>NC_071509.1:27916024-28219492 GCF_027887155.1 Malaclemys terrapin pileata
TGTATAAGCTTTATTCAGAGTAAAACAGACTTATTTGGGGTTTGGATCCCATTGGGAGCTGGGTGTCTGGATGCAGGAGTTAGGTAACCCGCTAAGCTGTTTTCACTTAAAGCTGCAGCTTTGGGGGCATGGTCCGGACCTTGGATCTGTGTTGCAGTAGGCTAGCATGTCTGGCTCAACAAGGCAGGGTTCTGGAAGTCCCAAGCTGGCAGGGCTCAAAGATAATTTCAGCACATCAGGTGACAGTCCCAAGGGGATCTCTGTGACCGAACCTGTCACAGTGGTATTTCAAGAACAGTCCGCAGATAGTCCAGTGTCACGGAGTATTGGGGGGCTCAGGGCCCTGCACCCCCGGCTTCCTGCGATTCACCATGACTCTCAGCCAGCCAGTAAAGCAGAAGGTTTATTTGGATGACAGGAATACAGCCCAAGACAGGTCTTGCAGGCACAGACAACAGGGCCCCCCCTCAGTTAGGTCCAGCTTGGGGTCCCAGGGCATCCCAGCCCACTCCCCTTTGGGGGGTCAGAGCCATCTCTGCCTCCCAGCCATCTCTCCAGCCTGCTTCCCGCACTCTGCCTTCAGCGACCCCTCCCACAGCCTTTGTTCAGTTTCCCGGGCCCCGGAGTCACCTGGCCTCCAACCCCTTCCTGGGTTCTCATGTTACAAGCTCAGGTATGCGCCCTCGGGCAGACTCCCATTCTGCAATGCAGACTATCCCAGCCACACTCGCCTGTCAGCATTCACACACCACAGCAAGAACAGTCCCAGTTCGTCACATCCAGCATCACAGGAAATATCACTGAAGCATGGGAAAGAAAAGTCACTTACTCTACTCAGGCAATCAGTCTCTTATGCAGCGTGAAGTGCTTGAAGAACCTAAAACACATCCAGAACCAACTTGATATGAAAATGTACTTGAGAAAATAAACACTTGGCATCTACAAATGAACATTGTCTGAGATCTCTCTTGTTTTTTTTAGGACCACTACCTACTAATATCACATGATCTTGGTATTGTTCACATGCAGATGACTCCATTTTGGACTGGTTTCAATCATAAGCTTGTGACAAAGAAGAGCACCTACATAGCAGTTGCATATGCACCTATTGTGGATGCCAAACCAGCTGAAATGGCCACAGTCTACTGTGCTCTGCTCTGTACTGCTGTGCTCTGCTCTGTACTGCTGTGCTGAAATGTCAGCAACTCTAGGGCAGAAACATGCTATTCAGACCATGTAGCAGCCGCTCTATGCTGTTTCCCAGCAAGTGAAACGGACTCTCCCAAATGAATTTAGTAGCAATGTGATTCTCTGGGGTGGTTTCTACACCCTGTGCTGTTTTGTTTCATATATTGGGAAATTTTGGGGAGACACAGGATTGCTAGACCTTCTTGTTGATTTTGATGGTCATGCAGCTTGTACTCCAGATCAAATGCTTGGTAGTAAGCAGTTCACCCACACTCTGTGTGGCTTCATTTGAGGACCTGAGTGTTCTGTTATTTATTTGGCCTAAGCAAGGAGGAGGTACTCTTGTAGTTCCAGCATTTGTCTGGCAAATGTTGACTGACATGCAAAAAGTGTTTGAGTCTGAGGACATCAACTCCTTACAACATGTCATTAAAGAGCTTGATGATGCTGTAACTCAGCATATGCTACCACTACTGGAGACATTTCAGACATGGGGGAGGGTATACTATGTGTCATGCTGACAGGCCAGCTCAGGTCAGAGTCTCAGAACAATTCATTTGGTTGTGAATCTCAAAAACATGTTAAGTGTAATGTAGTGAAGTGATGACTCAGCGGCGCAGCACCTCCTGCTGGTTGCCTAGGGAATTAGCTCTTGTCCAGCCTGGAGCGCCCTCTGCTGGCCCGTGTCTCACCTGCCTTAGGCCCCGTGTCCCTCCCAGACCCCGGTGTTCTACCCCAGCAGTACCCACATTCTGGGTCTCCCCTCCCAGGGGAACCCCCAACCTTCTACACCCACCTTGCCTCAGTGGCTACTGCCAGTCGTCCTCTAGCCCCCTCTCACTGGGGCAAACTGCAGTCTGTAATGGCCCCTCATCATTGGCAAGGGGGTTGGACCAGCTGCCTCTGCCTACCCCGGGCTGCCCCTCTACAGCCCCAGTATCATCTTAGGCCTTAACCAAGGAATTGCCAGGCTGGAGCCCTCCAGCTCCTTTGCCCTTCCCCAGCACTGCTCAGCCTCAGGTACCCTTGCTCCTTCAGGCAGCTAGCCCTTCCCACTCCAGGGCTAGAGTAAGACCCCCCTGCCTTCTGGCCCTGCAGTTCTTTTATAGGGCCCAGCCTGGCCCTGATTGGCTGCCTCCCAGCCTTTTCCTATTGGCTCCCTGGGGCAGCCCTTTCCCAGGGCTGTTTTTAACCCCTTCAGGGCCGGAGCGGGGTGACCGCCTCACTACTTGTACCAATTCACTTGTATGTTAGAATAGTTCAAAGCAATGTAATGGTACTGATTTGCCTAACCATTTCCTGTGATTGCTATCCTTGTACTTAGTTAGCCTTAGATTAATAGTATGTATTAGTGCTAGGGTTGTCAATTAATTGCAGTTAACTCACGCGATTAACTCAAAAAAATTAATCGTCATTAAAAAAATTAATCTTGACTATTCACACTTATAACAATAGAATACCAATTGAAATTTATTAAATATTTTTGGATGTTTTTCTACATTTTTAATATAGATTTCAATTACAACACAGAATACAAAGTGCACAGTGCTCACTTTATATTATTATTATTTATTACAAATATATGCACTGTAAAAATGATAAAAGAAATAGTATTTTTCAATTCATCTCATACAAGTACTGAAGTGCAATCTCTTTATCATGAAAGTGTAATTTACAAATGCAGATTTTTTTTGGTTACATAACTGCACTCAAAAACAAAACAGGGTAAAACTTTAGAGCCTACAAGTCCACTCAATCCTACTTCTTATTCTGCCAATCGCTAAGACAAAAAAGTTTGTTTACATTGACGGGAGATACTGTTCGCCTGGCACTTTTGTAGCCGGCGTTGCAAGATATTTACATGCCATATATGCTAAACATTTGTATGCCCCTTCCATGCTTCCGTCACCATTCCATATTACATGCTTCCATGCTGTTGATGCTCGTTAAAAAAGATAATGCGTCAATTAAATTTGTGACTGTACTCCTTGGGGAGAGAATTGTATGTCTCCTGCTCTGTTTTACCCTCATTCTGCATATATTTCATGTTATAGCAGTCTCGGATGATGATCCAGCACACGTTCGTTTTAAGAACACTTTCACAGCAGATTTGACAAAATGCAAAAAAGGTACCAATGTGAGATTTCTAAAAATAGCTACAGCACTCGACCCAAGGTTTAAGAATCTGAAGTGCCTGCCAAAATCTGAGAGGGACGAGTGTGGAGCATGCATTTAGAAGTCTTAAAAGAGCAACACTCTGGTGTGAAACTACAGAACCCAAACCACCAGAAAAGAAAATGAACCTTCTGCTGGTGGTATCTGACTCAGATGATGAAAATGAACACATCGGTCCACACTGCTTTGGATTGTTATCAAGCAAAACCCATCATCAGCATGGAAGCATGTCCTCCTGAATGGTGGCTGAAGCATGAAGGGGCATAGGAATGTTTAGAATATCTGGCACGTAAATACCTTGCAACACCAGCTACAACAGTGCCATGCGAATGCCTGTTCTCACTTTCAGGTGACATTGCAAACAAGAAACAGGCAGCATTATTTCCTGCAAATTGTAACCACTCTTGTTTGTCTGAGCAATTGGCTGACCAAGAAGTAGGACAGAGTGGACTTGTAGGCTCTAAAGTTTTACATTGTTTTATTTTTGAATGCAGTTTTTTTGTACATAATTCTACATTTGTAAGTTCAACTTTTATGATAAAGGGATTGCACTACAGTACTTGCATGAGGTGAATTGAAAAATACAATTTTTTTGTTTTTTACAGTGCAAATATTTGTAATCAAAACTAAATATAAAGTGAGCACTGTACACTTTGTATTCTGTGTTGTAGTTGAAATTAATATATTTGAAAATATAGTAAACATCCACAAATATTTAAAATCAATGGTATTCTATTGTTGTTTAACAGCATGATTAATTGTGATTAATTTTTTTAATCACTTGACAGCCCTAATTAGTGCTAAGATGAGGAGATATTTGATGTGTAAACTGCATGAAAACTAATTAAGGATTGTTTCCGGCTATCATATTGCTCATGAAACTAATGAAAGATTGGCTATAACTAAAGGCATTATGTATAATTGCCCATCAAATGGGATCACAGCCTTGGAACTGTAAATGTTTTTATATATGTTATATATGTTTTATATATGTAAATGTTAACTTCAAACATTGTGTTCAACAATGGAAAATCCACAAACTTTTGTCTGCGTTTAGTCAACAAAGGGAGAGCTCATGCTGTGATGGGAGCACTTGACAGATTGCTTTCCAGGAAAACCAGCTATAAAAATTAACCCTGGGAGCGATTCTGTATCTCTGAGCTGTTTGGACACTTTCAGGGGGTCTTCCAGATGTAAGACAGAGATTCCCCAAAACTATTTGTGGTAACCCTCAGAGACTTACGGAAAACCAGCAGATTACTACACCTCTGCTAATCATTTGGATTTACAAATTCTGATTCACTTGTAATGTATTTTACCTGCTTTAACTTCTCAGTAACTCTCATTTCTTTTTCTTTGCTAATAAATCTTTAGCTAGTTTACTAGATCAATTGGCTTCAGTGTTGTCTTTGGTATGAGAGCAAGAGTGACCTAATGAGTGGTGATTTTTGGTTTTACTAACCTTTCATACTTAGTCCAGCTTTTCTGGATGGCAAGATGTGCTGGATAACTTAAGGAGACTGTCTGTGGCTCCATGGTAAGACTAATGTGCACAATTGTTGTTGGTTTGAAGTCTAGTTATAGAATATATCACCAGTAGGGGGTGTCTGCCCTGTTTTCTGAGATTGGCTCTTTCAGTTGTGAACTATGCCAGATACCGTGACACTCAGTCTCTTGCATTCAAGTTCTGGGGTCATTTTCTCCAGGTTATTCAGCTACTACTTCTAAATGTCCATGTAGAATGAGAGGGTAATTGGAAACTTCACTTACATTCATAGCATGCCATGGTTCTATGCTTCTTTACTGCAAACAGGCCCAGTTATGCCAGGTGGATGCCAATCTACATTCTATATTAAATTTCCCTGAAGAAGTACACAGTGCATTTGAATCTGAGGAATTTGTTGTGCATCAGAATCCTGGTTCTTTCAGGGAAATTTGGAGTGACATGGGAACAAGAAAACTGTCATCAAGGACTCAAAGGGCAGCAGAGGGATTGTAGGACTGACCAGAAAGAAGCCTGCCCTTGCCAGATGGAGCATCACAAGACATGTCCTGAGTGAATATGCAAAAGCTATGAAAGAAAGAAGTGTCCTAACAAGAAGTAGTGAAGACAAAGTCCACAAACAAGTCTTTGCTTCTTCACTGAAAAGTGATGAAGAGCATGTTACAGTTCTTACCAACCATGGCATCAACAATATGACAAGCTCATTTGACTTTGAATCACATCCAGAGCTGCCAGGGCCTGCTCTAGGCACCAGTGTTCCAAGCATGTGCTTGGGGCAGTACTTCTCAAGGGGCGGCATTCTGGCTCTTTGGGTGCGTCTCTTTTCAAGGGGCGTTTTTTTTTGTTTGTTTTTTTTTGCTTCGGCAGTGGCACTCCGTTTTTGTTTTTGTTTTGCTTAGGCAGCAGCACTCCGGCTTTATTCTTTGCGTGGGGTGGCAAAAAACCTGGCGCCGGCCCGGAGAGCTGCTTATCAGCTTATTTACTGGAATACATGTAACATCATCAGAAATACAAGAGTCTCTACTGAAGGTAGCAGATGTTGGTGAAGAACAAACGGAGAGATTTTTAAGAGGTGCACTTCATTCTGATGAGACATGTCATGTCTTTAGTTCAGTCAAGAAATCTGGCATCAAAGCATTTACTGACATGACCAAGAAGACAAAATTTAAGTTTGGCAAGGAAAGGGCAATAACAGCAGCTATCATCCCAGAAATTCTTTCCCACCGATTCTTTTCCTGTCCTTTGCAAGATGCAGAGATGAAGTTTCAATGGCAACTCTTTTTAGTCATCCAATAGGACCTGTGCCTGTGTCCCCCCATTTCTATGCTGGTTGAACAATGAGAAGAACAGACAACACTGAAGTAGGGCATCAGATGGAAGATCAAGCTAAAAGAATCTGTGAGCTAAGAGCATGCAACAAAGAAGCCATAGTGTACATCAGAGATGCCTTGGCTGTCATGGAAATGATGTCTAGAGACAAATTCCACACATTCTTTGAATTGACTGCTGAGTACTTGAGACAGGTCCTCCAAGGATTTGACCAAGCTAATTCTGTAATTGATGTCTTTGACAAATATGACAACACTATAAAACTGCTTAAAGACAACACCAGATAGGATATAAAGTTGGGCGCAAGAAATACCACTTGATTGGTGATTTCCCTGTGTATCCATGGAAAAAGTTTCTAAATATGGCATCCAACAAGCAGTCACTTGCAAAATTCCTCTGTGGATATGTGGTTCAAAATGCACCTCAGTGTGTAGGAGCACACCCAACACAAACACCCCTCTTTGGAGGCTTTTCCAATGGTGAAGTAGGAAAGTCCATCACCAGCATGGGAAGTGTGTATAAGAAGCTTAGGGAGGCTAAGCCTCCCCAAAATAATTTGCCCAAATCATCAGAAAAAAAAAGGCTGGCCATGCAGGGATCAAATGCCGGATGCGGGTCACCTCCCTTTGGAGGCTCATCATTTGCATTGTTTTTTGCTGCAGGGGGTGCCCCTCTTCCTCTTCCTGCCTTTGGTAATTGTAAATTTAATAAAACTTGTAAAATGACAAGACCTTGTACTTGTGAATGTATGTGTGGTCACTACCCTTGGTCTTTATGTGTTCTTAGAGACTCTAAATCTGAAGCAAGTAGCAGAGGTGACTTTCACTCTGTTAAGCTTGAAACTGTAGCCACCAGAGCTGAACCCCTAGTGGTGTAATACAACATTATAAAATTCACTTTAAATAAATAAATGGCTACACTATGAGGAAGAGGACTTGTTAGTGGATGGTGTTGCCTCTTTGTCAGTCCTCACTTCTTGTCTCTGAGCAGGTTCCTCTTCCCAGCCCCAGCCCCAGAGCTGCTGTGGCCAGGGGGAGGCAGGGAGAGATGCTCTCCCCCAGCCCCGGAGCTGCTGTGGCTGGTGAGAGGCACCTCTCCCAGGGCCCCAGCCCTGGAGCTGCCAGGGTGGGGAGAGGCGCCTCTCCCTCCAGCCCAGGTGTTGCTGCGGGAGAGAGGGCTGGGGGGAGTCCTCTCTCCTTGCCGTGGACCTGGGACAGCCTGAACCTCAAACCCCTCATCCCTGGCCCCACTCCAGAGCCTGCACCCGCAGCTGGAGCCCCTCTCCCCCAGCACCCCAAGCCTCTGCCCCAGCCCTGAGCCCCCTCCCACACTCCGAACCCCTCAGCACCACCCCCACCACACATTACCTCAATATTGGTGCACGTAACAAAATTCATTCTGCATATGCATGGGAAGAATTAGAGGGTTGTGTTCTGCTGGTGGAGTGGAGTGGGTACCAGGGGATCTGGTGCTGGCACTGACCTCTTTGAGATGGTAGTGACTGGCTGGTTTTGAACTGGGTGATGCCATTGGTGCTGGATGGGAATGCATGTCAAGAGATTTTCTGGTGCAGGAAACATAGTAAGTTTTCTTGGTCAGCACAGGAAACTCAGTACTGGTGGGTCTAAAAGTCTTGACTGTACCCACTCCAAAAAGTGAGGTCTCCTTAGTGGAAGGCATCTGAGGTGATTTTCCCCTGATTGAAACATAGAATATCAGGATTGGAAGGGACCTCAAGAGGTCATCTAGTCCAACCCCCTGCTCAAAGCAGGGCTAATCCCCAGACAGATATTTGCCCCTAATTGGCCCCCCTCAAGGATTGAGCTCACAATCCTGGGTTTAGCAGGCCAATGCTCAAACCACTGAGCTATCTCTCCCCCCCTTGACCATTTATATCATTAATATTGCCACTGTTAGACAACTGCAATAAATCTTATGCAAAGGTATAAATGGAAATGTTATGATTTGCTGAATATGATTATCATATTTGTATGCATGTATCATCTTTGTATCTAAAGTTATGAATATTTACTATGTACCAGTATTTCAAATGTGTTTGCTCCTGGGTGTAACACCCACAAGGTAATTTACATCCAGTCTGCCCAGCACATTGTGAATGGACCATTCAAGTTGATGGCCCATCAAAGAACACTTAGCTGTCACAATAGGCCATAGAAGAAGCTTGTTCCCACCCACTGAGCCTTCCTGTGGATGCTTAGCCAAAATATGGGTAATGGCTGCTCCTATGAGTCATCAAAGCATGCAAGGACATGTGATTTACTCATGTGACCCTGGACTCCATCTTGTGCATGTAATTTTCCACAAACTAGGACTGAGAATAGTCCCGCCACATGGGAAAAGGTATAAAAGACCCTGGAAGCATCTCCATTTTGCCTCGTTGCTGCTCTGATCTCTGGATTATGGACTTACACTGAAGGGGGCATTCAAACCAATGGAGTGAGGATCTTCTAGTCTTTTGGAAGTTACCAGAGACTTTACGGGCCAGCAGTTTATTCCATAACTGCTACAAACCTGATGCAAGAACTTTGAAATGATTGTATATATATGTGACAGGGTGTATCAACCCCTCACTGGCCTTTCAAAGATTAAGTGTGCACTAGCAGACTGGAGAAGCAATGCCTCTCCATCCCTGCTGGGCATGCTCACCCTGGAGACAGGGTATAAAGGGAAGCAGCCCAACTCAGGTGGGCTGGACCGTCAAAGAGGGTGGACGTGTATTGCGAGCTCCCTCCACAGAGCTGCGAAGCCCCAGTTCACAGAGGCCAAGCATGCCAAATCCCAGGTGGACACCGGATGGCCAGCAGAGACCTGGGAAGGGACTGAGTCACTGCAGATTTCAGCAGCAGACAAACCCAGAGACCCATGGACTGCTGTACTGGGAGACCGGGTACGAAGTGGCCCTGGGGAAATAGGTACTGGTCCAGTTGTAGCACCAAGAGACCCATCAGCCTGTTTTGGTGGGATCCCTGCTGACCCAGTGGCGGGACCCCCCTGCCACTGCTAGAGCCCTGGGCTGGGACCCAGTGGTGCGGGTGGGCCTAGGTCCCCCTAACCCCTGCTGGCAATCCCAACACCAGGGTGGCAACTTCCCCCCTTAGGTCTAGAGGCTTGTGGTTGTCTACAGTGTACCAGAGTCAGAATGCTAGATTACCCAGACTGTTTGTTTGCTCCTCCGCCCTGCCTGCGGGCCTGAGCCTCCCCCCCATCATCCCAACTGTTTGTTTGTTGCTCTACCCTGTTTGAGGGCCTAAGACCCTGGGTGGTGGCCCAATCTACCGTGACTACTAGGTCACTCTTCCCTGAGAGGAAGGGTAGCCCAAGGATTCTGACCAATAGGTCACACTCTCTCATTTGTGGGTTAGGCCATCATAGACTTGAGCAGTTGGGGCATAAACTCCCTGCTGACCGTATGTGACCAGACACCCCTTGATGGGGTGTATCTATCTCACGACAGTATATGATTTCTTTGGCCATTTTAACTCTCTCCTTTTCTCTTATAAATAAATCTTTAGGTATTAGATTCTAAAGGATTGGCAACAGTGTGATTACTGAATAATACCTGGTTAATATATTGAGCTTGCTATGTGGCTGATTGCTTGGGATTAGAGGGACCCTTTGTTTGATTAAATTGGTTTTAAATAATCACTCACCATAAAGTTTAGTGTCTGGGTGGTGAAACAAGGGCTGGGATGCCTAAGGAGATTGCAGTTTGTACTTCATGTTAACCAGTGTGATGAGACAGAAGTTTACTTTTGTTTCTGGCTTGGTATATCTAATAATAGAATAACCACCAGTTTGGAGTGAGCAACCCTATTTCTCAGCAGTTTGTCCTGAAACTGGTATCCTCAGCTGTAACCCAGAGGCACAGTGACACCTTCTTAACTGGAGACTTAGGTCTCTTCTTTTTTGAGGTCTTAAGCTAGTCTCTGGAACTGCTCTGTAGTTCTTATCTGATGGAGTTAGAGTCATGGTAGTTGAAAATGACGGGCTGACTGACCCTATTGTATAGGACATGTAGTCAAGCCCTGAGTCGAAGAAAGGACTCATCAAACAAACCATCAGGAGAAACTTACCCTTATCTTCCCTCAGTTTCCTCTGTCTGCTTCTGAATCTGATGCAGCTCTTGTACTTTAACAGGATATGTGTGTCCTCCAGACAGTGGATGGAGACATCTGGAATGACCATCACTTAGGGAAACAGATCCTGTGAAGGTATGGCAGAGTTTAAAACTTGGGGGTTTGGGCATACTGTACAAAAATTAAAAACAGTAGGGGGTGGTGGTGAGCCTTGACTGTGAAAGGATGGGAGGGTGGGGGGAGCGCCCCCCAAATACACAAAATTGTGAGTAAATCAAGAAAGCCTCAAATTAAAAGAGTGTATTCAGAGCCCAGATGCAGACCATGTGCACACTGCTACCAAAAATCTCCAATCAGAGGAGCAAGGGGTGTTCACACACTTGGAACATCTATAGGAACAATTACTCAAAGAAGAATATAAATATCCTAATAATTTCAGAGGCAGTGATATATTATCATGTTCATTGCTCATTTTATTCCATATTAGTAGGAAGACGGTCATTGTGCAAGAGAAACTAAGAGCATTATGACCTTCAGAGTGATCTTGTATCATTCCATCTCATTAGTGGTCTGTGGTCAGGGAGCAAACTTAAGAGGGAACTTGTTTTACACACTTTCCAATTATGACTTGTAGAATAATAAGCACTTTTCACAGGGCATTTGCACAGAAATATGCTACCACATTTACATGATTGTGTGCTCAGCACACCTATATGATTCCTTAGCAGTGATGACTTGCACAAGGGCTGATGGGTTCGGAGAAAAGAAAAAAAATGACAACCAAACAAATGCCTGAAGTAACAGATAGTAGGTCATGGTTGTCATCTTGGATGTTTCCTTGGTTGGACTCTACAGCCAAAATGTGGCAGAGGCTCCTGGCTACATAAGTACTCTTCTGGTTTTTGCTAGAACAGTCCATCTAGAAAGATCCAAAGCCAAGGACTGTAAGTTTTATATAGACACCATTGTGACGGGTTGAATCACAGAAACCCCTTTGGGACTACCACCAGATGTGCCTAGACTACCTCTGAACCCATTTTCCCTGCCAGCTTGGGACTTCAGTCCTTGCCTTGTTTGAGCCAGACACGCTTGCCTGCTGCAAATACAGATCCAAGTCTGAACCTTGTCCCCGACAAGCTGCAGGCTTAACTGAAAACAACTCAAGAAGTTGTCCTGTCTCCAGCACTCAGATACCCAGCTCCCAATGGGGTCCAAACCCCAAATAAATCCGTTTTATCCTGTATAAAGCTTATACAGTTGATGGGAGCCATCAAGATTCCAAACCACCATTAATGGCCCACACTCAGTAGATTATAAGCTTTGTAATAATACCTTACAACCAAGCATATTCCAGTTACATTATATTCACACTTATTAGCATATTTTCATAAAATTATATGGAGTGCAAAGTCACAACCATTATAAGAACAGACTAGTAAACTGTGATTATTAAGTAGCCAGACAGATTCAAATTTGTGTGGAATAGGATTTCTATTTTCATTGTTATTCCTGTGATGTTCCTCATGGTAACAATTGACAACAGGTTACTATAATCGTTGGCTGTATTTGGGGAAATTACAGGTGCCATGGATGAGTAATTTATTACCTCTTGTGGAGGCATGGTGACTCTGTACTGTTGGTATCAGTGAGACTTTTGTACTGTGGTCTGTCTACTTCAACATCAAACTAGTGTGGAGTGTTTGATTTGTGTCTAGGAAATAGTGACTTCTCCTTATTGACATCATATAATCCCTTGAAAATACTACTGTGTGTGATCGGCGTTGGCCCACCTACCCACTAGGGGGCGGTGGGGAGCTATGAGATCACTGGCCGGCCTGGGTCACGCCTCCGTCAGCGGGGAATTAGCGGCGGGGCGGCCGCCAGCCAGAGTCTGTAGCGCGCCCCTCAGGCAGGGGAGCGCCGGCAAAGGTCAGTAGCGCGCCCCTCAGGGAGGGGAGCGCCGGCAAAGGTCAGTAGCGCGCCCCTCAGGGAGGGGAGCGCCGGCAAAGGTCAGTAGCGCGCCCCTCAGGCAGGGGAGCGCCGGCTAAGGTCAGTAGCGCGCCCCTCAGGCAGGGGAGCGCCGGCTAAGGTCAGTAGCGCGCCCCTCAGGCAGGGGAGCGCCGGCTAAGGTCAGTAGCGCGCCCCTCAGGCAGGGGAGCGCCGGCTAAGGTCAGTAGCGCGCCCCTCAGGCAGGGGAGCGCCGGCAAAGGTCAGTAGCGCGCCCCTCAGGCAGGGGAGCGCCGGCAAAGGTCAGTAGCGCGCCCCTCAGGCAGGGGAGCGCCGGCAAAGGTCAGTAGCGCGCCCCTCAGGCAGGGGAGCGCCGGCAAAGGTCAGTAGCGCGCCCCTCAGGCAGGGGAGCGCCGGCAAAGGTCAGTAGCGCGCCCCTCAGGCAGGGGAGCGCCGGCTAAGGTCAGTAGCGCGCCCCTCAGGCAGGGGAGCGCCGGCTAAGGTCAGTAGCGCGCCCCTCAGGCAGGGGAGCGCCGGCTAAGGTCAGTAGCGCGCCCCTCAGGCAGGGGAGCGCCGGCTAAGGTCAGTAGCGCGCCCCTCAGGCAGGGGAGCGCCGGCTAAGGTCAGTAGCGCGCCCCTCAGGCAGGGGAGCGCCGGCTAAGGTCAGTAGCGCGCCCCTCAGGCAGGGGAGCGCCGGCTAAGGTCCCGGCGTGGCTCTGCCGGGTAGGGGAGCGCAGGCCCACCCTACACCACTGCGCTCCAGCCCAGGGCCCTGACAGTGGCAGAACGGGGGTCCCACCACTGGGTCAGCGGGGTCGTCCCGCTACATAGACTCACCACTGTGCAGCTCTGTCCCTGGGCTACTTCCTACCCGATTGCTCGCCCGAATCCCTCTGGTCCCGTGAGTGCGTCGGGGTAGTCCGCTGCTGGCAGCTCCGGCTCCCCCTCAGGCTCAGGCTCCTCCAGCTCTTCTGGGTACTCGGCTGCTGGCAGCTCCTGCTCCCCCTCCGACTCCTCCAGTTCCTCTGGGTACTCGGCAGCGGGCAGTCCTGGCAGCCCCAGTCCGTCCTCCGGGTGAGGTTTCCATGGGTCCAGGGCCTCCCCTGGTGTGGCAGCAGGCTCTGAAGGGAGCAGCCCACAGTCTGTGTCTGCCTCCCTCCCTGGTGCTGCCCTAACTGAGCTAAGGGCCCCGCCCTTTATACTTCCTGTTCCACCCCTCCCCTTCCGGGGGGTGGAGCAAGCTTGGGCTGGCCCCGCCCACTCAGGCTGAGGGAAAGGCCCTTTACCCTCAGGTTCGGAGGGCAGCCACCCTGGCCCCCTACATGTGCATATGATGAAATATGCCACTCTACACAATCAAATGCTTTTTTCTATAGCTATGAAGACTATAATACTAATCTATTTTTATTAGAGATTTGATTCTATTAAACAATCTCCCAACCTGATCTTTGTTCATTACAGTAGATAATATGCTTTTGAATCCTCTGGTCAAACTCACAGTATTTTTGATTCTACATTATTAAAAAATTTGCTGTCACAGGTTTGTTATCACTGAATGTCTCCTCCTGGCCGGTCACAACACTTCAAGTGTTCTGGATCTCAGTTCCCCCTCTTGTTACCAGTCCATCCTGCCTCCCACCCTAGTAGAACAGACACCAAACCTTAAGTCCTGCTGGATGACTTTTCCTCAGGCTGTCACTTTATTGTCCAATGGTAAAAGAAAGCAAGTTCAGCTACATCAGGTAGTCCTTTACCTGCTTTTCACCCCAAAGTTCCTGTCTTCATTCAAGGGTTGTGCTATAATTAAAGCTACGTTTATATCACAGAGGTGGGGGACGGTTAGCTCAGTGGTTTGAGCATTGGCCTGCTAAACCCAGGGTTGTGAGTTTAATCCTTGAGAGGGCCACTTAGGGATCTGGGGCAAAATCAGTACTTGGTCCTCCTAGTGAAGGCAGGCGGCTGGATTTGATGACCTTTCAGGGTCCCTTCCAGCTCTCTGAGATAGGTATATCTCCATATATTAGGTCACAGAAGCTGTGACGTCCTGAGACCTCAGTGACATTTTCTGCTTCAGCCATTGGGTCTGCAGGACTGGAGCTGGCAGCCAATGGGGCCCTGGCAGGGTTCCAGCGACAGGTGACAGCTTCCTAAGAGTCTCCCTGCAGGTTTCCAGCTACAGGCAACAGCATCCTCAGGGTTCCAGCAACTGGGGACAGCCTTGCAGGGGGGAGGAGGGGAAACCCTACAGCTCCCAGTCACCATGGTGGCAAGGGAAACAATGGAGCCGCAGCAGCAAAAGTCATAGACTGGTCATGGCTTCTGTGAATTTTTGTTTATTGCCTGTGGCCTGTCTGTGACTTTTACTAAAAATAACCATGACAAAATCAATAATCAATCTGCTAAGACTCCCTTGGTTTACAGGCTGTTTCTCTCATTTATAGTTGGGCCTTCTCCCAATTATATCAAGTCACTTCCATTCACATTTCATCCCTAGACCCAGGGTCCCATTCAGGAGTCTACAGTCTTCTTCTCCAGCCCATCCTATGCTCCTGCCTGTGCCTCTCTGCTCCCAGAGCCAGGGCCTGCAGAGAGATTTTCCCTTCTCCATTCCCCCCCACCCAGTAGCTTCTTTTCCTTCCTTTCATTAGTATCAGGTGTCCCTCATCAAGCCCAGCTGGGAGGCCCTACTCTGTCACAGTGGTTCATTTCCGTTAAAGTAGTTGATCGCCCTGTGACAACTGCTATTGATAAAAAACATAGTTGTGAATATTTCTTTAGATTTGGTGTACTTATCATTTTACATTCATTTTAAGAAAAGAGGTAATTTAAAAAAATTATATTTAATAAATGAGTTCTTTTCTTGGAGCTCCTACACAACTTCTTGGTCAGGCCATCTGGTTAAGGGGCCTTTCCTTCCTTCATTATTTAATAACTTTTCTATTTCATGTTCTATACCTTTCTAATAGAATTTCCTTAAAAACCCTAATTTATTTAGTAACTTTAAGTAATTTGGGTGATTGTCTAATCAGCTTGTGGGTCACTTTAATCTATTTTCACTAGTAAAAGGTTCTTCAGAATATACTTGGAATTTTTCTTCTATGTCTATATATTTCATAATTAATTGACTGTCATGGATATCGTTAAGCTTTTAATATATGTTGTAGATTTTGATCTCTTTAAATAAATGTAGCCAACATTTCCCCCAGTTTATTTCCCCACTCAAAATATTTTGCTTAATTTTAAAAAAAATAACATTTTCTGTTTCTCTGTGTGTACAAAATATCTAAATCAGTTTGTTTTGATCTTTTCTTTTTGTCATGCTTAGCTGAATAGGAAACTACATATCCCTGAAGCACTAGTTTCATTGTCTTCCAAAGCACTGACTGGGGGGATTGAATCTCTGTATTTAGTTTATAAATATACACTTACTGTTTCCTTTTTAATAGTTACATGCTTTTATGATGGCAAAGCACATTATTAAATCTCCATTGGCTAGTTTGAAGACCTGAATTCCTGTCTATACCTTCCAATGGTGTGCCATGATATTTTTTTTAGTAAGTCATGCAAAAACTTTTTAGCTGAGAGATAAAAAGATGTTTTTCTAATACACACATAGCAATTAATAAACTTAATGCATTCATTTTGGCAAATACTAATAGTCAAATGTAGTGATAGCTGAGAATATACAAATATGTGATTACCTAATCTTTCTACTGAAATTGAAAATCCATCCTTCTATCTTTTTTGAGAAACTCCTCGGTGACCAAGTCATAGAAATCTGATAAGCTAAGCAGATACCTAATCAGTTCCTTTTTGATATTAGG
This sequence comes from Malaclemys terrapin pileata, assembly GCF_027887155.1. Classification (NCBI taxonomy): domain Eukaryota; kingdom Metazoa; phylum Chordata; order Testudines; family Emydidae; genus Malaclemys; species Malaclemys terrapin. Next base: position 27,932,089 of record NC_071509.1, read on the forward strand.
TAAAGCCAAGTTGGACAGGTGTTCAGCTCCCTGGGCGTTTCATGTGAATGTCTTAATGCACGTTAAAGTTGAAAAAGACCTTGCCACTGTGGCTGAAGAGTAGAAATAGAATTAACGCAGCCAACTTGTTGACCTTAGAGAAGCAAGTATGTAAATCCAGCATATAAATAGTTTCATACTGTTCAAACGAACCTTTCCCTTGCAGCTGTTCTGAGCTGTACAGAGCTCACACCGTTTGGGACGCAACCAGCTAATGTAAAAACATATTTAGATAAGATCCTATCAGAGATTCAAGAACATCAACACGAAAATATGTCTGGAGCTCCTTGAATCTTTTTGGATTCAGCATATGGACAAATTTAAGTTTTTCTCCACTTCCAGATCATACTGATAGCTATTCACTGATATTGTCACTAAACTCAAAGAAGAGACACGTAATGTGTTGCTTGGCCTTCCCTTGCTCTTTTTCCCAAGATTCATATGTACCTAGCTCTGACACCTCTTTCCAAAACTCATCAAAAGTTTGTCGCTTTTGGTAAATTTTCTCTAATGTCTCAATATCTGCTGAATACAAAACCCAGTGTCGTACATCCTGCTTTCAAGAATGTCAAACACCACTTCTGTTACTTCAAGGATTTTGTTGCAGAGGCAAAGAAGAAACAAAAACTGAAAATCATCAAGCATGGGCAGAAAACCCTTGGCTGAGAAAAAAGACAGCATTCCAGTCTGCTGGATTTTGTGCAACACTTGAAAAGTTTGACCAGTGCTTTTCTGTTCTGCTTAACAATTTGTAGAAGACTTGAATGAAAATTCCACTTTGTGGTGCAAACAGAAGGCCGTCTCTGTACAACTATGTTTTGAAGAAGTTAGGCCCACTTGGAGATAGAGAGAGAAATGCAGATATTCCTTCTACATTTTTGAAGAAAATCTTACATTCTCTGATACTGTTTGCTGCAAAACTGAGGACAAGATTTAAAACATGAGCACAGCGATGAACAAAAATTGCACAAGGAACTTTTCACAAACACATTTCTGAAGCCTACTTACATCACCTGACATTATTGCTGTACCATCATATGTCTGAGCTACTAATTTATCACCAGATTTAAACTTCTGGCACATCATTACAGCTGACCTTCTGGCAAAGGTCAGCTGTAGTTAAACTGTTACTAACTTCAGTAAAACCAACAAAACATTCTGTAGCATCGCCATTCTTGGTCACATAATGCAGTACAGTCGAAAGCTAAGACTTATTGGCAATAGCTGAAGTTTTATCAAGTAAAATAGCAACAAATGGTACTTTCTCAATTTATTTGGCAATGGCATTAAGTTGGGCATTTCTTACTGCTTCGACGAGGTCATTCTGAATTCTGTTCAATGTTGCAGAAAAAGCATTAGAAATTTACAAATGCTGCTTAAATAAAGCATTGAACTCACTAATTCTAAGGTTTCTTCATAATTGCCCTGCTCTTGTTCTCCAAGATGACATACAACAAGAATTAATCTTTGCAAAATAGCCCGATTCTGACAAATTTTTTCATTGTGTTGCCTCACAGCAATTCTGCATTGCTCATCTAACTGAAGATCAGTGGGAGCTTGTCCAAATGTTCATAACTGCATACAGGTTGCTAGGTTTTGCCAGCTAGTTTCAGGATGTCTGCAGGCGTTGTATAGGTTATTTAGGTCACTGTATCTTGCCTTATTCCACATCTTCTTTTCATTTAATAAAAAGTAGACAGGGCCAACAGTATAGCTTGCTTGTTTCTGCACACCCGCAGTTCTATTCACGTTGGTACACCACAATGCTTCACTGAAATACCATTTCAACTCTTTTCCTGCTTTTCAGTAAGCAGTACTCTCTAATTCCAATTTTGGTTTTGTCCTTTTATTTCTTATTTTTTGTTGTTGAATAGTTTCTTGCACTAAATGATTTAGTGACCATATTTGCACTAAACATTCCATCCTGATGAAGAGGTCATGCCGTTAGCTCTGTTCTATCACAGATGATTCAGTTCTTCATTTGTATGCCTTAGCTACTTTTTCCAATGCACAGTCAGTCAGGAAATCAGCTGCCTGCAGAGTCATGTTGCCTAGGCAATGTGATACAACTTGGAGCATTGCATGCTTTGCCAGCAAAACAAGAAGACATCTTATGTGAACAGATTCATTACTTGCAGGGCTTTCTTAATTTTGTAGAAAAAAACATTTTCTGTGAATTTTCAGGCATGCAATGCATGTGTTGCATGCACAGGAGGTACACCATGATACCTCTATATGCATCTGAAATCGTGATACTTCCTATCTGTAGCTGAATTACATTTTGAAAGACACCCACAGATGCGTGGAGGAAATTAAATACTTTTAATCAATATTTGACATGTGGTAGTGAAATGTGTATCTCTTATAATAGAGGCAAATGTCTCCAGAGATCTTTCCATTCCAAATCTTTTGCTTTATTTGAATGGGAGTCTGTTCATTGCATTGTCTAAATGATAGCTAAATCTCCAGCACATATAATATGACTCTTACCTATATTTACTATATTTGTGAAGCCTTCATCTTCACATGGGGACATGTATTAATGCAAAGTGTGATGGGGCAACTGCCCCTCACTGGCAGAAAAGGAGTTAAAAGCAGCTGTAGGGAGGCTGCGCCAGAGGCAGCCAATTAGAAAGGGGCTGAGAAGAGTAACCAATCATGGTCTGGCAGGCTCATATAAGAAGGGCTGCAGGGCAGAGCAGGGTTCAGTAGCTGTGTGGAGCTTGAGGAAGGAAGGTCAGACTCCTGGCAGGAGGAAGGAGTGCCAGCAGGAACCAGGGAAGCTAGAGAGAGCTCCTGGCTAGCTGCTAAGGCAGGCTGAAGTCCTGAGGTAAGGGCAAAGAAGGTGCTGGGAGCCATGGGGAAATGGCCCAGGGAAAGGTACAGAGATGTTGGAGGGGATGCAGCACGTGGCTGCCATGTACAGGGTTCCAGGGATGGGACACAGAGTAGTGGGTGGGCCCAGGTCCCGCCCCTTCCTCACCACTGAGGAAGTAGCCAGACAATTGGCTGTGGCTGCCACTGAAGGAATTGGCTGGACAGTTGACTGGAGTTTCCCCAGAAAGGGGGAGAACCCAGTGTGACACAGCCAGAGAACTGTGCCCTGAAAAGGATGCCATGGTCCTTGGGGTGACACGGGTCCAGGAGCAGAGGTGATGACAGGCAAGACACCACCAGAAGAGGGTGCAGAGCTAATTCCCAAGACAGCCAGCAGGAGGTGCTGCAGTGGTGAGTCACACCCCATCACACAGAGTAATTAGCTGGCCTTGTACTTTACCTATGAACACTGCCTCTGTATGAACATTTATAGTTCCCCATTAAAAGGTCTTCTTTATTATGACAAGTATCCTTCCTACAAGTTACATGCTGTTCTGCCAGCACCTGATTTACCCAATCTTTAATTTCATGTGCCCTTGTTAGGGAAGTGACTTGCCAAGGCCATGCAGCAGGCCAGTAACAGAGCTGGAATAGGACACAACTCTTTTGAGTCCAAAGCCATACTGCTTTTCTTAAACCCTTTAATATTCCAAGCATGTAGTTTGTTTTTCAGCATTGTGTTGGCTGTGTATTTAGTGTAAGAATAACTGGAAATAATATTAGAGCAGATTTTAATGTATACATATATACTATAAACTCGGAGTTCCTGAGCTTAGTCACGCATAGCCTGTTCCTCAAGAGAGTTCTCTAAAATAAATATGTCCCAATTTCTGGATATAGTTTTAGGCATATTGTCTTTAAAAAATGAGCTGAGTTTTATAGTTGGATATGAACAATTATTTCCATTTTAAATTTCTATAAAAGAATGTATAGTTAAATAAGGCTGAGGTAATTAACTTTGCATAATTGAAACAGTTTATCAGTGTAATGTCATGCAGGAGGCTTCTACGCCATATTAAAAAAGGCATTTGGGGACAGCCTGCCAAAACACTGAGGTACAATTTTCTACAGGGGATGCCATCTTTGTTATTTACTTATTTTCTAGTCTCTGCCCTATATCCTCTAGAAGATAAAGGGTGTCTTGCCATTAAACACTCACTATTGTAAAGACACACACATTTTTTTCAGTCAAGATTAGGCACACTTCTCTCAAACAAAGGTACTCATGGTACAGAACATAGATCCCATATAGCCTCTCAAACCACTGAATATTAAACTTCATTAGTTTTGCACAAAGGAGATCAATTCTTCCACAGATCCATTACAATGGATCTCACACAAGCTTGCAGCGCCTTGGAGACAGCTACCAGATGTGTCAATCACAGCAGGCTGGGAATGGCCACACCCTTGAAGCCTTCACCAGTTCAGTCTGCCTCAAGCAGCTGCAGGAAGGCTTCGCTAGACCTCCTGCTCAGAGCAGCAAAACAACAAAACAGAAAGGAATCCATTTTCCCCTTAATATTTCCATTATTGGATACCAAATGGCAGTGGGTTGTTATTTAACATCTGTGCCTGATCAACAAGATTTCTGGAAACCCCCTTCTGATCCTGAGGTAGCTGGCTGCAGGCCTCTTTGGAAGGAACACCTCACCTGCTATCCAAAGGAATAGAAGAGCTGCCAGGCTAACTGGAGCCCACTCACTGTAGGTCAACTATCCCCATTACTGACCTGTGGCCCTTTGCAAAGGAGGATGTCCCCAGGACCATTATAGAGATGGAAACTTAACCTCTGAGTAACTCACCCAGGGGAAGGAGCAGCACACAACAGGGTGGAAAGGGGGGTTGGTAAAATAAACAGAAGCTGCAAGGAGAAGTCAGCCAGAGACCCCAGGGACAGCCAAACCAGGGACTGCCTCTTTGAGAGGCAAGAGGAGGTAAAATGGGATATATCTGAGGCTCCCTCCCCTCTCTAACACCAGAACTATGCAGAGGATGTCCTCCTGCGGGGGCACTAGGATTCATGTGTGTGTGGGAAAAACTTCAGGAAGGAGCCAGCAAGAGACTCCAGCTGGCAGGAACAGCTAAAGTGGGGACACAGACTTTTGTACAGTTTGGAGTAGATTTTTCTCTGCCCACTGTTTCCTCCAATCCTTGCGCCCTCAGTCTCTTCACTTCAACTTCACTCCATACCTTCCTTTCTTCTCCTCTTCTCTGCCCCCTCAGCTTCTTTATCTTTAGAGTTCCCTCTTCCTTCAGTTTTAGCTCATTCCCTCCTAACTAAACCCACTCAAATAACATAAAACTTATGGCACTAACATGCTATTTGACACTGCACTGATCACTCTGCTTTTGTGTTTTATGCCTTTCCACCCACTGTTTTGTCTAACTACTCCTGGGGGAATTCTGCTCCACAGCACAATGCAGAATTTTGCAAAAATTAATGTTGGGCATGCAGAATTTCCTTTTTTCCCCACAGAGATGGGGCTGCACAGATGTTGGCTGCCACTAGGGGCCGCTGGACCCAACAGAGCCCAGCTTGCAAATAGAAGACAAGGCCAAGGGGAGCAGGAAGAAACTGGAGGGTTCCCAGCAGCTGCAGTTCTCAGCACACCTTGAAGGAAGGAGGAGGCAATGCGCAGGAAACTCTGTGCACTTAAACTTTAATTTATGTACTTGAAAACTGTTATGTCCCCTCTCAGTCTTCTCTTCTCCAGACTAAACAAAACCAATTTCCTCAATCTTTCCTCATGCGTCCTATTTTCTAGACCTTTAATAATTTTTGTTGCTCCTCCCTGGACTTTCTCCACTTTGTCCACATCTTTCCTGAAATGTGGCGCCCAATACTGGACAAAATGCTCCTAATAAGTGTGGAGTAGAGCGAAAAGATTACTTCACGTGTCTTGCTTACAACACTCCTGCTAATACACCCCAGAAAGATGTTCGCTTTTGTTTGCAACTGTGTTACACTGACTCATATTTAGCTTATGGTCCACTATGATCCCCAGATTCCTTTCCGCAGTATTCCTTCATACACAGTCATTTCCCATTTTGTATGTGTGATTCTGATTGTTCCTTCCTAAGTAGAGTACTTTGCATTTGTCATTGTTGAATTTCATCCTATTTACTTCAGACCACTTCTCCAGTTTGTCTAGATCATTTTGAATTATAATCCTATCTCCTAAAGTACTTGCAACCCCTCCCAGCTTGGTATCATCTGCAAACTTTGTAAGTGTACTCTCTATGCTATTATCTAATCAATTGATGAAGATATTGAACAGAACCAGACCCAGAACTGATCCCGGTGGGACCCCACTTGTTATGCACTTCCAGCATGACTGAACTACTGTGAATGGTTTTCCAGCCAGTTATGCACCCACCTTATAGTAGCTCCATCTAGGTTGCATTTCCCTAGTTTGTTTATGAGAAGGTCATGTGAGACAGTATCAAAAGCTCTAATAAAGTCAAGATAGATCAAGCCTACCACTTCCCCCTATCTACAAAGCTTGTTCCCCTCTCAAAGAAAGCTATCAGGTTGGTTTGATATGATGTGTTCTTGACAAATCCATGCTGACTGTTACTCATTACCTTATTATCTTCTAGGTGTTTGCAAATTGATTAATTATTTGCTCCATTTTCTTTCTGGGTACTGAACTTAAACTGATTGGTCTGTAATTCCCCAGGTTGTCATTTCCCCTTGTATAGATGGGCAAATATAGTGCCATTTTCCAGTTTTCTGGAATCTGTCCAGTCTTCCATGACTTTTCAAAGATAATTTGCTTAGATATCTCCTCAGTCAACTCCTTGAGTATTCTAGGATGTATTTCATCAGACCCTGGTGACTTGAAGACATCTAACTTGTCTAAGTGATTTTTTTTTTAACTTGTTCTTTCCCTATTTTAGCCTCTGATCCCACCTCATTATCACTGGCATTGGATATCTAACCTAGTTAATCACCACCAACCTTCTCGGTGAAAACCAAAACAAGCAACTCATTAAGCACCTCTGCCATTTCCACATTTTCTGTTATTATTTTTCCCCCCTCAGTGAGTAACAGGCCTACCCTGTCCTTGGTCTTCCGCTTGCTTCTAATGTATTTGTAGAATGTTTTCTTTTTACCCTTTATGACTCTAGCTAGATTGATCTTGTTTTGTGCCTTGACCTTTTTAATTTTATTAAACGTGTTATTTGTTTATATTCATAATCTGTAATTTATCCTAGTTTCCACTTTTTGTATGACTCCTTTTTGATTTTTGAATATTGAAGATCTCCTGGTTAAGCCGGGGTGTGGAGGAGCCAGTTGTGGTATATGTAGGTACCAATGACATAGGGAAGGATAGGAGAGAGGTCCTGGTAGCCAAAAGGCTGCTAGGTAAGAGATTGAAGTCCAGGCCCTCGATGGTAGCATTCTCTGAAATGCTTCCAGTTCGACATGCAGGACAGACAGGCAGAACTGCAGGGTCTCAATGTGTGGATGAGACGATACTGTAGGGAGGGGGGGTTTAGGTTTATTAGGAACTGAGGACACTTTTGGGAAAGGGGAGCCTATACAGGAAGGATGGGCTCCACCTAAACCAAAATGGAACCAGATTGCTGGCCTTTAAAATTAAAGGTCATAGAGCAGTTTTTAAACTAAGGGCTGGAGAAAAGCCGACAGGTGCCGAGGAGCGCGTGTTTCTGACAGATCCTTAGGGGTGGATCTATTAATGGAGGTTTCAAAGTAGCAACTGTGTTAGTCTGTATCCGCAAAAAGAACAGGAGTACTTGTGGCACCTTAGAGACTAACACATTTATTAGAGCATAAGCTTTCGTGGACTGCAGCATCCGAAGAAGTGGGCTGTAGTCCACGAAAGCTTATGCTCTAATAAATTTGTTAGTCTCTAAGGTGCCACAAGTACTCCTGTTCTATTAATGGAGATTCTCTATGTCCTAGGAAGAGGAGGATGGAAGATGATAAAATACAGATAGGATCTGATGAGAAACAGTCAAAGTCCCATTCAATTACATCATGTCACTTTTTAGCTGTCTGCCATTACAAGTTTTTAAAATGCTTATATACCAATGCTAGAAGTTTAAATAATAAGATGGGTGAGCTACAGTGCCTTGTATTAAATGAGGCTATAGATAAAATAGACATCACAGAAACTTGGTGGAATGAGGATAATCAATGGGACACAGTAATACCAGGGGAGGGTGAGTGTCTGGGCTGCGGGGCATGGCTGGACTCTGGGAAGGAAGGGGTATGAGTGTCTTTCCCCTCAGCTAGGCTCGGGGTGGGGTAGGGGCTGAGAAGTAGGAACTGGGCTTTAGTAGGTGTTTGTTTAATCCTCTATTCCTAGGGAAATTTGTATGTCTGTATTGTTACAGACATACTTGCTGAAAGGTATTTTGAAATAAATTACCAAAATAATTGAAACTGGTATGATTATATAGTGGTGTTTTGACAAATAAAATGTGCAGAATTTTAAAATATGTTGTGCAGAATTTTTAATTTTTTGGTGCAGAATCCATCCAGGAGTATCTAACAGACTGTAAGCTGTTTGGGGGCAGGGGCAGTTTACTATGTTGTACAGTGTCTAGAATAATAGAGCCCCATTCTTGGTTAGTCCTTAGGCCCTATCATAATAAATGATAGTATAATGTAGTTTTTTGTTTTTATATCTTCTCAGTCATCCTTTGTTTCACTTCCCTAGTGACACACTACAATTGGACATAGCATTGCAAGGGTCTATGGAATTCCCTGTGAACAACAGGAACATTTATCTTCACTTATCTCAAAATTTCTTTTCTTCTAACTGGAAATTCCACAGATCTAACCCCTTGGCACAAGAATTATAGTTCTGAGAGAGGCTTAAAGGGTCACACTCCTCCCTATTCTTTTCAAGTACTCATTTTATGTAGTTGTGGTGAAATGTGAAGTTAATTTTCTGGTTAAATTCTTCCTACTTTAGACTAAAGTTTAAAGGAATTGGCTTTATAAAAAAGCTTTGGAAGTATTCCAAACTGGGTGAGGCTTTGGGTGTGGCCACTCCCAGTCTGCCATGACTGACAGGTCTGATTTTTGTTTCCAAAGAACTACAAGCAGGAGTAAGACCCATTGTAATAACTCTAGTGGGAAAGTCCACAGAAGAAAACTTATGTGGAAATATACTAAGATAAATTTTCCTGTAGCTATATTGTGCATTTATAGAGTGAATCCATTAATTCAAAGTGCCCCCAAGGTCCGCTTCCTCAAAGTTTTATTCCTGAGGAATTGCTTACAGGAAAATGCTTTTACATCATGAGAAATGAAAAAAGGTAAAATGAAGAAGTAATTGTTCAGTGTAAATCCCAGTCTATGTTCACTAAGCCTGACATTCTAGCTTTTAAAGGCATTTTTCCTCCTGATTAGCAAATTAGCTGTTATGATAGGTTTATTAAACTGTTACTGCCCTTTAAGGGGAATCAGGGCCAAGCCTGCTCATGACTGCATTCTGAAGGTCCACCTGAGGTTAACTGACTGCCTGAGTGGCCACTTAATGGTTAATTGGTAAAATAGCACTGGCCCTAATAAAAAAGTTAGCTGGGGCTAGTTAAGGGGGGCACTCCCACGGAGACAAGAAGCTTCTGGGGAGAGGAGCTCCTAGCAGGGCTAATCAGGAATGGTCACCAGATCAGGGAACCTGGAAGGGGTAATTCTAGAGCAGGGAGCCTAGATGGTGCACTCCTGGAGACAGGGAACTCATCACAGCAGGGAGCCTATAAGGTGCTCTTAGACATAGGCAATTCCCTCAGGGATAGCTACAGAAGGCAGGCATTCAGGAAGGGTTGGTTTCAACAAAGGGATCTCCCAAACTGTGGCAGGAAGCCCAGGCTGCCAGGAAGCTACTCTCAGGTAGAAGGGGCTGACAGACAAAGTAGCAGTCCCAGTGAAAAAGTGCTCCCATGGAAGGGATAGGAGCAACCCAAGAGACCAAACTCGGTGTGAGATGTTCCAGGGAGGTACTAGAAACATATTCAGCAAAGAGCGACTCCCTGTCAGGAGGGGAGTTGAATCCAGCAGGACACTCCACAGAGGCCCAAGCTCCAGACAAGGAATTCAGCCTGAGTGCACTCTGTGGCTAAAGGGCCAAAATGTCAGACTTACTAAGTCCAAGGCAGAAGTTTTCCCAGTGGAATAGCTTACTGAAGGATACACTTATGTTTTGTAGTGTCCTTTTCTATTAAACAAAGGAGACCCTCTGAAGAAGGTGCTCTTTAGTACCTAAAGGCCTGCTCAAACTTGTTTATACCCCAGGTGAGGGCATTAAGGTATGAGATTTGACTACAAGGTTCCTGTACTTTTTCTGAGATACAATTGGGTCTTCAGTCCCTTGGTTCCTCTACACAAAGGAGGGTCTTAACACATCTCCTCTCCAAAAAGTGTAATCAGTTGTACAGCTGACAGGAACTTTTTGTCCCATCCAAGAGGGGAAAAAAAATACATTAAATGTACAATCTGTACCTGTGATGCTCAGGAGTAGGATATTGAACCAGTTGCCAGTCTGCAATTCTGCCAGTGATTTAAGAGAGCATATGATCTGTAACTATCATTCATATTCCATTACTGTACTGTATTAGCTTATTCATCATACCAAATATTTAAGCACTTTGGAATTGTCACTTGAAATTAAAACATGCTCAGTTTTTTTCCCCCACACCACACTGATTCAGCCATACATTCTATTCTTCAGTGTGTACACTGTAATTAGATGGCAACTCTCCATCTAAAACAATATGTAACAACAAGGGTTAGGTTTGCTTTTATATTCCCTGTATCATATCAGTTTAAGTACACTGTGGAAGAACTGTCACTGAAAATTAAGGGCAACAAATATTCTGCCTCCATTCCAATTCCATATTCAACTTTATGTTGTAGTGTATTGTAATTTTACTCTATTTATTAGACTCAAGTACCAGATCAGGGAGTGGAATCAATATTTACATTGGCTTGGTATGGGGTTATGTTCAGTTCCTTTCATTGTGTTCAGGTTCAGTTCTGGCTCAAAAAAACCAAACAAAAGAGTTGAGTTACCAGTTAGGATTGATTCAAGTCAAATTTCAATCTTAGTGGAAGTAAATTTAAAAAAAATAATTGAAAATTAACATTGAAACTATTTTGATATTTTGACCACTTATTTTTTAACATTAACCTTGTAAATTTTCCTAGTGTTGCCAATAAACACATTTTTAAGAACAATTTGTCTGAGTGAATTAAGATAACATCTTCTAATATTTAGACCTCTATGTAAAAGGATAAATTTGAGCCCTGACAATGCTTTTTCAACACTCATTTGTGTTGCTGTAGCTGCCAATACAACTTTTGCTAGTTGGGACAGGTCAGGCATGACATTTTTATGAGGTTCCCAGTAGTTTAATTTGTTTTTAGTGAGACGTGGCCCAATCCTTTTTTTGGACTTTTTCATCCAGACAGCTCTTTCTTTTTGAGCATGTCACAAGCTTTAAGAAGTTCTAAATCATCATCCGATGTTTCAATTTCAGACGTGTCTGACATTGATTTTATCACATCATTATTTTTGTCTTCTGACTGAAGCATTTCCATTTTATCCACATTTTGATTAAATGAAATTTTGCCTTGACTTTGTGCTCTTCTGGCAGTAGGAGTTGATATTTAGGATCAAGGTATATACAGGAGAGAATAGTGGTATTTTCAAACAGATTTTTTTTCATACTTTTTCATTGAAGACAGAAGGATTCAGTAAAAAGAGATTTTTGATGTTTCCAGTGGGCATTTTAACCAAGCACCTCAATCACCACCCATGGCCAGAATATTGTTTCACTTTAGCAGGCTTCAGTGAAATTGTGATGCCTTCTATGGCACTCCATTTGCTTTGTTAGTTGAAGCTTATGGTTTGAAGTGGCCATGTCCTGGCAGAAATCTCTGAGCTCCAAGAGTTGCTCACGCATGTCATAAGATGAATGCTATCTGGTAGGACAATCTAACATTGGGTATTTTAATTTTCTAATGACTACCAATATCATTTGGTTTCTCAGTGTTTTTTTATAGATATATCAGCTTCATGTCAGAGATTGTAGAGTCTTCACCTGCAAGTTGCAGTGCATGGGCATAACAGTGAACTCCCTTTAATATTACACCCATGGCCTCAGCAGATATACTATATCCAGCTTCTTCAACCATATGAATCAGATAATTTTGATCTTGGTCCACAGTCTTCTTGATCATCATTCCCAGAGTAAATTGTGTTTTCCCCTCATGCTGAATTTTTGTTCTGCTTCTTCAGTTTTCTGGTCCTCAGCTGTTAACTTCTCTCCTTTCACTATGTTTGCTGCATTATGCATTGTGATACAATATATATGCCTTGGATTGCTTGTTTAGATGCCAACAACTTTAAGAATCATTGATTTTAAATATTCAAAAGTGTTTCTTTGCTAGAGTCCACAGAGCAATGTGTCCTGCAATAATATATTGAATATTAATACCTATAGAAATCCGCCAAATCATGTGGCACAATCCACTTTCAATTAAATTAGTCTTGATTTCTTTTTTGATCCCTTCCTGAATGGTGGCTGCTATGTTTGCCTCATACGTTTTTAGCATCCAGTGTAAATTTCATCCCCAGGCCTTCCAGAACAAGATCAACAGTTTTGTGAAATTCTGAAGCCTTCCATTTACAGTGACTAATTCTAGGCAAGCATCCAGTAAGGTAGTTTCATCAATTGTTAATGTAATTGTCTTAGTTATGAACATGGAGTCCAAAGTAACTTCTTGTGCCTGTCCCTCCTGGTCCTTCTAGGAGGAAGGCTGGGGGGGGGGGGAATTAGCACCAGGGCCTCTGTCACTCAGCAGAGTAGCACAGTCAGTAACCCAGGCCCTCAGGCACAGCGGGGCCCCAAATGGTGAGTGCACTCTGGCCTGTAGTCAGGACAGAGCAGCAAATTCTATAAGCCCAAGCCCTCCAGCAGGGTGGGGCAGCAAACAGGAGGTCCTGGCTGTGGTGGACCACTGACAAATGCAGGCTTCTTGGCCTAGAGTGGGGAGCCTGCCACCCCCGGGGGGGTGGGCGGAGAGGGGAGGTGACAGGGGTAGGGGTACCCAGAACCACCCAACTCACTGGGTCGCAGCCCAGGGCCCTAACAATGGCAGACTGGTCTGCCACTGAGTCAGAGGGGAATCTGGCTGCAACATGCTGGCCGAATGCAATGCAGCCGAACTATATTTGGCTTCTTTAGGCTACTTCCTACACTCTCATTCAGGGAGTACCTGGGTCCTGGGGCTGTATTTCGTCTCACTAGGGTAAACAGCTAGTGGCAGCCCCAACAGCTCTTTGGCGTCTCCAGGGACCAGCAGCTCCAGCAGTCCTTCCGGATCTCTGGTGCTATAGCAGCCAACATCAGGTACAAGCTCCAGCAGCAGGTGGGAGACTTCCTTCTCCTCTGGTGGCATTTCTCCAACTGAGCTGGAGGGCCCCCCTTTTACATTTCTGGTTCCTGTCCTGCCCCTCTGCTTCCGGTGGGTGGGCATGGGTGTCCTGGCTCTGCCAACCAGGGAACAGTCCCAGCTGTCCTCCCATCTGTCTGGGAGGAAGGCCACATCCCCTCACTACACCTGTGTTGTAGCAGTCTCCTTGGTTGTAGGTTAATCAGGACTGCATGCATGTTGTGGTTATTTTTTCTGAAGAAAGTGCAGCATACTCCTCAGGGTGGTGTATTTGAAAATGCCTTTCCAAGTTGGTGACAGGATTCCTTGACATGATTAAATATCACTCTAGTTCTGCAACTTGACAGATTCTTTTTATACTGTCATATTTGAAGAACTTTCTTATGGAATTGTGTTGGTTTCTCCTCGGGATTAATTCTTAATGGCTGTAATAAATTACAACAGAAATATATATTTTTTTATAAATAAACCAACGGTAATAGGGCAGCCCTGTTGCATATTTTCAGAATTTAATTAAGTATAATTGTATTTTAGCAAAGTAGTGGCAAGAAATCTGAGAAGCAGTTCAGAGTGGGGTGATCTTGAGTCATGACTGATCCATCTGAGCTCATTTAACTTGCAAACTTGGGCCCCACACTACAAGAAGGATGTGGAAAAATTGGAAAGAGTCCAGCGGAAGGCAACAAAAATGATTAGGGGGCTGGAGCACATGACTTATGAGGAGAGGCTGAGAGAACTGGGATTGTTTAGTCTGCAGAAGAGAAGAATGAGAGGGGATTTTATAGCTGCTTTCAACTACCCGAAAGGGGTTCCAAAGAGGATGGATCTAGACTGTTCTCAGTGGTGGCAGATGACAGAACAAGGAGCAATGGTCTCAAGTTGCAGTGGGGGAGGTTTAGGTTGGATATTAGGAAAAACTTTTTCACTAGGAGGGTGGTGAAGCACTGGAATGGGTTACCTAGGGAGGTGATGGAATCTCCTTCCTTAGAGGTTAAGGTCAGTCTTGACAAAGCCCTGGCTGGGATGATTTAGTTGCTTTGAGCAGGGCGTCGGACTAGAAGACCTCCTGAGGTCCCTTCCAACCCTGATATTCTATGATTCTATAAGCAGCTTGCAATTTGGCGGAGTCTAGAGCCAATCTCTGAGATCTGTAAGGCAGTCATGGGGATCAGCCCACTGATCTTTGTTATACATCCGACATAGCTGTCGGAGCAGATGCCATTTTCAGAAGAGCTGTGTTTCAATCTCTGATTAACTTATGAAGCCAAGACTCCCCTCCTGAGAAGGGCACAGCTTGCCAGTCACCTACAATGGGATCCACACACTGACACATACTTGAACAAGAAAGAATGGTTACTTACCCTACAGTAGCTGTTGATCTTCAAGATGATGTAGTCAGTGTGGATCCCACAACTCATCCTCCATTCCTGCTTTTTCAGAGTCCTCAGCTCCACAGGCTTCCAATTGCAAGGAACTGGGGGATGGTTGCAGGCAGTCTCTCATGCATGAGGTACAGGCACACTTTGAGAAGGATCCACAGTGACTACATCTCAAAGAATCATAGTTACTGTGGGGTAACTAACCATTCTTTGTAAAGGAACATGAATTATATAGTTAATTCTTCATACATTACAGCACAATTTAGTTGCTAAAGGGGAAAAATCATTGTGAATCAGCCCCTAATATGTATTGTTTAATTCAGAAATGTAGATAATCTAATAGCAGGGCAGTGAGCAGCCATGCTTTGTATCCAAACCATCTCATAGTCACATTTCATCCCAAATTTCTCTAAAAGCAGTGAGCACAAGCATCTGGGGCTATCTTGTGACATTGCACCCCATAACTCTTTATGGAAATATGCTTATGAATGTATATATGACATAACTAGAATGTTTTATGCTACATATGCCATGTAACATCTCTGCAAAGGTTATGATCTACTGAATATATTCATCCTATTTGTATGTATGTGTCATTTTTGTATTTGAAGTTATGAATATTGGCTGTATTCTTGTTTGATTTTAAGTATCCTTAGTAAGGCATTTGGGCAGCTTCTTTAGAAAGGAATTTTCCAGTTAAATGCCCAATCAAGAAACCTTAACGGACAATGGATCTTGGAAGGCTCCAATCCACATAAGAACACTTGAGGATGTTCAAGGTAGCATGTAAACAGTGGCTGCTACTGGTAAGTTCTGAGTCATGCATGGACATGTGACTTGCCCACGTGACTCCAAAACTCCATCTTGTAGCTCTGATTCTACACAGGGGGAGGGAGGGATGTCCACCCACAAGAGAGAGTCTATTTAACCCCCTGGGAGATCCCTCCATTTTGTCTTCAGCTGGCTGAAGAGATAGCCTCTCCTCCCCAAAGGATACCTGAAAGAAACTGGGACAAAGGACAGTAACTACAGGGGGTGTGAGTGATTGCTGGACCCTGACTAGAAGGAGACTAGTCTGTAAAAGGAAGCTTACTGGAACACCTGAGGGTGAGGTTTTATCTGTATTCAGTTTTCTTACTGTATTAGGCATAGACTTGTGTGTTTTATTTTATTTTGCTTGGTAATTCACTTTGTTCTGTCCATCATTTGGAACCATTTAAATCCTACTTTTTGTATTTAATAAAAACTTTTTAATTAATAAATACCTGGGTGGGGGCAAAGAGCTGTGCATATCTCTCTGTGTTATAGAGGGCGAACAATTTATGAGTTTACCCTGTATAAAGCTTATAAAGCTGCAGGTGAAGTCTGGCAAGCAGCATCACATATGTATATGCAGGCAGGTAGCCTAGGAGCCCCAGACACATACACATTGTTGTTGCCAGTCTTATCTTTATGTCATGTACTACCAACTGAGGGGACTGGAATCTGTCCTGTGGCAGAAAAACCTTTTGGCAAATTGGAGTCAAGTAGAGTTCACTAAGGGTCCCAAATGAGAAAATAGGGAAAGGATATGATCGACAGTTATTTTGATCTCATTGAGACCTGCCTGTGGTCAGCCGGTTGCCTACATATGGGTAGATGTAGATTCCTTGTTTCCTCAGATGTACCGCTACTACAGCCAGGAATGGGGTGAATATTTTTAGTGCCATGGAGAGTCAGATGGGCAGAACCCTGAATTGATAATGGTCAGGCCCCATTGTGAACCTGAGGTACTTCCTATGAGCCTGGTGGATGGCTATGTGGAAGTATGCATCCTGCAAGTCAAGAGATGCAAGCCAGTCTGGATCTGGAATGATGGAGGCAAGCATTATCTTCCTGAACCTGAGGTGGTGTATGAATTTGAGTCTCCTCAGGTCTCTAATAGGATGGAGACCTTCTTCCTTTGGAATAAGGAATTATGGGGAGTAGAATCCTTTCTGTTTTCCCAAAGGACCTCCTCTTTGGCTCTTAGATCAAGTAATGAGGCCTTTTTTGTTTGCAAAAGGTTCAAGTGAGCAGGGTCCCTGAAAAGGGATGGGTAAGGGGGATGTTTAAGGAGTAAAGAGCAGAATTGGATGGGATAGCATGAGCGGTGATCTCAGACACTCATGTGTCTGATGTCACAGGAGCCCATGTCCAGAGAAATGGGGTGAGGCAGCTTCTGAATATCAAACTCTGTGGACTGGTTTGAGTGCGGCTCTTGATCATCCTGTCAAATCTGCTGATGTGTCAATAGGACAGACTGTGGGGCAATGTTGAGGAAGGTTGTCACCCTCTATTGTATGTTGGGCATTTCTTATTCTGGTGGTCTGTCTACGGTGAGACAATGTATGCTGCCTCTGCTGATATGAGGGTTTGAGTGGTGCCCTTTTCAGTAGGGTGGAGGAGTGTGGATCCCTAGGGAACATAGTCATTTTTTCAAGTGCCATTTTCTCCACAGAGTTTGTCATCTGCCTTCTGGATGGAGCACTGGAGGATGTGGGCTTGACTATAAGAAAGATCTTTGAGCTCAGTTCTTCTGGATCCAGTTCCACTTTCATGATTGCTCCAGAAGGTTGAGCTTCAGTCTTTCATCTTTGGCTTGTGGGTCCTCTCAGTGAAGAAGAGGCAGATCGAGGTTGTATGAGAGATGGGATTCTCCCAAGCAGAACACTCATCATCTGTGCCCATCTTTTAAAGAAATTAGTCTATCACAGGAAGGACAAGGTTTCATACCTGCAGATTCAGAGTGCATCATTTCTAAGTCTTTCTGCGGGTGGGTCTGTACAGGGAGGAGTGATCTGCTATAGTTGATCCAAAAAGCACTAGAACAGAATAAGGTGACCTAAATTAAAAAAATAAGGGTTCTGATGATTTTCGAAGGTGTTTAACCTGAGCTAAGATCTAGTGGGTTGGACAGCAGCTAAATTCTGACTTGCTGCCACAGGTAGTAAGAATTGAGGGAGGGTTGTCTGCCCTGTCCTTTATGTGCTCATATGGGAGTATGAGAGGGCACAGGGCAAACGTGAGGCCCTGATGGACACTGCTAATAAAAAAAAAAAATCAATCCAGTCTTGCCAGCATGAGGGACTTGTCCATCGACAGTGGAATCCACACTGACACATACTCAGAAGAACATTATGTTGCATTTTTATGGAATCTTCCATTAACAGAGCACTATATGCCAAGCCAAACACTACATGAAGGCCTCACAGCAAGTCTGTGAAGGAGAGATCACTTCACTCACCACGAAATACAGCCGCCTCTAAGAAGCAATACAGTGGTTGTTTGACAGTCCACAGCAACACTAAACAAGACTTAGGCTGGCAGAATGCAACTGCCTGCGATGGAATTTGACCTGAAACATCAGCTGTTAAGATATTATTATGAAAAGCCCAGTGGGATTTTCAATTAAAGGTGGTCAACTCAGTTTTGTCTCCTTTAAAAGACATCAGCAAAGTGTTCTCTCTGACGCTGAGGCATTGTTCAGTAGTGACAAGGACAGAAGAACCAACTTCACTTTCTGCAGCAACAAGTTGTTCATTTGAGATCTTCCCTGTAAGTATTGACCTGGCCTAACCCATCCCGTCTTAATTTGTGAAATCTTTCTGGCTAATATTGCACAAGGTGGTATGGCGTCAGGTCATCACTAAAGAAGCACAACGTAAGTGGTGGCTTTTTTCTGTAAAAACAGCATGATGTGGTAGGGACAGACAATACTACAAAAATAGCCTGCAATGAATTATTGGGATAAGGGGAGTTTAATTCAGTTATTGGAAGAAATAAAGAGAAGTGTTATCTATTTTGAAGAATAAATTTTAAAACCACAAGATCCCTGAGCCTAGTTTAGTTCACAGATGGGTAGAATTTCAGCAAATTCCAACCAAAAGAGCTAGTTCCTTCGTTTGGTAGCAATACAGTACCATTACAGGTTTTCAATTTTTCATTGAAGAATCTAAAAAATAAGGTTTTTCCCTTAAACTTTCTGATTAACTACTGCTGCATTTAAAAAGATTTGCAGCAAGATTTTACACCATACTTGCTAGATTTCTTAATTCCCCAACCTGCTTTCCTAAAATCTGCTTGAACATCTGCATTCTGTGATACGGTTCCTTCCTATGCTGAATTAAAGTAGCACATTGTCACTAATTTTAAGCTTCCATATTATTCTCACATTCTCTGTCAATAAGTATATCCAAGATGGCTTTTCTGGATCATAAAGCTGTAGCTACAGTGAATATCTATTTTGGACAGACAATACAGCTAAACATATTCTCTAAGTCCAGGTACTTTGGGAGGTGGTTCTGTAATTTTCCTCCCTTGCTCTTCTCTCAGCTCTTCTGGTCTGTAGCACATGCATATTGTTGTTTTCCCCTGTATTTTTCATTGTTGTATCATAACCCAAGGATATTCTTAATTTTCATCTTTTGGTTCAGATCAACTCCATCTACTGCCTTGGAAGTACACACCTGATTATTCTAATTAAACAAAAGCTCTTCTCTCCTACTACTTAATTTAAAATCTTGCTTGTTTTGCATATAACAAGTTAGTATCTCTTCTGTATATGCAGAGACTTATTTAATCCAAATAGGTTCTCATCAGACAAAACAATCCAAAACCTTTCTGTCTACATCAGCTGCTCCTGCATTATTTGGTCTCCAGTATTTTTTTTAAATAAAATGCATGACTTGCTTAATAGCTTTGAGTTCACGTACAATTCATCATGTGTGAAGAACTATGTATCAGTGTTTTGCTTTCTTCACTTTTACTTGGTACTGATGAGCTGAGCTCACCTATGTTGCCCAATTTCACTTCTTCTGCCAGGTCCCTGAAGTGATCCATAAGTATACCAAGTCTAACCTTCACCAGTGTTTGTTTCCTATTTGGAATATAATAAATGAGAAATTCCTAGTAGTTCTTTGAATATCTGATGTCTTTAATTTTTATATAATTTGTACTGGCACCTGACAGGGAACAAATCATCCGTATTGTGTTTTTTGTTTTCATTCAACACCCAGATGCCTCACTATGGAGGAACTCAAAGTCCCAAACCCAGTTCTTATATTCTATCACTCACCAATCTTCCCCTTATCTGTCTTGTGTATTTAGAATGTAAGCTCTTCAGGGCAGGGACTGTCTATTACTACGTGTATATGTAGCACAATCTCATTTGGGGGCATATAAATTCTACTGTAATACAAAGACATCACTTTCCTTCTCACACTAATGGTGTACCATTGTATCAATTTAGTAGATGCTGCAGCAGAAATATTTTCCCAGTTCCTGATGCCTTCTGCAGTGATAATCAAATCCTGTCCCCAACACAGGGGACCCATTATGAACTGGATGATGTTGGTCCATACCTGAAGACCCTGCTAGGGGAAGCAGTCTTTCAGCATCCTTTGAAGCCCTAGTGGACAGGGACGGGATCGGGAGAGGAAACAGTAAAAGTAGGAGTGGTACTTCCCTTCCAGGTGGTGGTGTTTGCACTGTCCTATTCTTAATACCTTATCAGCCCAGTTCCAGAACGTTTGTTTGTCTGAATGCGGGCTAAGGTTCACGTAACAAATGTACCGAACTCTGGGCTTTTGAATTGGCTTTAGTTTCTTTATGAACCATTCACACACCTCCAGTAGCAACACCTCAGTTTATATTTATAGCAGTTAGACCAATCTAGCATATTTTTCAGTTTGTTTAATAGTTCATCAATATCTCAGATTAGTATGAATGTAGTCTTATTGTATAGCTGAACCAGAACTAATTTTGCTTTTTATTAACTCAGGTTTTCCTCTTCCTGTTTTTGCCACAACTCAGAGGAAATGGTTCTGGTGTGTGTGTGTCTTGTACAGAAGGTTTGTCCTGCATCAGCAAGTCTAAATTGCATCCATCCAGATATACAATGGCCAAATCCAGCAATCTAGTTGAATCCCCTTTTACATACTGCTGCAAACCATATGACAGTAGCTACAATAGCAAAGCATTACACTTCAAATAACATTCAGGGTTTTTCAAAATTTCCATTAAAAAAAGTCTTGTGCTAAATTTTAAGGGCAAAATTATGTAGTAACGGATTATGCAAATGACTGGTTAGCAGTTCCTGTTTTTGTTAACAAATGTGACCACTGATGTGGTAGAATCTATTTTCTGAGTTAAAAACATTTTGGATACTATAGTGCTGGGGGCACAAAGACAGCATAGACAGAAAATCATGTAGTGAACCTAAAACCAAATATAGCACACAACTTGCTAATGTAAAAGATAATTGTCCGCAGGTGAAATTTACCTGCTTTAGTTTTAGGTTATATTTCAGGCCTGATGAGCAGATTCTTAACTGGTATAAATTGTCATAAGTTTAATGACTTCAAGGGACCTCTGACGCTTTCAGGAGTAGCTCCTCAGCTGGTGTAAACACTGTCCAGATTTGTGAACCTGGGCTGACTTCATTGAAACTTCTGCCTCCATGGCAGGAAATTAAGGTTTCAGCTGTGCACATATTGGATAGTTTGACATTTACTTGCAGACTTTGAGTTCTTTTGTTCAAAAGTAGTGAAACTCAGGGGTGTGGACACAGTGTAATGTGAGATTGTTTCACTCCTTATGCAGATGAATCTTTCTGCCTTGGGTAAAGCCTAGAATAATCAGATTCAATGAAATGAATATAGTCCTTGGTATAATGAAAATCTGTGACTCTTTTCTAAGCACATTGCTTAAGGCACTGTGATTAAATTCAGTATTTAACAGTTTACCCACTTCTAGGCAGTGACATAGTAACCTCTATAATCAAAAATGCCCAAAACTAGACTAGTAGAAAGCTACTTGCCGGTGAGTAAACAGCATTGTGGCTGTATAAAGAATGGAATAAATCTAATGTTTCCAGTTTGTAGCAGATATTTTCCCATTTTAGAGATGGAGCAATTAAACAAGCTTTGTGCTGCTGGATATTGTTTCAAGTTTGTCTCTTAAAGCTGTCTTTACTGGCTTGCCGTTGCGTCAGCAATATATCCAGTATAGTGATGAGATTAAATGAGAGTTCTTTGAACTGCAGCTGCATCTGTCTCACAAGCAGCTTCCATAAATAACTCAGCTTACTGATTAAGATAATTACCTAGGTCAGTTTTAAATGATTGCTTCCCTGTTTGCTAGACCCACAGCAGGAGTCTCCCTATGAGATAGGGGATGAGGCAGATACCAGGCACAGTGTTGGTATATAATCCACAAATACTCTTTATTGCTTACAAAATAAACCACTCACTCCACATTCATAACCCTAGCATACTCTAAAGTCTAAAGATCAGAATCGAAGTCCCGATGACCAGTCGACTTTCAGTCCAATCACAAGATGCAGGGAGCCAGCATTACCACTTCTTAATCCAAACAGGATTCTGGGTCCATGAACGACTCCAAAGTGCGAGTGTATTGAACGTGTTTTATAAGCCACTCCGTCACATCATCAATTGACTCGGCAATTTCAAAGAGACAGGTCTGGGCAAACTGCCAAAACCCAAGATGTTCCGAAGCAGTCCCAGGCCCAAGATGTTCCTCTTTTCCCAGTTCTTGTTTACAACTGCAGCAGATATATTGCAACAGGTACATTGTCATGGCAATGCCCCCAATGTTATTTCCTTATCTGGTATTTCTATATCTTTCTCATAACAGTTATTTTTCACAAACTGCTCTTGACTGCTTAAAATCTCAAATTCTTGCTTTGGTTGTCAACACGGAACTCACGTCAAGCACACTTCATCCACGCTAGGCCTATAACATATTACATGGATATATGGATTATGTATGGAGATATATAGAACATGTTCATTTGGGGAATGATACAAAGCCCATTGAGAATCAATGGAAAGACTATGAGCTTCAGTGGCTTTTGAATCAAGTGCTTGGAGTTCTGAATGAAGATTTCATATGAGAGAACCCTCTTTTAAATATAAGAAGAATTTAGTCACAAATCCAATAGCTTATGTTTGATCACCTGACACTTATATTCAAACCCTCTGTGATTTTGTGGACACTGGGCTGAATTTAGTCCTTATGATTTTTCTAATTCAGTATAAGGAAATATCTCAATTATAAATAAAAAACTGTAATACAAGCTAAATACACTGGGTAGGTTAGCTGTGATCCACCAGGTAAGACAAAATGTAGAAATGTATACCACACAAGTCAGCTATTCTCAGCAATTCACATTGAGCATGAGGTTTACCACTTGAAGGCTGATTTAAAAAAAAATACTTTGAAATTTAGTTGGAGGCTGCTTGTAAATCTCTAAATGCCTAAAAATCTAGTCCAGAGAGCTTAGTAGACAAAAATGGCAATAGCTTAGACAAACCTGATTATAGAGTAGATACTATTCCAGAACTCTGGCACATAAGTCTTCTTTTTTCAGGGAAAGATTTCAAATGATAAAGACAAGGTTTGTGCCTCTGTCTCTACAAGAAGACCAAAATGTGCAAAGCTTCAGGGCTAAAGTTAAGCTCCTAAATCCACATTTGTGAACTAAATGAAGATGGCCTGATTTTCAGAGGTGCCTAGCACTGGAAACTCTCATTAGAATCAATGCATGATTTTAACTCAGGGCAAGCTTTTAGCAAAAGCGAGGCAGAATAGAATGTAGGATTGAAGTGAAGACTGCTTTAAAGGTATTTGCTTTAAAAATCAATCTTTTTTGAACTGGAGTTGTTAGTTTAATTGAACAGTTAATAAGTTGGAAAATAACCAAGAAAAGATAGTACAGGAAAAAAAATCAAAAAATGAGAGAATTGGAGGGTTGTGTCCTTATTAAAATGGGGGCAGTACTAAGAAGCCAATAAAGTTTACAAATAGCTGAAGGGAGGTCCATGAAATTAAGCAGTGGAAGGAAAAGTGAAATGAACCAATTCTAATTGGGAACACTAATGAAAGGGAAGGGGAATTCTAATGGTGAATACTATTCAACAGTGGAATAGTTTCATGTGACAGAGTGGAAGCCTCATTGCTAATGTCATTAGGGAGTGGGAAATATAGGGAACAATCCCGCACTTGTAGTAGAAGGATTGTTCATTTAACCCAGATGGCCCCTGATTCTGCAAAAAGTGATGCATATGCTTAATTTTATGCACTCTGAGCAGTCCCGTTGATTTCAGTGAGAGAACTCAGTGTATAAAGTTAAGCACATACATAAGTATTTGCAAGATCAGGGCCTAGGACTTTCTCAACTCTAATTTCTTTGATTGTCCTTGAACTCTGATTATTGATGCGGCTTCTTTTGATATCAGATGGATAATTCTAGGCTGAAGATGGAAGACTGTTTTCCTTGAAAGAAATATCAACTTGCAACTGACAGGAAACATGTTCTCATCTTGGAATCACATGATTTGACTAGAGATGTCCTTGTTGCTAGCCTCATTATTTTTAAAAATAATTTACTGCAACTAAAAATATCTCTAATTGTGCCTATTGAGACATCAGATTGTCTTCAAAAAGCCAAATAAGATCATTAGGCATAACTCAAAAGATTAACTGCATCCATTATCAGCTAGAAGCCAATTAATTGGTATTTCAGTTAAAACCAAAATCCTTTCTATAATTTTATGCATTTTCCAGTGATAATTATAAGACTAATAATGCCTAGAAAAAACAAATCACTCCCTCTAAAATACATTTTAGATATTCTAAGAGGCAATCAGTTTTTATGTAGCTCCCACAAAAGAAGCGGTTAATTTAAAATTAAGGTTGCTCAAGTATATTTCCATTCAACATAATCAATAAGACCTAGAATTATCACTTCCATTCAAATCTCTGAAGGCTGGAGCCTAAATACTCTTGTGGATCTGGGTGTAAGGCTCTGATTCTACAACCACTTGAACACATGATTAACTTTGAAGTCAACGGGTTACTCATGTGCACAGAGTTAAGCAAATGTGTGTTTGCAGGACTGGGGCCTAAAAGTCTAGGAAGTCATTATTTAAGGTAATGTTAAGAATCCGACCTATCCACATACTGCCAACTTTGCAATTGCACAACACACACACACACACACAATCACAACTTTTTCTTTTCCAGTACAAACCAATGTCACTCAGTCCATGCTTCCAGTTTTTCAAAATCAACATAAACTACTTTAATTATCACCATATAATTTTTCTAAGTATATACATTCTGACAATGATTTCTCAGCCTCTGAAGTATCTTCATATGCTTTAAACATCCATACAGTTTTCTACACTTTTTTGCACCATTTCACACATTCTCAAGAAACAAACTTCTACTTTTGCTTAAAAAAACCCCAAACGTATTTGCGACCTCTTCAAAACACCATTTAATCTTATCTATTATCTGTATTTATTTTAAACTGGCATGTCTCAAAGCCAGATTTACATGCTTCAAGAGCTGAGTACTTCAGGTCTGAGTTAAGGTTGTGCATTTAATTTGTATTACTTTAAAAAAAATCATTTCAGAACTGTGCAGAACATATGCTGGAATATGGTGCTTTTATTAACAAAGCTCTTTTACACTGACTTTCCTTGACATTATTAAAAATGGAGCTGGGTTTAAAAAAAAAATCGGACATATAGTTTATTCCCTGAAAAATACAATTTTGGTTGACCCAAAACTATTTATGAATTTGATATAAATTTACCAAATAGTTTTGGTAAAATAAATAAAATTAAAAATACAACCAGGACTTAGGAACAATTCACAAATGAGAAGCAGAAGCCTCCCTTATAACCTTTAACCTACTGGTTAGAGAACTCACATAAGATGCGGGAGACCCAGACTTAGTTCTGTCTGATGTGGAACAGGGATTTTAATGGGGGTCTCACAAATTGCAGGAGAGTGCTGTAGTCACCACACTATGGGATACTCTGGTGTGTATCAGAGTAGCAGCCGTGTTAGTCTGTATCCGCAAAAAGAAGAACAGGAGTACTTGTGGCACCTTAGAGACTAACAAATTTATTAGAGCATAAGCTTTCGTGGACTACAGCGCACTTCTTCAGATGCATATAGAATGGAACATATATTGAGGAGATATATATACACACATACAGAGAGCATAAACAGGTGGGAGTTGTCTTACCAACTCTGAGAGGCCAATTAATTAAGAGAAAAAAAACGTTTGAAGTGATAATCAAGCTAGCCCAGTACAGACAGTTTGATAAGAAGTGTGAGAATACTTACAAGGGGAGATAGATTCAATGTTTGTAATGGCTCAGCCATTCCCAGTCCTTATTCAAACCGGAGTTGATTGTGTCTAGTTTGCATATCAATTCTAGCTCAGCAGTCTCTCGTTGGAGTCTGTTTTTGAAGTTTTTCTGTTGTAATATAGCCACCCTCAGGTCTGTCACTGAATGACCAGACAGGTTAAAGTGTTCTCCCACTGGTTTTTGAGTATTTTGATACCTGATGTCAGATTTGTGTCCATTAATTCTTTTGCGTAGAGACTGTCCGGTTTGGCCAATGTACATGGCAGAGGGGCATTGCTGGCACATGATGGCCCCTGACAAAGCACAGGAACAAATCTGTACAGACACATGCCTAGAACCCCGACCAGGGGTATTCTATTTGCTACCCCAGGTCCATAAACCTGGATATCCTGGACGCCCCATCATCTCAGGCATTGGCACCCTAACATCAGGCTTGTCTGGTTATGTAGACTCTCTCCTCAGACCCTACGCTACCAGCACTCCCAGCTATCTTCGAGACACCACTGACTTCCTGAGGAAACTACAATCCATCGGTGATCTTCCAGAAAACACCATCCTGGCCACTATGGACGTAGAAGCCCTCTACACCAATATTCCACACACAGATGGACTACAAGCTATCAGGAATAGTATCCCTGATAATGTCACAGCTAACCTGGTGGCTGAACTTTGTGATTTTGTCCTCACCCACAACTATTTCACATTTGGGGACAATATATACCTTCAAGTCAGCGGCACTGCTATGGGTACCCGCATGGCCCCACAATATGCCAACATTTTTATGGCTGACTTAGAACAACGCTTCCTTAGCTCTCGTCCCCTAACGCCCCTACTCTACTTGCGCTACATTGATGACATCTTCATCATCTGGACCCATGGAAAAGAAGCCCTTGAGGAATTTCACCATGATTTCAATAATTTCCATCCCACCATCAACCTCAGCCTAGATCAATCCACACAAGCGGTCCATTTCCTGGACACTACTGTGCTAATAAGCGATGGTCACATCAATACCACCCTATACCAGAAACCTACTGACAGCTACACTTACCTACATGCCTCCAGCTTCCATCCAGGACACACCACACGATCCATTGTCTACAGCCAAGCTCTAAGATATAACCGCATTTGCTCCAATCCCTCGGATAGAGACAAGCACCTACAAGATCTCTATCAAGCATTCTTAAAACTACAGTACCCACCTGCTGAAGTGAAAAAACAGATTGACAGAGCCAGACGAGTACCCAGAAGTCACCTCCTACAAGACAGGCCCAACAAAGAAAATAACAGAACACCACTAGCTGTCACCTTCAGCCCCCAACTAAAACCTCTCCAGCGCATCATCAGAGATCTACAACCTATCCTGAAAGATGATCCTTTACTCTCACAGATCTTGGGAGACAGACCTGTCCTCGCTTACAGACAACCCCCCAACCTAAAGCAAATACTCACCAGCAACCACACATCACTGAACAAAACCACTAACCCAGGAACCTATCCTTGTAACAAACCCCGATGCCAACTCTGTCCACATATCTATTCAAGTGACATCATCATAGGACCTAATCACATCAGCCATACCATCAGGGGCTCGTTCACCTGCACATCTACCAATGTGATATATGCCATCATGTGCCAGCAATGCCCCTCTGCCATGTACATTGGCCAAACCGGACAGTCTCTACGCAAAAGAATTAATGGACACAAATCTGACATCAGGAATCAAAATACTCAAAAACCAGTGGGAAAACACTTTAACCTGTCTGGTCATTCAGTGACAGACCTGCGGGTGGCTATATTACAACAGAAAAACTTCAAAAACAGACTCCAACGAGAGACTGCTGAGCTAGAATTGATATGCAAACTAGACACAATCAACTCCGGTTTGAATAAGGACTGGGAATGGCTGAGCCATTACAAACATTGAATCTATCTCCCCTTGTAAGTATTCTCACACTTCTTATCAAACTGTCAGTACTGGTCTAGCTTGATTATCACTTCAAAAGTTTTTTTTTCTCTTACTTAATTGGCCTCTCAGAGTTGGTAAGACAACTCCCACCTGTTTATGCTCTCTGTATGTGTGTATATATATCTCCTCAATATATGTTCCATTCTATATGCATCCGAAGAAGTGGGCTGTAGTCCACGAAAGCTTATGCTCTAATAAATTTGTTAGTCTCTAAGGTGCCACAAGTACTCCTGTTCTTCTTTTTTCTGGTGTGTATGTTGAGGGAACGGAGGAAGGGATCTCAATCTTTTCTCCTGAAGCTATTTCACTCTATATACACAAATAGTCATCGACTCAGGGATTTAAACTTGGATCACTTACATTGCCAGAGACTACCCCAACCCCGGGCTATAGGTCAGCCTAATTTGGGTCCTTTTTTTTTTGGTCACTTTCTCTTGTTGAAGCTGTTCCACTTTGTACAAAAATAATTGAATAGTCATTGGCCAGAGAGTGAGCCTGACCATGATGCTATAGCCTAGTGATGAATGCCCTCAGTAGGGAAGGGAGAGCTCCAAGTTCATGGCTTTAGTCCAATGCTTATTTAGTTATGTATACACACTGGAATTGCTTCAGCAGGAGATATTGGGAGAGAACCACAGCACGCTATGCCAGTGCCCAGCTAGCTCTGTTCAGAGACATAGTTTCAAACTTATGCATGACCTGGCTAATTTTTAAAAGAAGGCTGCAGTGAAAAGATTGACTAAAGAAAAATGATATAGATCAGTTAAATGAAAAATGACTGCACTGTACAGTGACAGACACAACTGCAAAGTGCATGGTTTTCACTGACTTAGTTATATAACTGTGGGTGGGTGCTGGCACTGTACCAAGTGACATTGCCAGGAAAGAAAGTGTTCTTCTACTGCTGAATTATTGGTAAGTTACAAACGAACAGTTCTGATTTGCTTTCCTTGCTTGTTTTTGTTTCTTTGCTTAATAACTTCTGAAAATAGCTAACACTCCTAGAATAGGTTTCATGGGACTATCTTAGCTGGAACTGCATTTGCATGAATGCACAAGGTACAGATGTGTCCCAGAGGCTCATATGACAAAAGAGAGGAATATGACACAGAGTTTTATACAGAAACCAATGCCTTATACTTTGACTATCAGGGGGCATGGATCAGCATTCATGTCATGCCCCCATCAGTACCTGGCCTGGGCTGGGAAAGCTAATGATCCAATCAGTGGACCACATTCAATGATGAATCCTGGTCACATACCACCTGAGGCACATTGCACGTACACTAAGATGACGACTAACAGGATATATCTTAACCCTGTTTTCATCCTTTCCCATGTATGGTTTGCAGGCTCCAAGGGAGCACTACAGAAGTAATATATTGGAAGTTTAGTACAGTAACTCCTCACTTAAAGTCGTCCCGGTTAACGTTGTTTCATGGCTGATCAATTAGGGAACATGCTCGTTTAAAGTTGTGCAATGTTCCCTTATAACGTCATTTGGCAGCCGCCTGCTTTGTCCACTGCTTGCAGGAAGAGCAGCCCGTTGCAGCTAGCTGGTGGGGGCTTCGAACCAGGGTGGACCGGCAGCCCCCCTATGAGCTCCCCACTCCCCTAAGTTCCCTCTGCAGCAGCCGCCCAGCAGGCTATCAATTGCTGGCAGTTCAGCTGTCCTTCCCCCCTCTGCCTTAGAGCTGCTCCCAGGAGCCTCATGCTTGCTGTGCGGGATGAGATGGGGGCTAATGTCAGGGTGTCCCCCTCCCCCTGCTCCCCGCTTACCCCATCTGCATAGAGTGGGGGGACACATGACAGGGCTCAGGACAGAGGGAGCTTCCTGGCAGCAGCTGCATCTCAGCTTGCTGATTAACTTGACAAGGCAGTGTACTTAAGAGTAGGGTCAGTGTACTTAAAGGGGAAATCCGCATCTCTCTCTCTCACACACACTGTGTATGTCTCTGTCTCTCTCTGCCATGCTGTCTCCCCTCCCTCCATTCGTGCTGCCTTGTAGAGTGTGAGGCTACATTAACAACAATGAGTTAACCCCTGAGGGTTCAGCCAATTGCTAGTTCATCATTTAGCAGTAAGGCACTTCCTGGAAAATATCCCACCCTCTGAGTTCACCACCTCAACCAAGCTTCACAATCATCATTGCTATGTACAGTATTAAATTGTTTGTTTAAAACTTGTATGTGTTACACACACACACACACACACACACACACACAGAGTCTTGTCTGGCAAAAAAAATTTCCCCCTTGGACCCTTATCCCCCCCCCATTTACATTAATTCTTATGGGGAAATTGGATTCGCTTAACATTGTTTCGCTTAAAGTCACATTTTTCAGGAACATTTTTTGCAATGTTAAGTGAGGAGTTACTGTACAGCAATGGATACTATGTGTCTCAAAGACTTGAAATATTAAGTCATTTGGCTTGTATAAGCACACTGTGAGGGGGACAGGAAATTATTAAATGACAATAAAGCCGTGGGCAAAATATCAAGTAGGGGGGAGGCTAGGGTTAAATTTTATTTTAAAGGTGACCAGCAAAGTAGGAAAAATATTTTGTGCATTTTTTTGCCATCTCTATAATTAATAAAGGTATGAAATAAAGACTTATTTTAACCTTAAAAATTCAAGTAATCATGGAGCCTTCTGTAAGGTATAAGAATCTGAATCAAACTAAATCTTCTTTATTAAAGATCATTAAATATGTTGTTAAAGGGAACATGCAAATATAAGAAAATAAATCAGATTTGTGACCCTTTTTTCTTTATGATGAATACAGAAGACTTGAAAGGAAGGTTTTTTATTATTTTCTCAAAACAATAGAAATTCACATTAGGTAAATCTATGCATTATGACATCCCAAATACCAAGGAAGATAAAAGTGATCAAGGAGGAAATTATTTGTATACAGTCCATTAAAGCTCTGAAGTGTTAGATTTTTTGTTAATTAATGTGTTTGATAAACAGTTGGGAGAAAACATTTGTGAAAGATTCCACAACAATATTCCATTGCTGTGGAATCCTGCCTCTTGAAGTGCACAATTCTGAGCAGTGAATGCACACAGTGGATAGATGGAATGAGCAAGAGCTCCTTCAGGCTTTGCCTCATTCCATACACAACTTTACATGCAGTGTGGAATGTGGAAGGGAACCAAAGCCATGCATCATTCCATATATACACCTTCACAAATCATATCCAGCAGATATCTTGTCATTTCTTGCCTTCATAAAGGCCTTGATCTTGTCAACATTTATTGAAATGAATGGTCCTATTGGAGTTCCTCAGATGAATAAAGTTACTGATATATAATAAAGTTACTGACATGTGCAGGATCAATCCCTTTGATTAGTAGTAGAGTAGTAGTAGCAGCAGCACTTCATGTTTATTTAGGTGTCCTTTCAGTAACAGGGTGAGGAGGTAAGTTATGTACAACCAATATCACACTCTCCTTTCCTTAACCTGAATTTAGTTCTTTGTTGAAGCACAGGCCAATAATTCTATTTTTTCAGAAAGCATACACAGAGTTCCACCACAAGCTATTGTATTCAAAACTCTAAATGCAGGTATTAATAACAGCTTCAAAGAGAGATCATCACATAATTGCTTAGTTTACAAACATTTAATACAAAAAATAAAAATTGTAAAATTTATTTAAACACTTCTGAATAACTTTAAACAAAAGCTATTAAATAGTTCCTTATGTAGACCTCTACCACTTCGCTGCTGTTACATATGTTTCAATATAACATTTATACTTCTGTAATTTAGCACATTCTATCCCTTTAACTTTCAGAGATTATTTCTCAGTCTCTAGAGGTTGACCTTCAAATGTAGAGTGTGCCACTTACATTTCTTCAGACCCTGAGATGAACCGAAGCATCACTTCTTTCTCTTCCAAACCTTCAGTCTGGTCAGCAAAAAAATGTCTAGGCTTCCTTCCAGCTAGCAGAATCCCAGTTCTTGGGTTGGGTTAGTTGATTGGTCTCTTGGTGAGATAGGATAGCTGTAGCCCATATCCCCAGTGGTAAAGGTATTGAGCTCAGCATATAAAAATATCTATTCCCTAGATCTCTATAAGGCTCTCTGTAGGGTACTATTCTTCCCCCATGATTCCAGAGAAATCAAATAATCTACAAACTCTCACCTCACTGAGCTCTGCTTCTATTCTGTACTCAAATTTAAAACATCTATCTAGTAGCTAAACGAAAATTCTGTAAACTCTGAACCTGAGGGGTGACAAATATTTTCTACTCAGCTTCCCCTCTAGAACCATAAAATAGTTCACAGTGGACCATCTGGATCAAAGTCTACTCTGAGGGTTTCCCTAATAAGTAAAAGCCGATTTAATACCCACCTGTATCCAACATAGTACGGGTATTGGGACAAACTTTGACAGCAGACACATCTCTTTGACCTGCATCCCTCAGCCACTGAGTCTACTAGGGCTATGTCTACACTAGAGACCTTACAGCAGCACAGCTGTACCGATGCAGCTGTGCTGCTGTAAGAGCTCTTGTGTAGCCACTCCATGCCAATGGGAGATAGCTCTCCCATCAACATAATTAAATGCTCCAATGAGCAGTGGTAGTTATATCAGCAGGAGAAGCATTCCCACTGACATAACCCTGTGCACACTACCTACCATTTATGCTGGCAAAACTTGTGTCACTCAGGGGTGTATTTTTTCATACCCCTGAGTGACATCCTTTTTGCTGACGTAAGTGATAGTGTAGACATGGCCTAAAAATTTAACTCTTATGTTTTTAAGCTCCCTCTTGCTCTGATTGGAACATATAAGACTGCTTGTTTTAACAAAAGCTTTTTGTATAGCATCAGAACAATTACTAAGAATGCCTAGTAAGTGCTATGACACCCTGGCACCCCAATATTCACCACTGTCATGTAATTAGGATATGTTTTGTACAAAGTATGCCTTGTGAGGTATCATTCTAAAAGTCTTGATCTACTAAATATTAACATCTAGTTGGATTGTATGTGCTATCGTCGTATGCGAAGTTATGAAATTTGGCTATGTATAGGTTACTGAAACATGTTGTGAGGTTGAAAACACCCACAACCAGCCTTTCAGGTACAATAAAAAGACCAAACAATGTTAATGGCTTATTGAGGAAATGCACAGAAGCACAAGGATTACCCCAGGAACTGTGTACAATAGAAACCTCTCAGAGATAGCACTACACAATGGGAACTGTTTGACCCAGGTCACAATAAAAGCTTTCCAGCAAGTGGGAAGAAAATATAAAAAGGGGACAATGACATCATGATGGGACCTCACTTTCCCTACAACACCACACCTGGAAACACCTGAGGGACAAGGAATGAACTGTGGCAAGTGATGGTCCCAGGCTAGCGGGATTTTAGCCTGTGTATGAAAACCTGGGAAAGCCAAGGCAACTTGTGCCTTAAGAATCTTCCAGCCTGTTTATCACTCAGGTGAGAATTTACTAATTTATATTCTACCTATCTAGTGTGTTAAGCTCAGATTGCGGTTTTGTTTATTTGCTAGGTAATCTGCTTTGATCTGTTAGCTATCACTTATAATCCCTTAAAATCTATCTTTTGTAGTTAATAAACTTGTTTTGTCTAAACCAGTGTGTGTGGAAATCCTAACTTGGGGCAGAAAGCTGTGTATATCTCTCTCTCCACATTGAGGGATGGGACAAATTTTATGAGCTAATGCTCTACAATTCCATGTACACCGGACAGCATAATTTTGGGTTCACTCTCCAGAGAGGGGTGCGTGCCTTAGCAACTGGGAGGTGCCTTAGCTGAGCCTTCTCATGAAGAGCTGCTCTCAGCATCTGTGTCTGAAGCTGCAGCTGGGTGTGTCTCTATCTGTGTATATGCTGGTGAAAGAGCAAGCTGAGAGCTTGGCATCTTATCACAGCAACACAGTGTGAAAGGGAGCCCAAGCAGGCTCAGTGGTACCCCAGTTCCAGGTGGCACGGTAAGGGCGGGGGACACATCAAGTGCCACACCCTACTTTTGGATGTTTGAGCCCTTCTAGCTGGGTTGCACTCTTCTACTCTTTGCTAGTGTGCATAAACACAAAAGAGTCAAATAAAAATTCATATATCTTTCCTACTCCTACTCTCCCTGTCTTTGCTGTATTCGCTGTTCTAGACAGAGCCCATGGGTGAAATCCTGGCTCCACTGAAGTAAATGGCAAAACTCCCATTTCCTCCAGTGGTGAGGGTGGGGCAGGATGTCTGCTTATTTTTTTGGTAATGTTCCAAGCACAACTCAGATGCTACCTGTAGCAATGCGGCAACTCACCAGCATGGCACCTCCTGCTGGTCATCCTGGGAATTAGCTCTCCAGCTCCAGAGTGCCCTCTGCTGGCCAATGTCCCACTTGCCGCTGGCCCCCATGTCCCTCCCAGACCCCGGTGCCCCTTTCATCAGGGTTCTGCCCTCCGTAATACCCCCGCAGTGTCTGGGTCTCCCCTCCGCAGGGAACCCCCAACCCTCTACCCCCACCTTACCTCAGTGGCTACTGCCAGTCACCATCTAGCCCCCACTCACTGGGGCAGACTGCAGTGTATACCACTCATCATCAGCAAGGGGGGGTTGGACCTACTGCCTTTGCCTACCCCTGAGCTGCACCTCTGCAATCCCATTACCTGCTTTAGGCCTTCAGCAAGGCCTGCAGGCTGGGGGTTTTCCAGCCTGGAGCTCCCCTGGCCCTTCCCCAGCCCTTCACTCTAGGTACCCTGCTGAGCTCCCAGCAGCCAGGCCCATCTCTCTCCACAACTAGAGAGAGACTGCCTGAGTGCCTAACCCACAGCTTTTATAGGGCCAGCTGTGGCCTGATTGGGGCGTGGCCCCAGCTGTGACTGCTTCCCCAATCAGCCTCGTCTTCTGGCTCCCTGGGGCAGCCCTTTCCCAGGGCTGTTTTAACCCCTTCAGGTCCGGAGCAGGTGACCACCCTCCTATACTATCTATAAAATAAATGAATAAGATAATGAGAGGGAATGGGGAAGGGTTTAAAAGACAAAATAAGCAGTCAAATTTTTGCCATATTTCATTTTAGGAAAAACAGGACATCCACTGGAAGATGTCTAAAAAACAGGAAGATAAATCCGCCATCATTCAACCTAAAACAAATCAACTCAAATTTCATTTTTTAAACACCATACAGATGTTAGGGATATAGATGGTAAATTGTTCTATAAAATACACAATAATAAACAATTTGTTTCATCATCAGGAGTTTCACATATTTGTTAAAATTAAAAAAGGGGAAATATCTGTCATAACTGAACAGTCTTCAATACTGATAGCAAAAGGAAACTAACCTTTTTAGGACCGTATCAAACTGTTCTACACTGATCAGAGGAAATAATTTGCACAGAATGATGTAAGCCTCTCTCAGAGGAGAGCTATCTTGTAATAGAAATGCCTCAGTCTCAGATCTATGTATTGAGGAGCTTTTTCTGTTTCTTCTTCTTCTTGTTTAGTATTCATATTACAATAGTACACAGAGACCCCAATCAGGGATCAGTTCCCACTGTATTAGGTAGAACAAAAACAGCCTCTCTCTAGAGAGCTCACAGTCTAGGATTATGACAAGAAGAAGCAGGTACATCTCTTCCTCAATATAATGCTATCCTCGGGAGCCAAAAAATTTTACTGTGTTATAGGTGAAACCGTATTATATCGAACTTGCTTTGATCCATCTGAGTGCGCCCCCCCACTCCCCGGAGCACTGCTTTACCGCATTATATCCGAATTCGTGTTATGTCGGGGTAGAGGTGTATATAAACAGGCAGGGCCAATCAGAGGGGGGGCCAGGAAGGCCATTTGGCCTGGGCCTCAAGTTCAAAGGGAGCCTCAAATTTAGACACTTGTTAATTTTTTGGCATTTGAAAAGTTTCACAACTTGTTTTTATTTGCATCTCTATCGGACCAAAATGTGACATAAGAACATAAGAACGGCCATACTGGGTCAAACCAAAGGTCCATCTAGCCCAGTATCTTGTCTACCGACAGTGGCCAATGCCAGGTGCCCGAGGGAGTGAACCTAACAGGTAATGATCAAGTGATCTCTCTCCTGCCATCTGTCTCCACCCTCTGACAAACAGAGGTTAGGGACACCATTCCTTACCCATCCTGGCTAATAGCCATTAATGGACTTAACCTCCATGAATTTATCAGTTCTCTTTTAAATGCTGTTATAGTCCTAGCCTTCACAACTTCCTCAGGTAAGGAGTTCCACAAGTTGACTGTGCGCTGTGTGAAGAAGAACTTCCTTTTGTTTGTTTTAAATCTGCTGCCTATTAATTTCAATTGGTGACTCCTAGTTCTTGTATTATGGGAATAAGTAAATAACTTTTCCTTATTCACTTTCTCCACAACACTCATGATTTTATATACCTGTATCATATCCCCCCTTAGCTGACTTTTGCCCAACAATTTATGTTCTTCTATGTGTCTGACAATTTTATTCTTTACTATTGTTTCGACTAATTTGGCCGGTACCGACGTTAGACTTACCGGTCTGTAATTGCCGGGATCATCTCTAGAGCCCTTTTTAAATATTGGTGTTACATTAGCTATCTTCCAGTTGTTGGGTACAGAAGCCAATTTAAAGGACAGGTTACAAACCCTAGTTAACAGTTCCGCAATTTCATATTTGAGTTCTTTCAGAACTCTTGGGTGAATGCCATCTGGTCCCAGTGACTTGTTAATGTTAAGTTTATCAATTAATTCCAAAACCTCTTCTAGTGACACTTCAATCTGTGACAGTTCCTCAGATTTGTCACCTACAAAAGTCGGCTCAGATTTGGGAATCTCCCTAACATCCTTAGCCGTGAAGACTGAAGCAAATAATTTGTTTAGTTTCTCCGCAATGACTTTATCGTCTTTAAGTGCTACTTTTGTATCTCAATCATCGAGGGGCCCCACTGGTTGTTTAGCAGGCTTCCTGCTTCTGATGTACTTAAAAAACATTTTGTTATTACTTTTTGAGTTTTTGGCTAGCTGTTCTTCAAACTCCTCTTTGGTTTTTCTTATTACATTTTTACATTTAATTTGGCAGTGTTTATGCTCCTTTCTATTTAACTCATTAGGATTTGACTTACCTCACTAGGATTTTGATTGACATACTATCTCAGTGTAGAGCTGCAAATTTAAACAAATAAGAGATGTGATTTGGTAAAAGATATACTTTTTTTGTTAACGGATATAGATTTTGTTATATTAAAGAGCTGAATGTTCATAAATATTAATAAAAATATATCGGTTCTGATGGTACAAGATTAGACCGTGATGAACGTGTCCTCTCAGGTCAGCTGATTATATAAACAAACCACTACTAGTAGCTGGTGCTGGATCAAGTGCGTGTTGAAAGATAGAGAATTGTTACATTTTAGTGTCTTTATAGTTTTACGTCTAGTTGACTAAGGAATTATTTATGTGAGAAAATTCCTCATTATTATCTTCATATGGTAGCTAAAAGAAGTGACTGGTTGGTTGGTTGGTCCCTAGCTTGGTAGCTTGGCCATCATCAGAGGTTTTTGTAGTCTATAGGCCCAGATTCAAGGTGAAAATCTGTGAGGACAATCATGTACAGTGAGTTTTGTGAGGACACACATTTGAAATGTTTGGACATTATCCCTCTGTCTGTATCCGTGTCTGTGTTAACTATATATATATATATATGTCATCCCTTTGTCTTCAGCCTCTTATATTATACCTTGTGTGCTTGAGTTTCGATTCAGTGATAAGGATAATAACCTGTCTGACTGTTTCATTTGTGTTCTTAATTAGTATTCCTTCATTTTAAGTCTTTTCAGCATTTATGTACCATTCAGCATTTGTATACATGTTTACAGTAGAAGATTTCAACTGCAGATAAGCTACTTATTTACAGCAGAATATTTCAAGTGTGGATAGGCTACATATTGACCAGATAGATCACTATGAAGAGGAGATCTGAAAGTGGTGCAAGCAAGAGACAGTGAAAACAACTGAGTGTAGCAGCAGCTATGAGCTCAAAGCCAATAACTTCATTTCTCAAACCTCTGGAAAACGCACCTTACCCAACAAACAATGCTACAGATAGTGAAAACTCCACAACTGCAACAGGTGATATTTCATTGCCAATACCTGAACATGAGGACAGTAATCAAAAAGGAGATGTGCCAACAGTAACAGATGCAGCAGAAGATCTTTTGTACAATCAAGAAACTCAACAGGAAGATGTAGATTTTACGCAGCAAGAACAATTAATGAGTACTACAGGTTTGACTGTGACTGACATTGGAATTATTGACAAGAGCAATGCTGCCCAAATGCAATCTTTTCTTCAAATTAGTTGTTTTGAAATTCCAAGTAATATTCCACAAGATGCTGATAATCATGCTTTCCCTATTCGTCTGCTGACAAAAACTCTTCCAAATGGTCAGACTTGCACAAGAGACTGGTTATGCTGGAGTATGGAAAAACAATCCCTGTACTGTGCATCCTGCTTCATTTTGAAGAAAAGTGCTGCAAATGCATCAGTTCTCTCTGATCAATCAGGGTGGAGCATCAACAGAGGTTGGAGGAAGTTGAAAGAGCGAATACTATCACATGAAAGTTCAACGTCACACAAAGAAAACTATGTTGCTTGGAAATCAGCCAGTGGGGCAGCATCAGCTGAAATTTCAGTTCAGAATTTACTTTTGACTGAACTCTCTACAAAAACTAATCACTGGAAAAAACTTCTTGAGCGCATCCTGAATGTCATCCTTTTTCTTTCTGAGTGGGGATTGGCTTTCTTTGGTTCCAGTCAACGTATTGGTGATCATGCAAATGGAAATTTTTTAGGCATAGTTAAGTTCCTCTGCAAATATGACCCACTTTTATCAGCCCATGTTAAACATGTTCCAGAATCACAACAGAGTCAAAAGCGCATGCAAGTCCATTATCTCTCCACACGCATACAAAACGAGTATATTGACCTATGTGGGACATTCGTATAAACAACAATTCTTGATGAGATTTGAAATGACAAGTGTTTTTCAATCATTGTTGATGCCACTCCAGATTGTTCTCACAAGGAACAGACTACTATGGTTATTCGATATGCTAAGATTGTAGACAGCTCAAAATTTTCAATTGAAGAAAGGTTTATTTTGTTTGATAATTTCACGAGAAAAACTGGAAAAGAAATTGCTGCTCGAGTACTAGCAATTCTAGAAGGTTTTAAGTTAGATTTTCAAGTCTGCATTGGTCAAGCCTATCACAATGGATCTAATATGGCTGGGAAGTACAAAGGTGTACAAGCAGTTGTGCTTGAGCATAATTCAAACTGTATTTTCTCCAGCTGTGGAAACCACACATTAAGCCTTGTAGGTGTTGACTATGCTGAATCATGTAAGGAGAAATTACTTACTTTGGAACTGTTCAGCAAATGTACAATCTCTTCAGTAGCAGTCCACAAAGGTGGAAAATTCTGAAGGAATATCTTCCTGTTTCACTGCATGGGATGTCCAAAAGTAGATGGTCTGCATGGATTGATGGTGTTCAACCAGTTGCACAGCATTTGAATTCACTGAGAAAAGCTTTAAATGAGCTTGAATCTCTCAATCTCACTGCACAGGCTTGAACTGAACTTGTCTATTCAGAAGCAGTACAAATTTCAACGCATTCTGATGTCATCTTTGTGGATGAAGCTACTTACAATGATCCACCAAACTAATCTGGTAACTGAAGCACGCAATGCTACACTTGATGTTGAGAGGGATAACATTGAATGTCTTATCAATGATATTCAACAGAATATTAGTAGCACAGAATATTAGCATTTCATCTGAGTTCTTTACCCATCGCAACTTACCTATTGAATCCGATGCCGAGCAGCCTTATAGGGTCAATGTCTTCCTTGTCATCATTGACTCTATTCAATCAGGTCTTACACATCAATTTGAGACACTGCAACTAATTTGTACCCTTTTGGGGTTTCTTTGGCAGTTCAACAGACTGAGCAATGAAGATCTACTTTCTGCAGCTGAACAATTTCAGCAAAAAGCAACAGAGGGTCCTGTGGCACATTTAAGACTAACAGAAGTATTGGGAGCATAAGCTTTCGTGGGTAAGAACCTCACTTCTTCAGATGGAAGAATTTCAGCAAAATACAACAAAGAAATCTCAAAAGAGCTCAGTGATGAGGTCATCTTCCTCAAATGAATATATTTCACAAACTTTAAATTGGATTGCAAGCCAAAGGAATTGCTTCAAGAAATACTCGAACTTGGACTCTCTGGGGTGTTTCCTAATATCACAATTGCACTGTGTATTTTTGTCAGTTTGCCTGCATCAGTGGCTTCAAGTGAACACACCTTCGCTCGCCATGCTTAATATCAACTGTGACATTGCACGAAAGTTAGATTTTTCCTCAATAATTAGTGCATTTGCACAGAAAAAGGCTAGAAAAGATTTGTTAAACAAAAAAATATTCAAATTATGTCTCACTCTTTTTTGGCGTCTTATTTTGTTTTCACGTGTCATCATTTTTAATTTTTATTATGGCTAGGGGCTGCAAAAGTTGGAAGTGGCCCGGGCCTCTCTGGACTGCTGAGATGGCCTGTAAACAGGCAAATGGGAGTGGGGTGGGTAACAGTAAAGAAAGTTATGTTTGCATTAATTAGTAATCTTGCTGGTCAAAGTACTCACAAATGACCACTAGCCTAACCAAAGTGGTTTTACTTCTGAAAACTGTATGTTATGCTGCACTGAATTAGGAATACTTCCATATTACTACCTGTTTGTTACACATTACACAAAATGCAGTCAAACTCATTAATGGTGTGGAGTGACCAAAGTTTGTAATCAAAATGAACTGATTATCTGAACATCAGACTAAGGGGTCACTCAGTGACCTATTGGCAATGTTAATGTGGTTATTGTATGTTTATTTGTTTGTTAGATCTTATCCAAAATGTTTATGGAACTGCTTATGATTTATTATTATATTATATATAAGGTGTCTAATTTTCTGTAAAATATACATAGAAGCAAAAACTGATGGATGAGAAAAATTTCTAACAATGCAAATTAAATGGTTGATAAAAAATTATGTTTGCAGCCAAATACTCATTAAAACTAACAAAAATAGGTTATAATCCCATAATGTAGGCATTTAGTGTCCTCAGAGTAGGATAGCAGGTTAAAAAGGAACAAAATCAGAAGATAATGAGAGCTCCTCTGCATCTCATCAGTTTTGTATTTAAATAAATTGGTCAGATCCTGGATACAGAAAGGAGAATGAGTATTTAAGCAGAGAGACAGTGGTAGTGAAGACTTGTTAAGGATTAGAGACACAAGAGAAGGGAAATAAGATTGCTCAACCATGAGCACAGCACAGCTGAAGGAAGAGGACAAACTTAAATTGGAGGAAGGTAGCAATGTCACCAGACTTCTTCCAGAGGAGCTCAGGAAAGGGTGATAGAGGAGAGCAGGAGTGGAGACAACAAAGGTGAGGAAAATGCCATCTCTAAAATTTGGTGCACAGAAGAGCAACAATAGACTAACAGAGCAATAAATGAAAGGAAATAGCAAAGTGTGGAAAGGGCAGGGCTGATGGTGGTAACCATAGAGTCAAAAGAGTGAAGGGGAACCAGGGAAGGAACAAAGGGGTTGATAGCATCAGACTGATAGATGGAAATCATGGAAGGAACATAGGCAATGATGGAGGAGATAGTTAGAGAGAATGATATATCATGGAAATCACTGCAAATAATAGTTTTTCTCTCTGATGGTCCAAAGAGGTCCAGAGCTGGAGACCAAAGAAGGATGTGAGAAATAGGAACTGGGAGGCAGCTGACTGTGATTCCTTCATCTGAAGGTTGAAATCACACACAGAAGCATTAGAGAAACAGGGATAACTAGGCACCAAAATCTCACAGGAAGGTGGAAAAGAGCTGGATTGGATGCAGCTGGAAGGTAGCAAGAAAGACACAAAATGACCTCCAAACTAGAGTTGGGTAAATAACTGAATAGCCATTGGACCAGAGAAAAAAGTAGACTGATTCTATAGCCTGGAAGCTAGGGGATGTATCCAGGATGTCATAGAGTTTAAGACCAGAAGGGATCATCATATCACCTCGTTTGACCTCCTGTCCAAGTCCCTGCTGCAATGACTATTTAATTATTTATACATGGTGGTGGAACACCTTCCACTGGAAAGACTGAAACAGCCCCACACTAGAATATCCAAAAGCCCAGTGACTCTTCTCTAATGTGGGAGACAAAAGTTCAAATCCTTTCTCCACAGCAGATAAAGGGGGAGACTGAACCTCTGTCTCTTACATCACAGCTGAGTACTCTAACCATTGGGCACTAAAAAGTATAAGAAGGGCTCCTCTTCCAGACATTTTGTGACCCCATCCCAAAAACTCAAAATGTTTCAGCAATGCCAAAATGGACTGTTTTGACATTACTGAAATATTTCAGTTCAACAAAAACTATTTGGCGAACTTAGCATGAACTTGTGAATAGTTTTGGGTTGACTGAAACTACATTTTTCAGTGAATAAATATTGCAAAAAAACCCCACCCAGCTGTGCTCCAAACTTTCTATTACAGTGCCCGTTTTAATTCCAACATTCCTGAGTTTAGTTTGATTTTATTTAAATACTAAGTGGACTATACTGCCTCTGACATAGACAGTTGTCTCATTAATTCCACTGTGAGTCAGATATGCATATCCAGGCAAGAATAGACCCCAGGATAAAGATACACGTTTAATCACTATTTTAATATCAGATAAATGACTCTCTTTCTGTTGTATGAAACATGATTTTTTCATTTTGCATCATATCAGATTTATCTAGATTAATTTAATATTTTCATCATTTGTATGACTAAGAGGGCTTTAATTATGCTAGCTTGTGTGCCAGACTCTCAGGTTTTGATTAAAAAAACATGTCTAACCCTTCTGGTTGTGAAGAAAACCTTGAAACTGTCAACCAAGTGTAATCAATGCAGTGATGTTTGCAAAAAAATTGAAACAATACCTCTGAGAGTTGTGAACTGCACCCCCACTGATCTGCCTCTGTGGGCACATTTACACTGCAAAAAACAAAACCAAACCATGGCAGCAAATGCCAGAGTCTGGGTTAACTACCTCAGGCTCAGGGGGCTAACGCTATGGGGCTAAAAACAGCAGTGCAGACATTCCTGCTCCAGCTGGAGCCTGTGCTCTGAGATACCCATCCACCATGTCTCAGAGCCCAAGCTCCAACCCAAGCCCAAGCATCTACACTGTTAGCCCTATAGCACAAGCCCTGCGATCCTCAGCCAGGCTGTGAGGTTCACAGTGAAAAAACAAACAAAAAAAGCAGCAGCATATGTACCCTATGACATCATCAATGGCAATTCTTGTGATGATTATATATCAACATTGTTAACTATATTTCACATCAAAATGATACCAGAGAAACTCCATTTTACAGTCCCCAGACTCCATTTTGTATCCCTGGCTTCCATTTTGAATCAGCAGGAGTCATTCATTACATGGAAGCTGCAGGTCACTACTATGAAACTGACAGGAAAACCAAATTGGTGGGGAAAAGGTGGTAAACAAGTCAGCAGGTCAAATAACGATCACAAGTCTAAAAATAGAACTGACCATTAGAAGGTGGCATGGGCCGAGGAACATATTGGCCGCCGCTTTCAGCAGCTCCCATTGGTCTGGAGCAGCGAACCGCGGCCAGTGGGAGCCGCGATCGGCCGGACTTGCGGACGGGGCAGGTAAACAAACCGGCCCGGCCCACCAGGGGCTTTCCCTACACAAGCGACGTCCCAAGTTTGGGAAACACTACCTTAGGAGAACAGATTGGTGAACAGGTGGGCTGTTTTGAGGGAAGCCTTGGTAAGCCTGGAAGGGGGTAATAGGTGAGATATTCTAGGGGGTATCTAAATTCTGTTTTTGGGGTAACAAAAGGATGTAAGATCAGGGAGGGCAGCCCCTCATTTTGGTACTGCCAGTAGGTAGCAGGTGCAAGGGTAGCACCATTCTCTTCTCTCCTCCCTCTCTCGCTTTTAGAGCTAAAAAGTCCATCAAGCATCTGAATCAAATCTAAGGGAGCCCATCAGAGTCAGTGTGTATATCTGGATCCTGCTAAGCCCTTGGTTTCCAAGGAAGTCAATGGGAACTGAAGGACACTTTGCCCCTCACAAAATACAACTCTGTATGAGTCCCAGTCATAGAACCCATTCAACCAAAATAGATATTTTCTAAATTGACTATAACCTTGATCAGGTGTATGTGAGCCAATGGTGCAAGTAAGCCAGTATGGTCAGTTACGCTGTACCATTAAGACATTTATTGCCAGTACACCATACTGGAAAGACACATTTTCAAGAATGAATTGTAGAGCCCTGCAAAGACACAAATTTATATCAGTGGATGCAGATATCCTTGGATAGAAATCGGTAGTTCAGTGTATACAAATTTCTATCCATGAATATCCACATCCGCAGGTATAAATTTGTAAAATTCAAAAAAGAACTAGATAAATTCATGGAGGATAGGTCCATCAATGGCAATTAGCCAGGATGGGGATGGATGGTGTCCCTAGCCTCTGTTTTCCAGAAGCTGGAAATGGGCGATGGGGTTGGATCACTTAATGATTATCTGTTCTATTCATTCTCTCTGGGGCACCTGGTATTGGCCACTGTCGGTAGACAGGATACTGGGCTAGATGGACCTTTGGTCTGACCCAGTATAACCATTCCTATGTATCTGCGCAGGGCTCTAGTCATGGAACATTTTTTGTGAGGGCAAGCGGGGTCGGTACCATACCAGTAATAGTAAAAATCTACTTGCACCATTGATGTGAGTTTATGTAGTGACAGACTCTATTATAAGGTGAAAAATCTGGAAAAGGACCATGTAGCCCAAGTAAAAATTGGCTTAGTCTTGAAATAGAGTAGTGAGATACCCAATGTCATATCTTACCAGAGTTGTAATGTTTTGCGGGAGAAAATGTGTTGCAGTTTTGTAAAATCCACATTTTTGTGCCAATTTCCACAGTGTCCCTTTAAATGAAATTTAGATTTCGTTG
Organism: Malaclemys terrapin pileata; assembly: GCF_027887155.1. Classification (NCBI taxonomy): domain Eukaryota; kingdom Metazoa; phylum Chordata; order Testudines; family Emydidae; genus Malaclemys; species Malaclemys terrapin. The sequence continues at coordinate 27,977,077 of NC_071509.1, forward strand.
GAAAACACCTGAGAGTAACATATAAGAATAGCTATTTTGACAGTTTCCACTACAAATAAAAAGTAAAAGCATACATCATCCTGTTATTGAACTCTAATTAAAGAGCAAATCCTGCTCATCACCCTACTGTGTAGTCCCATTGAAATACATGTTGATAAGTGTTATGCATGAGTCAATGGCAGTGACTTCAATGGGAGCATAATGAGGTATTTCAAAAAGCAATTGCAATAACATACTACTGTAATATGATCACCTTGGAATAAAATAACCTTTCCTCATGCTATTACTAACAGCTTTTTCTGATGTGACAGTCTTCGATTTTGGCAAGAATCTATTTCTGGGAATGCTCATTATCTGAGGTAAAATTATCATATAGTTAAAATTTTAACAAATGAAAATGTAAGACTACATACAAACGTGAGAGAATAAAGTTTATGCAGATATTTCTCCTGCATATTCATATTTCCATTTATGCTGTTCCTTTTGCAAGTATTTTTGTGATATATATAGATTTGCTTTAATCCACTTAACTGCTGATTCAGCTGTACATTTTTGAATGTATTCATGTTGCATGCCATTGTGCTTTAATACAGCAGAACATCTCTAGATAGTTTGTCATGCTTACTACATCTTCCCCTCATAAGATGAATTATTTTTAAATGTTAATTGTTTATTTTAGAAGTAAAGGACAGTAACGTACCTCATTTTTTAAAATGACAGTGAAGTGCCCACTGCTTTGCAAATGTATATTTATAAACAAATGTATCTCTCAAAGAATCACAGGAAAAAGAAAGACTAAAACGGGGGCAATACCAAACTAAACTTCCATTTGTGAGTTTGTAGAAGAAATTAACATCTCACGGATTTTACATTTGCTATATTTTGTGAATTCGCACAATTTCCCTGACCGACTTTACCTGAACCCAGTATTCTGCCACAATGTTCCTTTGTTTAAAGAATTCTCTTTACTCCCCAGGGAAGCTACAGTGAACCGCCTTTTGCAACAGATTGTTTTCATCCCTAGTATGCCCCTCCCTGTATCAAATAGGCGCCGCGACCCCGAAAGCCACCATGTTACCAGCCCATGCGAAGGAAACACTGTAGACTCTTTGGAACACACTATTGCCAAGTCCCACTGCCGGGGATGAGCCTCGCCTGGCTGCCCCGCGCCCTAGCAGAGCTCCGCGATGCCCAGCGGTCCCAAGGAGCTGGCCCTTGCGCCGCCCGTAGGACAGGAGGCTCATAAGGTGCATCAGATCGGGCCCTGGGCAGCTCCACGTGGCACTGGCAACCATGCGCCCGCCCGCTTCCCGGCGCTTTCCAATAAGGCCCTCCGCCGCCGCTGCCCACCCCGCTCCCGGCGGCTCTGTAGAGCTCTACTCTCCCGCGGGCGGGGCGGCGCGGCGCTGGCCAATGGGGCGGCGCGGCGGCTGGCGGGGAGCTGAGGTCAGTTCCGCCGTACGCTCGCTGGCTGCTGCACTCGCGCAGGGCGTGGAGCCGAGCCGGCGGGCGGGGCGCTGCGAGCGCGCGTGGGGGGCGCAGGCTCACCCACGGAGGGTAAGTACCTGGCAGCGGGGCGCTCCCGCGCCCCCGCAGGGCGTAGGCGGGGATGGGGGTCGCTGCTGGCCTCTCGCGGCAGGGAGGAGGGGGGTCGTATGAGTTGCTGGCTGAGCTGTGGGTGTTCGGGGTCCCCAGCTCCCCTCTTTGTAACCCGAATCGGGGGCTGTCCTAACCCCCCTTCTCTCCCCGGGGGAGGCAGCCCCTCGACTAGGCCCCAAGGGGACACCCTCCCCATCCCGCCGTGGGAGGAGTCTCCAGTAGCGGGACCTGGCGCTGCAGCCCCTTATCCTGTTGTTCCAGCTCCCCTAGTTCCGTGGGCCTCTTCCCCCTCGTCACGGGGCTGTGGAATGGGGTCCCCCTAGCTGCGGTACAGGCGGGGGCTGCACTCTTCGGCTGGGGGAGCGATAGGACCTGCTGCTGCCGCACTCTGGGCTGGCTGTGCTGCCCTCCCTGGGCTGGTCGGAGCATTGCCGGGATTAGTGGGAAAAAAATCTCCCCTCTCCGACCCCCCTTTCATTTTGTAGTTGCAGACTGTGAGAAATGTCTCCTTTCCCCAAGGAAGGGATCAGGGACCCTGCTTTGAGCCTTGCAAAGTGCAGGGAGGGAGCAGGCTGTCTGCTTTAGTCGGTTCCCAGTAACATTGTTACCTGGATGCATTTCCTTGGGCGCACAGTCCACATTGGTGCAACTTCTGGCTGTTCAACAATTTTGTGTGTGGTCATGGGGTTAGGCTTTTGTAGAGCCCTTCAGACTTCCATCGACACTTACTCTGTTGCCCCAAGATTACAACTGGGTCTTTTGTCTTGTTGCTGAATAGGAACTTTGGTTAGTGGTTCTGCTACTGAGGAAAGTTTAGTATTAATTACTAAATATACAAATTAACAATGAAATACTGTAGGGGAAGAGCTGGAATAGATGATCTAAATGAAATCTTTTCTATCTGTAATTTGTTTCAAAAGAAACTCCCCTAAGACAGTAGTAGAATGAATATATTTCCTCAAAGGATTTAAACACAAATAGTGATTTATAATTAATATGCCGTAGGGAATAATCCTGCATTATCTCAGATTTGGCTAAATGTCTTGCAGTATATTTTCAATAGCAAATTTCCATGCTGTTACTAAGAAGACTATCAGTGGGACTACTCATGGTAGTAAAATGTTTCCAGGATCCGGGTCTAAGAGATACATACTTTTTAAATAGGATACGCTTCACCATTTGGTTCTATGTTTTCTTCAATGCTGTGCCTCATTAGTGTATTCTTATTTGCCCTGTAAGTATAGAATAATATAATACTAAACCCTGGTTAACCAAGTTTAGAATATTGAAGGATTTTTTTAAATGAGCATAAATGTGTGCAACAGAAAACTCTGATATTTAATTTTAAAGGCTGGCAATTATACATCTAATCATAAACAAGTGACGGTATCTCTTGAGTACATTTTACAAAGGTAACTATAGATGCAGTAAATATTTAGCATCTCAGGGTGTGTGTGTCAGGTTACTGCAACAGGACTACTCTGTAGTTTTCTGTTTGAGGTTGAGAGCAGCATTTTGTATATAAGTAAATTGAGGGCCCTGGTCCTTCACTGAATGATGTGGGTAGACCTCTGTAGTTCTCAGTACAGGAGTGCGGTCCTAGAATACTGTGCAGTGCATTTACAATACATTCTTCTTGTTTTCCTGGGACAAAATACATTTAAGCTATGCTTTAAAAATATCCACAGTTTCTTTTTAACTTAATATTTTGTATAATTCACTTTGTAGGAGGTACCAATAAATTGTTCTGCATATAATTCAAATGGAGATTTTTTTTTTTTTTTACATGAGGGCAAGATGTGAAATAATATAAAATAATTGTATATTTTATAATAAAGGCAAGCTTTAAAAACTGGTGCATGGTTTTTGCTTTTTTTAAAAAATCTGGTATTGATATTTCTATTTATTTTTAAAGAGAGAAGAACTTTGAACTCCACATAATACATTAAGTGTTGTGCTACATGGCTAGAAGTTCATTTGGAAACAAAATATCTTCTACACCATTATTTCTGCCAAAGAAAGTTCCATTGGCATAATTTGGTGACTCACTTGCTTTTTAGTACAATATTGTTTCTTTTTAAAATTTATTAATACTTTTCTACATCTTTTGAAGATAACAGTTAGAACTGAAAACAGTATTCCAGGAGATTTATATTACAACGTTATAACATTTTCAGTATTCTTTTCTCTTCCATTCTTTATATATTTAAATATATTGTTTGGTATATTGGCTGCTGCTGGACACGAGCAGAGGTTCAAAATGTTACCCTTTGGATTGTATAGTCATCTGTACTTTTCTGTGCTCGTTTGGGTTGTGCTGCACTTTGAAGAAACTGTTTCCTTTAGTTAACTGTCTGCATTGTATCTCTCTGAATACTTTGAAGAGTATAAAGGTAAGCTACAAAGTGTCCAGTTTTTCTACAAACTTTGTCACGCTGGTGGTAAATGGGCAGTATGTTGTCTCCTGAGACTGTGTGGATTTGCACAATTCACGGTAACTGTGTTCTGGAATATTCTCACATCTTAGTAAAACATCTATATTTCTCTTGTTTTCATTCATTCTATCCCACACAATGACAAAATGGAACCCTTCACACCAAAACCTTCCAGATTGGACATTCAGCACTCAAGAACAACCAGTGGCGGGACTTGGCAAAGCAAATAGGGCATGTCATTAAGACATCAGATTGCTGTTTAATCTTTTTTTCTCACAGAACACTATCTGAATGTTTCTGTTTATATTCATTCTCTTGATTCTAATACAAATCTAATCTGAACATGGGATTTGCCATATGCTTAAATATAGGATTTCTTCTAAATGTAAGGCCTATTCAGTTCAAAGAACTCAATAGGGACAGTCAACTTTCGAAAATATCCCAGTTTAGTTTCTAGTGTATAAAACTTTCTGCTTTTAAACTGGATAGCCCAGTTGCATGTCTATTAAATCAAAACTTTCTTAAAATAGTTTTGTTTCAAGCAAACTTCAAAATCTCTTGTGTTCTGCTAAGGCCTGCCTCTTTGATATACTTTTGTTCATTTTTCCATATTTTGTGGAATTTGCCTTGCTGGTTTTTTTTAATAGCATAAGAAAACACTTGAGCTTTTAATTCTTTTTTTGTGTGTGTGTGTGATCAAGTAATTGGCAGCTGAAGCCAGAAGGTTTTGTTTCCCTATTTGGTTGGGTGCAATTATATTGTCTGTGGATGATTCCACATAGTTTTTTAAAAAATGCTTAGGATTGTCAATGAGAACACTTATGTTAATTTTATCCTTGCTTTTGACATACAGTTTCATTAAGATTTCAATGCTGCAGACAACATCAGAACAATTGTGTAGATGCAACACTTAAATTTTGAAGAAAATGTGTTTTAAATTTAACAGCATTATAAACATCAAGTAAAGCTCTGTATCATCTTCGTCACCTGAAACACATCAGTAGGCCTGCCATATTTACGTCCAAAGGAAATAAAGACTTGGATGGAAAGTGGCTTGCTCATCTTCAACCTCGATGAGACGGAGGTGATACCAGTATGAAGAGAGACAAACCTGGGTGGGACAAATAGGAATTTTCATCTAGTTCTCTAATAAGGGCATATACCCTCCAATTGTCAATATGGTCAAAGTATTGGAGTCATAAAACCTACTCATAGACGTCCAGATGGCTCAACAGCAGCCAACCTTTGGCTGCACAGGAGTCTGTCACTGCTTCCAGATGTGGATTTAGCTACAGTTATTGTCACATAAAACTGCATTACTACAATTTGGCTTCATCCAAAAGGCTATCGGCAAACTACAATTTTATTCAGCACATACCACCTAATCTGCTAAGTGGAGTGAACCAATAAAAGTACATAACACAGTACTATCAATTACATTGGCTGCCATTTGATTTTTCATAAAAATTGAGGTGGTACTTCAAAGCCCTGGATGCACTTAAAACCAAGATCTCTCTGAGAATTAATCCCAATCCCTTTCCTAAGAACATTAATTGATGGAATACAGATTCAAGATCAAATGAGCTCACAGCAGTGCATTCACAGGGAAGATCTCTGGAACTCATTCCCACCGAAGTTCAGGCTGACATGAAGACTTACATCATAGTGTAAAAGTGTCCTCTTTCACATGGGCATTGCCTTCGTATGATATTACTAACTAATCCCAACATCATGCATTTGGGGCAATCGCCCAAACCGTCGCTACCTATAAGAAAGCAAAGGGAGGGGAGAGGGTGACTCCTGATGGATATGTTGCTATGCAACGTCATCTAGAAATGTCTCAGTGCCTAGATACGCATTATGCAATGGCATCTACATGTATAGAAATGCTTGTACAGGGAAGATGCGAATTCATTTTACATGTTGATGCTTGGGTAGGCGCTACACAGAAGGAGAGTCTATATCATTAATCTTTATTTAGTTTTGTGCATGCTTTAAAGAACAAACTTTTTTTATTTTTTAACATATCAACGTTCTCACAATCTAGGCAACAGCTGAGGATCAGATTCTATTTACATGACGTTTAAAAACCACAGGAAAAAACCTCCATTGCTCTTTGTTGTTGTTCAAAGAATTTTGGAACTATCAGGTTGTGAAATACATTTTGTATAGCCTAATAGTGCATGGTTTGCCATTGTCCTCCATTTTGTGTCCACTGTTTGTTTGTGTGTGTGTGTGTGTGTTGTTGCATCTTGTGTATTCAAATTAGATTTAATCTTTTTAGGGCAGGGATTGTGTGCCTATGCACAGAGCCCAGCGTGGATACAAATTTGTACCCACGGATGTGGACAGCCATGGATATAAATCACTATCCACAGAACCACAGGGCTCTCCTGGGAACCGTAGTGGTGAAAGGAGCAGAACATGGGGCCGCTGTTCCCAGGAGTCAGTGCTCTGTGCTGGCAGGTCCTCCAGCACGGCTGTACTGCCCCCAGCCCCACCCACTGATGTGGGCACCAGGCTCACCGGCAGCTGTCCCTGCTCGCGCTCTTGTGTTCAAGTGGCACACATGCCCCCAGACAGGAGGTGCAGATAGCTGAGTGGAAGGGACGGGAGCAGGGCTGGGGGTGGTACAGCTGCTCTGGAGGCGCTGCCAGAGCAGGGCGCTGGCTCCTGGGAGTGGCAGCCCCATGTTCTCCTCTTTTGCTGCTGTGGTTCCTGTGAGAGCCCTGCAGTTTCATGGATATTGATTTCTATCCGTGGATATGCCTTTGTATCCGTGCAGGGCTCTACCTGTGCAGTAACTAGCACAATGAGAATTTGGTTCTGACTTGGATCTTTGTGCAGCACTGCAGTACAAATAATAAAAAAAACATTTGTACATCAAATAAATTGGTTTGTCCTTATTAGTGTTCGGATTGGCAAACTAAGCTACATGCTTTTTTATGATTATCCAAATTTATTTTGATCAGAAACATTGGCACCGACTAAGAAGAGCACCTTGCTTTAGTGAGATTGCATATTTCAAGTATTTCCAAATTGTCTAAGCCAAGGGGATTTTTAAGCTAACTCATGGTAATTAGGAATGTGATCTTGATGGATAAAAAATACTCATTCAAATCTATCTCAATAGTCTTTATAAGGGCAGAAAATTTTAGATCTACCTCTTCTTAGTCCTCAGCATAAACAAGACGTGGAAGTGTATTCTAGTGTCCCTATGATGATTTGGCTTTTGTTCTCAAATGATAGAGAGGTTTCTGTCTGCTTCAGTAACCTTATGTCAAATTTCATTAGTTTTAAAGAATTCTTAAAAATACATAGTGAGGAGAAAATACCATAGAACACTGTATTGTGTGAATTTTATATAATGCAGATTACAGCTGCAGGATGTAAGCACCTGTGAAAGAATACATTGAATACACTTTAATGGTTGTATGTACAATATGCCTAATAAAGCAGAGAAACATAGATTTGCAAACTGTATTTCAGCAGTCAGCTATTTTTATTATACTGCAAATATTTACTTACCAAGTAACAATTTTTCAGTGTTTTTTTCAATAACTGACCCAGTCTTTCGCTTTTATTTTTTTAGTGCTGCAAGTTGAGAGAATCCTGTAGAGAACTGAAAATAGAATTTTATGGTTTCAGAGCTTGAAGCAACACTTACTCATAAAGCTAAAATGCATACTCTCCGAATGATAGCTAAGCAACACATTTGAGAGACTGTCACTATGAAAATTGTTTGTGTCCATTGCTGTTGTATTTGACTAAACCAGCAAAGAGCCACTTGTTTTGAAATGCAGCTAAAGAAAATGAGGGAAATTTTACCAAAACTGTATACAAGCCAAGTTAATGACATAAATAATTCTTTGACTACATCTCCAAAGCAAGCCAATGAGGATGAAGCAAATCAACCAAAAGGGACTGAAGGCCAGAATTGTGTCTATCAAGTGGCTGAAGCTGAGGATAAGCTGTCATTGATCCTTTGTATAAAGTGCAGAAGTGTGCAAAAACTTCCAGTGCATGAATTACAAAAGCATAACAAAGCCAGGCAGACGGAAGACAAAAACTTCATTTGCAGCAGCTGTAGTCTGAATACGCCACCGACTTTCCATTTTGTAGCTGACAGTGCCACTGCCATAGATTTAGAAAATCAAGAAAAACCATCCCTAAGTAAAACTCAAAAAACATTTAAAGTAAAGAACTTTCAACCAGACAAATATTACTGCGATAAATGTCGATTTTCAACAAAGGATCCTTTGCAGTATAAAAAGCATGTAGTTCAACATGAGGAGATTAAGTTTGTTTGCTCCCACTGTAACTATGTATCCTACACCAAAGGAGAATTCCAACGGCATTTGGTGAAACACACTGGAACTTTTCCATATCAATGTGAATACTGTGAATATGGTGCTGTTAGACATGATTATATAGTTAAGCATACCAGAAGAGTACATGAAACAGTTACTGAGAAGGGGCCAATGAATATGGCTACAAAACAAGAGCAAAAGAGATCTTGCTTACCAAAGAGAAGCACTTTGTTTTCTGAAAAGCAGAAGTGTTATCAAAAAGTTCCTCTTCAGAATGAACCTTCAGATTTATCATCAAGTACAATTTGCAGCAAAATCCAAGATGAAATGAGCAAAACAGTTTGTTTGTCTGGCGATGTAGAATGTAGCCTAGGTACAGCATCAGTCCGAGATAAAACTGTATTGGAACCAGCTGAAGTAAACATATATGAGAACCAAAATGTAGAAGTTGAAGTTTATTCTCCAAAAAAAGAGCCCATACAGCCTGGAATGCCATTAACAGTGATTGCACCTTCAGAACTTGTAGTTCCTTCTAACTGCTTAGCTCAGTTATTAGACATAAAAATAGTGAATGGCACACAACAGTTGGTTCTTAAACTTATTCCTCTGAAAGAAACCAGTAATAAACCTATAAACTGTGAAGAAGAAGAACTGGGAAATCAAGGTGCAGAACAAACAAAGAAAGGAAAAAGAATAACTTCTGTTGCTCAAAATGAATTAACCACCGAAGCAACTGTAAATTTATCTAGTATTAGTAACGTTTTTGCTTCAGATAATAAATACCACAAGAACTCTGAATGTCTTAATTCCTCCAATTCTCATACTTCATACTGTAACTCAAATGTACCTGGGCAGGATAAATCAAGAATAAGTTGCCCTAAATCCTCAAATAAGGAAAAATATGCAAAAAATGATTTATACTGTTCTAAAGAGACTCTGGACATGTCCACATGTGCATATGCTGCTTCCTCTGAAGGTGATAGATCCCAAACTGTTTTGTTGCAGGCAGCTCAGAAGAGCAACAGTTCCTCTTCATCTCTTGCCCTTGGAGAAAAGGACATATTGCCTTTAAATGGTGATGACAAAGAATGCAGGAGCCACATCATTAGCTCTCTGGAAACACATTTATTTGATACCTGTTTGGTTAAAGAATCTTTGAAAACTTCTCAAGGAAGGGGAGAGTTCTGTTTAAATAAAAGTGCATCTTTAGAGGAATCAAGTGTTGGCTTAAGTAAATTAAACACCGAGCACTCTGATTGTCAAAATAATCTATTAGAAGCTTTAGAATTGCAGAATGTAGAAAATAAGGACAGCCCTCCTGAGGGTCCTGTCATTTCATCTGTATTTTCCCTTAGCTCTGGGGCTGAAAACATCCCAGAGGGAATCAAGTGGGATAATACTGCATGCAATAAAAAGTCAACAACAATGCTGTGTAGAAAGATTGCTCAGTTGATGTCTGCTGCTGAGTGTAATGTGAAATCTACATTGGCTGCTTCACCTATGCCTGTTAGATGTTGTGCTTCTAATAAGAAGATGCCTTTGCCTCAGGAAACTTTAGCAAACTCTGAAAAAAATGTCCCTGTTACTGAATTGGAACAATTTGCATCTTCTCTTCAAACACCGCAGAATGGTGGGATTGGTAATGAACTGTGTAATAAACAACAACCACAATCGCGGTCAGCTACAACAAAAACTAAAAGTAGAATGACTAAAAACACTCACATTGCTACTCCAGTGTTCATTCCAAAAGGGACAGTGCTGAGGGTCCTGAATGTCACTAAGAGTGAGAACACAAAAGAAGCAGGAGATAACAAAATGACATCTGCTACGCTGTGTTGCAACGAAATGTTTCTACCGCGACCAGTTCCTTTCAGCATTTCTGAGAAACTAAGCAGTAACTTACCTTTGCCCAATGAGAGTGAACTTAATGAGCAGTCCAGAAATCAAAATATGTCACTTAGGCACAGACCAAAAAGAGAGGCTAATGCAAAAAGTAATGGCAAACAAAATTGTGTACTACTGCATCAAAAAAGTGATGAGCTAAGTAAGCAGAGCAAACTTACTTCAAAGGATCAACTTGTACCTAAAAATAAGGTAAAACCAGCAAATTCCAGGGATTATTTGTCTAAGAAGAAAACAAGAATTCACTCAGAAACCAATGGCATTTCTGAGGCAATGCCTCTTTTGACAGCAAGACGTCTTAGGCTTGTACCTCTTAGAGAACATCAGTTGATAAAATGTCCTCGTCGTAACCAGCCTGTAGTTGTGTTAAATCATCCTGATGTTGATTCAGCAGAGGTAATTAATATAATGAAAATTGTCAACAAGTATAAAGGCAATATTGTGAAAGTCGTTTTATCAGAAAGAACGAGTAGTTGTCTTGGTGTGAAACAGTATAATAAACGGCTTACATTTCAGAACTTGGAAACAACAAGCCAAATGAAAAAGCAGAACTTTTTAAAAATGAAGCTAAAAAAGACCCATAAAAACAACTACCGGGTTGTGGAAACGTCACCAGCTAAAACACTGCAGTGTATGTTTAAGTGTTGGTTTTGTGGAAGGATATATGTAGACCAGGAAGAGTGGATAAGTCATGGACAGAGACATTTGATAGAAGCAACCAAAGGCTGGGATGTTCTTTCTCTTCCTCTAGAGAGCCACAAGTGAGAAACTGTCAGTTTACTGCACTTATTTTAACATGAGTGCCATTAATTTGTTTGGAAAGGGAGACAGAAGTAAATATTTTACTGGAGGATTTTTATATTTAGCAGGTGGGAGAGTGGTAATAGGGATTACAAACTGTATGAGAAGCCAGTCTTGAGCACTAAACACTACATAGCACCCCGATGACTGAAATAAGTGTTACGGCTATCCCTTGCTTTTTTGAAGGAGACCTGGAAATGATTTGCTCTGAAACATTCAAGGTGTAATTCTCTTCAATAGGACACTATTTGCAGTAATGTTATGTTGCATGGTCAATAGGGATTTAAAATATATCCAACTATATGACCTGTGTGAAATTAATTGAATTCAGTCTGATTTTACTACTACAGCTTAGTGGTTCAGAGATCAGGCATAAGTCTAATGAAGAGCATCTTTGACCCCTCTGTGAATAAAAAAATGTTCATCATAATTTAGTAGCAAATTTAAAAAAAAATGTCAGAGGAAGAAACTGGTGCTGAATCTGATCAAACTCCAATTTTATGGAACAGAAGTAACTCGACTGACTTTAGTGGAGCTACACCAGTGTAAATAAGGAATTGGTGAGATCAGAATCAGACCCATTATGTGGAATGGCAATGAAAGCTTAATTCTGTGTTGTACAGTCAGGGGCCAAGTTGTGTCTTGTGCCACACAGGTGTGAAGTGGGAAGAGGACACAGGTGGCTACTTACTGTGCAAGCAAGCAGGAGCTCAACTTAGAGTGCTTGAAATGAGGCCTGGCTTCTTTACTAGCTGGCATGATGTGATTCTGATGGATTGTGCTTTAATGAGTTAGGACCTGACCACACCAACGCATGCTGTAGGGCGTAATGATCAGTGCTATGTGTAATCCCATTAGAAACGTACACATTCAGGATAGAGTCTTTAACTAGGACCCAAGCCAGCCTAGCAGCTAGTGCATAGATAAGACGAACTAGCTGGAGAAACAAACTGCTGCTTTGAAAAAAGAGAAAGTATGATGCAGAACTCTACATTGCCAGTACCTATCCACATTTTCAGTAGAATCTTTGTTTAGACATCCTAAATTTGAAGAATTTGCATGTTAGAATCTACACATGTAAGCCTGAATTCAGCAAGCTACTTACCAATAATAAAAATAAGCACATGCCTAATTAGGCATGTGCATACTCCCATTGATTGTTGTGTGACTACTCAGTAAAGTCAATAGGATGATTCATGTGCTAAGTGCCTTGCTGAATGAAGGTAAGTTTTTAGTGGGGATGGAGGATGGATGATAGTGAAGTTAAGAATTTTCTTGGTTATCTTGTCGCAAATTGTAAACCATTTTATTTTTTAAAATTTCATGTACAGCAAGTGATGAATTGAGCACATATTTGCAGTCACATTTCTACAGGTAAAAAAATAATTAATTTAATGTTGGAGATATATTATACATTTGAACTTTGTATAAATGTTTGTATTTCCTAATTGTTAACAGTGGAAAAACACATTTTGTTAAAAAAAAAAAAAAAAAAAAACAACAAAAAAAACAACAATACAACATTTCCCGCTCCCTCCTCCCCCCCCCCCCAACAACCTATTAGTCTGGGAATATTTTTTTTTTTTTTTTTTTTATACTCTAGAAAATTAAACATGGTTTTGATAAGATATGTACTATATCTCTATTGAAGCGTAAATACTTTGAAACTAAAAAGCACATCTTGAGACTTAGGTCTAATTTACAAAAACATGAGGAATTGGTGAGATCTTTTTTGTTAGACCATTTTGCAATACAATATTAAAATCTTCAGATATTTGGTGCTCTCAGAAGGGAGATCTTGTATTACTTTGCAACTTTTTGTATTGTAGTGAGGCTAAACTGTTCAATGGAATACATTTTGTATTATCTCTTTTTTCAAGTAATTAAATGACAGTTCTTATTTTGAAATGGGAATTTATATTTTTTTAGATAGGGACAGTAGAGATTTTCACTGTGTTCTTTGAAGCCAAACATAATATTGTTTTAATTTTAAATTGTGAAAATAGTTTCCATTTCTAAATTCTGTCATATCAGAGTATAATAAATATTGAAACTGCTAACATATGAAAAACCACTTCTGGCCAAATTCTTCCTCACTTACACTCATCAGCCCAGGCAGATGTTTGAACCTACTTTAGTTTCTGTAGAAGCTATTAAGGAAATATTTTTGAATCCTCTATTTGTTTAAGAGATGTCATTGGCAAAATATGAATATCTTTAATCAACTTTGTATTCTTAAAAATTGTGCTGCGTGCCGGATTATAAACAGATTGTAGATGGGTTTAGTAGTGTTTTTCTTTGCCTATTTTAGTAAACAAAGAAGAGTCTTCGTAAACCTAATTGTTAATCTACATGACACTGTTCTCCCTGTATTAAATTTACAAAATATAAGTGTTTTTATATTAACATGAACATTTTTAGTAAATTGAATTGTATGGTGGCTATAAAAATTAGACAGCAGATCTCATGCCTCTTTCTCTTGCCAAGGACATCCAAACTCTGCCCAGATGGGGGTGTCTCATTTTTGTTTTTTGATGTAGTATTGTCTTCAGTTAGTTTTCCTTCTGGAATTTTAATAGTTTTGTGACTTAAGATAAAGAGTGTGACCCAGATTCTCTCCTGTGCTGAGCTTCATTTGACAGAGTATGCTCCAGGAGAGAGGCTGTCTGGGAGTTGGGTATGGCTTTCTGATTCTCAAGGCAGATCTGCACCTTGATGAGCCCAGTAGAAATTAGAACAGGGGTTGGAATACCCTATTTGGGCTCTATAACAATTTTTTCTCCCGCATCCTGCTGGACAAGATACTCTTTCTTGTTCCTGATTTGTTAAAGGACCCGTGACTGATTCTGTTTTCTATTATATTTTAATCATCTAACCAATCTGGTGGGAAACATGCTTGAGAGACCCACTGATGGTTTGAGGAACAGAAGCAAAGTTTGCCCTATACATTCAAGCTGAATTTAAACTACAGAAACCTTACAGATCTCAAATGATGTAAATATATACTATATATTACATAAGAGAAATTCTTTTTGTACAAACTTTTTAGTCTGTGTATTTTTAAAGAGGCCAGAATTATGCTCTAGTGCCTCTGACTATGATTTCCTCTCAAGTTTCCCATAGGATATGAATTCAATGGGACTAATTGCGTGAGTAATCTTACCTCCATAAGGGTTTGAAGAATTGGGAATGAAACACAAGCCTCTGTTGCTTGAGCTAAAGAATAATTACTGTTAGTCATCCCTAGTAGTAAGATTTATCTCATGGAGGCCAGCCCTAAAGTCTGAGCCAGTGGTGGTTGAAGTCTGTTGAAAGACTATAATTGATTTCATGAATATTGGATTGGTCCCCTACTGAGCAGGCGATTCGATTGTTTGTTTAAAACCTGCCTATAGTCTGCAGCAATATGGTTAAACAATAAGTGCCAAGTTAGATGCAACTTTTCTGAGTTTAAATGCAGGAATATTTTGTAATGCAATTCTAATATATTACATTGTTTTGTTTCATGGATTTATTTTGTGGTCCTAGTAACAGAGAGGTTTTGTTAATATAAGAGATCAAACAATTTATCAGTTATCAGCAAGAAAATATTGCTTAGAAGTTAGCTGCTGTTCATACTTTTTTGCGCAGTTGTACTGCGACGTTTATTTGTACATGCAGCAACACCCTCTATTTGAAGTTTCACTTTTGTATATTTCATAATTTTATGAATTTTTTTCATGCACAGCAGAGTACAATTTGATCTGGTCTCATATGAGAGAAATCACATTTCATTGTATTCATGAGAAACTTCTATGAAGAGTTCTAATTCTTGTTGAACTCAAGTCTAATCTCCTAATTTCTACACAGATTTTAAATATTAAGGTGTTCTTATTTTTACATTTATACAAACATTTGAAATCACTTAGGGTAAGAAGCATCTTCTGTTCAACTTAAAAGGGTGTGTTAGGTAACATTGTTCTCTCTGGACTCCAGACTTATCCTTTCCATCAATAAGTGTAATGGGAACACATGTGTAGAAGTCTATGATTTCTTGCACTGAATCAAACTTCTGAAAAACAATAAACAATTGAACAGAGAAATGCTGAAAATCCTTATCTTCTGATATGAAACAGGTAAGAAGAACCAAAGCAACACCACATATAAGAAATAACACCTCTCCCTACCTCTCGCCCCCCACACACTCCCACCCCATTTCATCCCCTTTGCGCCTCCAGTAGTCTTCCCTGCTTAATATTACATTGGGACACAGTAGCTTTCTTTTTTAGGGGCAGAGGGTTTTAAACCCTTGGAATGTAACCTAAAATCCAGCCAACAGCAATGTGTGTGTTTTTTAAAGTGTGGCATTGCCCATAAGGGATTAAACTACTGATTTTATTTTATTTATATACTTTGGACCCTCTCTAGAATGCGGGATTTGGGATCCATGCATGTTGCCGCGTTAACGCGGGGACCGCGTTATAGCAGAGACCGCATTAAAATGAATTTCAATTAAAGTAATTAAATTTGGGATCCATGGTTGCGACTGTTTATATGAGAATTCGCACTATATAGATGCGCATTCTAGCCAGGGTCCGGTGTGTGTGTATATATAAAAACTCACTCACTCACACGTTCCTAATCTATTATTTACTGAAGTATGCAAAAAACTAAAAAAATAAACTGACATTCAGTGCAGAATACTTTAACTGTTGTATAATATGCTTCCTCGTCCTTCCTGAAATTGATGTCTTTCAGTGAATATATTGAGCTCATGGTTTTAATAGCATTTACCTCCCAGCTGTTATGAGGAAAGTAAGATAAAAACATTCTACTTTTTTTTTTTTTTTTTTTTTTTAAACTAACCAGTTGGGAATATCTTGTGAGGAGCTGAGCATCTCCCACCCTCATTAACTTTAATCAGATTTGAGAGTGCTTAGTAGTAACTCCCAGAAGATGCTTGGCTCATTGTACAATTGGGTCCTCAGGTGAGCTCAATTTAATATACAAATTATGTATGTAAATGTGTACAGCTGTGGCTTAATTGCCAGCAAAAGACACCAACAAAGTTATGATTTTAAATTTGGTTTGTTTTCTCTTTTGCTTGTATTCATTGCATTATGGCTTTGTACCAATTTAACTGCATGAGGTTTTAGACACATGGTGTTGGTCACCGTGTTGCTAATAGAGAGGTAACAGTTTTCTAGGATAAATCCAAACTGTAGTCAATACAGTTCTTTTTCATAAAGAGATGTAAGGCTTAATGCTGTCCTTGGATAGATGCTTAAGTGGAATCAATTTCTTCTCAGAAAACTTCCCAAGGAAAAGTATGAAAAATAACATAGATGATGAAATTTACATTAGTTAATAAATAACAATCTGAATATGAAAGCTCAAAACCAGTATTTGGGATGGAAAAAAATTGCTAGATTAAATTAATTGAGTTTAAAAAAAATAGGTAACATAAATTAATCCAAAAGTGAAAGCATGCTGCAGAAAATTTCCATCAGAAGAGAGTTATCCTTTAAAGAAGTGAAGATGCGAAATTGGAGAGAGGATGGCAAAGTACAGATTTTGAATATTAGGTCTGCATCTATTTTTTTTTCTGTCTCCCACATGCAAAGATGGAATTCTCTTAATCTTAACAATATATTAATCTGTACTAAATACCTTTTGAAAAGCATTTAAGCAGACAGGGAAATTACAGATGGCAATTTTACTCTAATTGTTGAAGCCTTATAAATGTTTTAACCGCTTTGAGACAAACTGAGAAGAGAATAAACAAGAACTTTGGAATCCTTCTGCTTATTCCATCTGAAATGCAGAGGCAGCTCTGATGAACAGTACATGCTGTACCTGCACCCCTACCCCAGTTCAGTGCATCAGTTCCCTCCCCACTTCCCAAAGACAGGTGCTGGTGTGATAGAAAGAAATGCTTCTCTTGGGAGTGTCTTGTCTCTGGGGCTTCCCAATGCTGCAGAGAAATTCTGGTCAATAGGAGACTTTAGTCAATCTCCATTGTTGGTTTCTGGGAAAGTTTTGTTTTTTTTTAAATTTAAAAAAACAATTATATAAAGCCAACATTAAAATGGAAGATTTAAGCCATTTCTAATAGTTATAGATTTACTTTGTTAAAACCAACCAGTCTTGTACACTATGTGATAAGAACTGAGAGACTATTAAAATACTTATTTTTGAAAATGGAACAGCATTGTAATATGAGTACTTTTGGTGCAGATCCACAGTCTAGGATGGGCATGTTCCCTCTGTGCACAGATTAGAACCTACTTATAAGTTCTGACTTTTGGGTCCGTCCATCACCTGAGATGACAAAGTTGGTATGTCTACCTTCCCACTTCTATGAAATCATTGTAAGATTTTTTTCCTCAAAGTTGTTTACATTTGTAAGATCATATAGGTCTTTCTTTTCCAGTGCGCTAAAATGTCTGAAACTTGGTAGCACTCTGTACCATTGTGTAATAGTGCTCTGTACTGCCAGTTTCATTCCATTTTTTATGAGAGTTCTGTCTCCTGTTTTGGAGCCTTTTTATTTTGTCTGAATCCATTAAAAAAGTCTCAAGTGTGCATCTTGTGAAAGGCAAGATGTCATTTACCAGCCTCCACTTTGGCTGGGTGGTGGTGCTTGGAAGAGGGTCATCCGAAAATGTGATGCTCAGTTTACTGATTTCACATAAATGTTCATAAGGAGTGAATATGAGTGTTCTTTTTTTGACAGAAGAGGCTTTAAAAACTTAGGCAAAGTCTGGCCACCGTGCCAAGTGAAGGCCAGGCCCTTCTCCCTTATGAGAGCTGAGACAAATCACAGGCCATATGCAAGGAGTCCTTGGTTCCATGAGGTTCCAGGAAGCCTCAACAGTTGAAGAATCATACAAGCTTGAATATCTCTTTCAGGGAGAGGGAAGAACCATCACCACTGTTCCCCTGGACCACACTGTGGTCCCAGGAAAAGAGCTAGAAGCTCAGATCTGAAAGAGTCAGCACTTTTAGAGTGCCTCACAATCAAGACAAGGGGGCTCCAGCAACACCTTGGTGATGAACCTTTTGAATCTGAGGGACGGAACATCTATATTCTTGGTGTGGATGGTCCCTTTAAGAGCTGAGTGCCGGCTGGAATCTACACTGTGATTATTAAGGTATTCTAACCTTCTACTTCCAAGTCTAACTCATTGTGCCTGAGCTGGGGTCCCTTCCTCGTTGCTAAACCTGCGTCCACTGAAGGGAATCTGACATTGGAACTCAGGCCTCAAAAGTGCTGTCAGATGCATAAAGTAAAAGCTGGAAAAATAGCGAAAATTATTTAAAAAAAATTGTACATGTCATTTGGAACCACATGGATGAAACTATATATAGGCCAGAACTGTTCTTACTTGGGCAAAATTCCTGATGGTTTAAAATGGGAATTTGAGCATGCAAGATTAGGCCCTAAATTACTCCTGTGACTTATTTGTCAGCATTTCAAGCAGTTATTATTTGAAATGAAAAGATTTGAAGTGAAACTTTTAATGAAACACCTGACAAGTTAGTCGTCTTTATGCTAGGTATTGTATAAGAACATAAGAATGGCCATACTAGGTCAGACAAAGGTCCATCTAGCCCAGTATCCTGTCTTCTGTCAGGTGCCCCAGAGGGAATAAACAGAACAGGTAATCAAGTGCTCCTGTGACCTTGCACTCTATATGATTTTATGAAAATATGCTAATATAACTGGAATATGCTTCATGCAAAAGGTCTCTTATAAGGTATCATTACAAAGCTTATAATCTACGGAGTGTGATCATCCTATTTGTATAAATGTACCACTCTTGTATCTGAACCTAGAAATATGAAATATAACTCTGAGGGTCTATTGTAATTATGCAAAGTGTGGTGTATTAATGGTGGTTTGGAATCTTGATGACTCCCATTAACCAGGACAATTGACTGCAGATGGCTCGGTTTTACCTGTAAAAGTGTGTGCTGGCAAGTGGGTAATGAAGTCTTAATGACATGTGATCATGTCACCTGAATTGGAATCCATCTTTAACCTGGTGCTTTTCCATTGGGGGGACCCAGAGGGACAAAGGATTCCCGCCTTATGCAAAAGATATATAAGTGGGTGGAACAGATTAAAGAGAGAGCCATCATGAGGAATCCCCTAGCTACCACCTGAGCTGGAACAAGGGCTGTACCAGGGGGAAAGGATTGTGCCCAGACTAGGAAGGCATCCAGTCAGTGAAAGAGACTTATTGAAACATCTTTCAGGGTGAGATATTATCTGTACTCCGTTGTATTAGGCTTAGATTTGCGTGTTTTATTTTATTTTGCTTGGTGATTCACTTTGTTCGGTCTGTTACTACTTGAAACCACTTATCCTACTTTCTGTATTTATTAAAATCACTTTTTACTTATTAACCCAGAGTATGTATTAATACTTTGGGGGGAGGGGGGCGCGGCAAACAGCTGTGCATATCTCTTTATCAGTGTTATAGAGGGTGAACAATTTGAGTTTACTCTGTATAAGCTTTATACAGGGTAAAACTGATTTAATTAGGTTTAGACCCCATTGGGAGTCGGACATCTGAGTGCTGAAGGCAAGAACACTTCTGTAAGCTGCTTTCAGTTAAGTCTGCAGCTTTGGGGCAAGTAATTCAGACCCTGGGTCTGTGTTGGAGCAGACGGGTGTGTTTGGCTCAGCAAGGCAGGGTGCTGGGGTCCCGAGCTGGCAGGAAAAGCAGGAGCAGAGGTAGTCTTGGCACATCAGTTGGCCCTTCCTAAGGGGGTTTTTGTGATCTAATACATCACAGATCCATCCCATCACCCATTCCCAGCTTCTGGCAAACAGAGACTAGGGACACCATCCCTGCCTATCCTAGCTAATAGCCACTGATGGACCTATCCTCCATTAACTTTAGTTCTTTTTTTAACCCTGTTATAGCCTTGGCTTTCACAACATCCTCAGGCAAGGATTTCCACAGGTTGACACTGCGTTGTGTGAAGAAATACTTTCCTATGTTTGTTTTAAACCTGCTGTCTATTAATTTCTTTTGGTGACCCCTAGTTCTTCTGTTATGAGAAGGAGTAAATAACACTTTCTTATTTACTTTCTCCAGTCATGATTTTATAGACCTCTATTATGTCCCCCCTTAGTCATATCTTCAAAGCTGAAAAGTCCCAGTCTTACTAATCTCTCCTCATATGGAAGCTGTTCCATATCCCTAATCACTTTTGTTGCCCTTTTCTGAACCTTTTCCAATTCCAATTCCAATACATGTTTTTGAGATGCAGTATTCAAGATGTGGGTGTACCATAGATTTATATAGAGGCAATATAATATTTTCTGTCTATTATCTAGCCCTTTCTTAATGATTCCCAATGTTCTGTTTGCTGCACATTGAGTGGATGTTTTCAGAGAACTATCCACAATGACTCCAAGATCTTTCTTCAGTGGTAACGGATGACTTAGACCCCATCATTTTATATGTATAGTTGGGATTATGTTTTCCAGTGTGCATTACTTTGCATTTATCAACATTGAATTTCATCTGCCATTTTGTTGCCCAGTCACCCAGTTTTGAGAGATCCTTTTGTAGCTCTATGCAGTCTGTCTGGGACTTAACTATCTTGAGTAGTTTTCTATCATCTGCAAATTTTGCCACCTCACTGTTTACCCCTTTCTCCAGATCATTTATGAATATGTTGAATAGGACTGGTCCCAGAACAGACCCCTGGGGAACAACACTAATTACCTAATTAATCCCCTATAGTATTTAGAGCTGTTAAGTGCAACAGGTAAACAATAAAGTAGAATATCAGATGGTATTTCACTCACATTATCTCCTCTGAGCCCTGTTCCCAATGCATATTGCTGGCTGTCTTCCAGAAAACGTATTTTAATATTGTATACCTTGTTTCCGTAATATATGACCAAAACATATGGCTCAGCACTTGATTTTGTTGAACAATCTCTGACCAAGAATGTCTCATCCTGCATGACAAATTATAACATTAGTTATACCTGTAAATTCCATTAATGTGTTTACATAAACAGCCCAGGAGTTTTGAGTAAATTCTACAAGATTATTTAATGTGTGAACTATATAATAGAATATTGTAATCAAAATAGATTTTGAAACATACTATATTTGTAAACAAGGTGTCTTCTGACTATAACATAAAGAAAATTTTTTAATTAATAAAGTTCTTAGATTTAAGTAGTGAATTACATCTACGTAGTATACTTATTGAATCTATATATACAATAATGAGAATTATAGGGCAATGTATATTGCAATATTCTAGAATTTTTAATGTGGAAGTACCTTTTTCATATTAAAATGCTGGAAAAATTGATACCAAGAAGAAAATATTGTATGTGAAGAAAGAAGAGTAAGATGATAATGTAAGGCAGTGGGAGTGTCATACCAAGGGTATTGCATCTAAAAATAAAGTTTTGGTTCATGCGCCTCAATTACACCTGGATGTAAAGTAAAGAAATTACATGGACTATCTGTAATGGAACCTATGATATTACCATAAATTCTATATGTTGCGTTGAACTTCTTAATTTATTTTAATTTAATTTTATGGATCTAGAAGGAAGCATATTCAAAATTTGATTTTTCACATAGTATCGTATTTGCACATTTTAAAGAGATAGCACTGAATTTTTCATATATCAGACTTAATTTTATTATAGAATTATACAGTAAGAAAATTGTGTAGGTCCCAATTCTATACTATATGACAGACCTGCGGGTGGCTCTTTTACAACAGAAAAACTTCAAAAACAGACTCCAACGAGAGACTGCTGAGCTAGTATTGATATGCAAACTAGATACAATCAATTTAGGATTGAATAAGGACTGGGAATGGCTGAGCCATTACAAACATTGAATCTTTCTCCCCTTGTAAGTGTTCTCACCCTTCTTATCAAACTGTCTGTACTGGGCTATCTTGATTATCACTTCAAAAGTTTTTTTTTCTTACTTAATTGGCCTCTCAGAGTTGGTAAGACAACTCCCACCTGTTCATGCTCTCACGTGTGTGTGTGTGTATATCTCCTCAATATATGTTCCATTCTATATGCATCCGAAGGAGTGGGCTGTAGCCCATGAAAGTTTATGCTCTAACAAATTTGTTAGTCTCTAAGGTGCCACAAGTACTCCTGTTCTTTTTGTCTATACTGGCACTTTTCAGTACTAAAACGTTTGTCACTCGGGGAGGGGGTGTTTTTTCACACCCTGAACGACAAAAGTTTTAGTGCTGAAAGTGGCAGCGTAGACACAGCCTTAGGATGAATATTGGGTGGGATTTTCACAAGTGGTTAAAGGAGTTAGGTGCCCAACATCTATTGACTTTCCAATGACAGAAAGGAGGGTGTGCCTGTCCCTCTCACAATAGCAGGAGCAAGTACTCAACTCTGAATGATGTCCTTTTTATATTGAAGTCTGAAACACATCCACATAAATACAATCCACCAATGCAGCCACTCCTTGCTGAAGTTATACCTCCCTAATACAAAGAAGTTTTGACCGTGATCCAATTTACAGTATTGGAAAGCCATGTTCTGGTGAGATATCTCCCACAGTCAGGTTGTGACAAATAGCATGCTTTTGTTAGCTGCTTTTCCTTTATACCACTCACCTGTATGAAAAAAACAAAAGATCTCCCTCTTTTGCTTTCCAAACCATCCATTGTGAGTGTCAGGGTTCCCTCCCCACTCTGAACTTTAGGGTACAGATGTGGGGACCCGCATGAAGACCCCCTAAGCTTTTTTCTTATACCTTGGATTAAGTAACGCTGCCACCATCAAGTTATTTAAACAAACATTTAGGGAGGGCCACTTGGAGCCCTACCTTCCCCAAATATCCCTGCAAGCCTCTACACCCCTTTTCCTGGGCAGGCTTGAGAATAATCCCCTCACCAATTGGTACAGGTGTACACAGACCCAAACCCTTGGATCTTAAAACAATGAAAAATCAATCAGGTTCTTAAAAGAAGAATTTTAATTAAAAAAAAGGTAAAGGAATCACCTCTGTAAAATCAGGATGGTAAGTACTTTACAGAATAACAAAAGATTCAGGAACATAGAGGATCTCCCCTGTAGGCAAAACCTTAAAGTTACAAAACCAGGGATAAACCTTCCTCCTCCTACAAAGGAAATTACAAGCCAAAATAAAAGTAAGCTAACGCATTCCTTCGCTAGTACTTACTAATACTAATGGAGTTGGATTGCTTGCTTTCTTGATATGTCTCCGGCAAGCACACAGAACAGACAGACAAAGCCTTTTTCCCTCCCTGCCCAGATTTGAAAGTATCTTGTCCCCTTATTGGTTTTTTTTGGTCAGGTGTCAGCTAGGTTACCTGAGCTTCTTAACCCTTTACAGGTAAAAGAGGAATTAAGCCCTTACTGGGTAAATAGGGATGTTATGCTACCCTTAGCTGTATGTTTATGACAGTGAGGATGGCCAGTACAGTTTAGTGCTGGCAAATATGCCAATGCAAGGGGCCTTCAGCTCTTGTACGCTGCTTCATGCTGATTGAGAGTTCTTTGGGGAAAAGTTGAGCCCTCTGGGAAACAGAATGTCTTCCACTTACCTTGGGTTAAAAATATTATGCATAAAATGGCCTGAAATAATATTGCAGATTCCTTCAGTCACCAATTTAACAGGAAACCTGTCTGCAATATTTAAATGATAAATGAGGCTGGTTTCAGGACAGTGTTCCCTCTAATTTTTCCCACGCATGCAGAATGAATTTTGTTATGTTCACCAATAGGAAGGTGATGTGTGACACATCACCTTCCTATTGGTGAACATAACAAAATTCATGTGGTGGGGATGAAGCCGAGTGTGGGAGGGGGCTCAGAGCGGGGCACAGGGTTGGGCTGCCAGAGGTGTGAGGGCTCTGACTGGGGGTTGGGCTCTGAGGTTGGGCTCGGGATGAGGGGCTCAGGGCTGGGGCAGAGGGTTGGGGTGTGGGCTCTGGAGTGGGGCCAGGCCAGAGATGAGGGGTTTGGAGTACAGGAGGGTGCTCTGGGGCTATGGTAGGGAGAGAGGGCTCCCCACAACTCTCGCTCCCCGCGGCAGCAGCAGTAGCAGTAGCAGTAGCTGGGCTGGGTTGGGGGAGAGGTTCCTCTCCCCATCACGGCAGCTCCGGGGCTGGGGCCGTGGGATAGGTGCCCTGGCTGTGGTAGGTCCCGGCTGGGGCTGGGTTTGGGCCAGAGGAGGGGCACTCCTCCCTCGGCTGTGGCAGGTCCAGGGCTAAGTTGGGGCCGAGGGAAGGGCGCCCCAGCTGCGGCAGGTCTGGGCGGCTGCTGGGTTTGGACTGCCCCTCCCCCAGCTGTGGCAGGTCTGGGGCTGGGTTGGGGCCAGGGGAGGGGTGCCCTTGCCAGGGCAGGTCCAGGCCGTGTGGGTTGCCTGAGTGCCTGCATAGTGCTAAATAGGCTGCTGCATGGTCACACCGTTTACAGAGAACTTAGTTTCAGGATAAATTATTTATTTAACAAGCAATAGCACAGTACTGATGCTGCTGTAATCTAGCCCTGTTGGAGAAAAAAGGTGAGTGAGAGAACTTTTACTGAACCAACTTCTGTTGGTGAAAGACAAGCTTTCAAGCTTACACAGAGCTCTTCAGGTCTGGGAAACTAACTTTGAGTCATAACTAAATACAAAGGGGAACAGATTGTTAAGCACAAATAGTTAAGACATAATTCAACGGACTGTGCTGGTTGTGTTTGGACTTTTCTCTGAGACCTTTTCCATTCTGTTCCCAATAAATGAGCTCGAATCTGGACTTGTCAATTTTAAAGACACATCAGTGACATACAGCAAAATTACTCTGAGACGATCGAGCTCAAATGCAGTGGGGTGGGTATAGGGATTTACCACAACTCTGAAACCACATAATACATTAATTTTATATATAGACTAACGTGCATACTACATAAATTCTAAACTGTCCACAAGCTACAAAATACACTAGTAAACAAAGCTGCAGCTGCAAACTTATCACACATTCCTTTTTAAAATTATTTTTTTATTTATTTAGATAATTTTTTTACATCTAACTACATGTTGTTTACAAGGCCACTTGTGAATTCATGCTTTGTCCATTGTTAACCTCTTTTTCCTCACTTCTGTTTTCTTTCTTGTTCATACAAGGCCTACAGTTGTATTCTTGGTCTCCAGATCTGTGTCTGCTGGAGAAGCCGTGACAATCAACAGGAAATATGGTAATGCATAGTGTCTTGCAAGACCCTGGCAACTATAAATTTCCTGCTGCTGGAGCTTAACCCTGTAACTCCTTTCAGGAGTGTGTTTGTGGGACACTAGATGAAAGTGGGTTTTTTTTGTTTTTTTTTTTTGGCAACAGTACTCATTTTTTAAGAGTATTGCTGTATTTATTCCTAGAAAGCCTGTTTTAATTATAGTACATCCATGTGCAGAGATTTATGTCATGTATATTAGTGCCTTTGTCTTTTAGTTTTATGGCAATGATTTCAATTCCTGCTTTTGGTTCCAGGTTATGATTAATTTAGTGTGTTTATTTTTTCAGTCTGTCATGTTTTGGCTTGGTTAAAGAGAGGTTCTAGCAGTAGGGATCATGTAAGAGAGGATGGAGCTACATTTACTATTTGAGAAACCTTGCATAATATTGACCTTAACTTGCGAGTTTTAAGACTATGCAGATGCAGGAGTGGGTAGAGGAGAGCAACCAAGCTAATGGCAGGGAACTCAATCCCATAGCAAAGAACTTCAGCAAACAAATCATTACTGTTTACTCTTGATATTAGGTCTGTGTAACAGGATGGTCTGTCCTTTTATGGGTCAGGGAGGCTGGGGAGCAGACAGCCCTGTTCTACCAAGGAGCCTGGAAGGCAGATAATGGGAATCATCCAACCTAGCTGGGCAGCATCAAGGGACTGGGTCTGATGACTTCCAGCTAAGGAATATAAATGAGGGCCTGAGCTCCATGTGGGAGCCTGGGATCAGAAGAGGTCTGAGAGAAGACTCCTGGAATAGCAGCTGGGGACAGCAAGGTGGACCTACACGATCTGAGTGGAGGTTCTGACCAAAAAGTTGCTGAAGGCCAGTAGGCTTTGGGGCTGGTTGGAGACTGGTTTTGTTACTTTATGTTGTTGCTCCATGTTTCCTTTTGTTGAACAATGAACAGAGCTCTGAGACGACGACTGTGAACAGATCTGAGCACTGCTGATTGTCTTTCCTATGCCAGTGATTGAGTCCATCAGCTTACATCCCCTTTCTTAGCTTCTCTCCCCTCCCTTTCCACATTGCCACTTCTAATTCTTGGTCCTTAGTCCGTCAAAACATGTCAGAAGTGCCTCCTCTGAGGAGCAACCAATAATCAGAAGCCTCATGTGTGATACAAATTAACTAGGGACATCACTCAAAATTGGGGACCTACCAGACCAGGGGCCATAAGTAGAGCCTTGTGAATCTGTGGATATCAATGGATGCATGTTTGCAGACCACGGACGGATGCGAATCCAAATTTTGTATGTATACAGGGCTCTACCCATAAAGCTTGCCCTGATAGCAGCACACTTCTAGTACTGTTATATTTAAAGGAAAATGTTGGTTTGATTAGAAATAAATAATGTTGCTAAAATGAGCATATATAATCCAGGGGAAAATATGGCAGTGTACTATGATATTATTCTTTCCCTAGTCCTGACCCAGCAAAGCATTTAAGCACATTAATATTCTACAAAACTGCAAGATGTGTATGTGTATTTTTATGAGTGTCCCTATATTAAAAATCCCATAAAAGTAGGCCCAATGCAGCCCCGAGGAACCGCGCAACTCCCTTTAATATTGCCTGGGATGTAAAAAAGCAAAGAATTTGGCCATATATGTTTGTTTCACTGATAGTGTGTAAATTACAGCTTCTGAAATAAATATAATTAAGAGCTGTACAATGAAAAGTCAGAAGTGATTTTTTAAAAAAAAGGTTGTCAACCCTGTTCATATACACTGTACCAAACTAGAATGCTACATAGTAAAACCTTGTTTTTCTCAGGGCTTGTCTATACTTACCGCGCTGGTTCGGCGGCAGGCAATCGAACTTCTGGGTTCGATTTATCGCGTCCAGTCTGGACGCGATAAATCGAACTCAGAAGTGCTCCCCGTCGACTCCGGTAATCCTGCTCTCCGCGAGGAGTACGCGGAGTCGACGGGGGAGCCTGCCTGCCGCGTCTGGACGGCGGTAAGTTCGAACTAAGGTATGTCGACTTCAGCTACGTTATTCACGTAGCTGAAGTTGCGTACCTTAGTTCGATTTGGGGGTTTAGTGTAGACCAAGCCTCAGAGAGTTAAACCCATTGCTTTAAAGATTAGTGATACTCACGGTGTTCTCCTGTAACAAAGCCTCTTCTGCTTTCTGACGATCAAATTCTCCAGTATACCAGTCATATTTATTTAAATCCTGAAATTTGAGATGTTATGCATAGTATATAGAAATGAAGTACAGTTTTCAGAAGCAAAAACCAATGAAAATATACTGAATAGACTGATTTTCTGACTTCTTGTTAGCCAGTGTGGTGAAACAGAAGTTTACTTTTGTTGCTGGTCTGGTATGTCTTATGGATGAATAACAACCAATTTTGAGGAGTGTCTGCTCTGTTTCTCAACAGTTTGTCCTGAATTTGGTATTCTCAGTTGTGACCCACGGAGATACGGTGACAGGACTAACCTGAATATTGCTGTGATTCTTGGTGTAAGCCACCTGTTACAAAGGTATGCTCACCTGGGTGGCAAGATAGATTTGAATACCTGAAGGGACTCTCTGTGACTCCATATTTAGGCTATTATAACACCTGTGGAGTTTATACTTCGATTATTGATTGGTGAAATCTAAGTATAGAATTCACAACCAATTTGCAGGTTGTTCCCCGATTCTTAACAGTCTGCCCTGAGGTTGGTATTCATGCTCATGAGTCACTGCAAGCAGCATTACACCAAGCACCCACAGTTTCCAGGCCACTTAGGTGCCTAGCTAGAGTTAGTACCCAACTATTGTGAATATGTCAGTGTGTACACATACAGAATATACAGTGTTGAAATCTTTGTGCTGTGTGTTTGTACAGCAACCAGCACAATAGGGCCATGGTCTATAACTGGGGCACAATGGTAATGCAAATAATATATACTACTACAACTACATCTCTTTGGTAAGAAATTGACTCTTTAATGTATCAGAGGGTTGTTTACCTTTTCAACAGGCTTCGTAAGATGCGGTGTTGGCAGGTTTACATATATACCTTGTGATCTACATTCAGAAGGCTTGTGCTTTCCTGGAGATGGTGACCTCTCAATTGAACAGTTTTGTATGTTTAATCTGGATCCTGTAAACATAAATTAATGGGAGAAAAACCATGTTGTTCTGTACTTCAACCATCATGTCATTTTGCCAGCATATGTGCCTTATTGAAAATACCTTAAAGTGTAGTGTTTCTTATTTGAAAATGCAGTTTTGTGATCACATTTAAAATAAAGGGGCCTGATTCTGATCTGGGTGATACGGCTATAACTCCACTGATTTCAGAATCAGGCCCAATGGCATTTTCCAAGGATTCCTTTTTACTTCACTCAACGTTCCCGCACAATGAAAGTCACTTGCAAATATTAAATATGTACTACTTATTTACAACATAATTTCTAAGGGCCCCAGGGTCAAAATAGTGCTTTAGCAGAACATATTTATGACTATCTATGTGCTATAAGGGTAACAAAACCTTTTACCACATTTTATACTTCCATGGATCTATGTTTGTAGCCTTAGCAATGCTTGGTCTGAGGTACATTAGAGCCATTCACAATCCCACCATTTGGGGATACCACTTCTGTCCACCTATCCACAGGAATCTCTAAATGTTCAGGATCTCTGCTGCTCTACTTAACGTGGGTCTTCCCAATTAAGTCTATGAGCTTTGGCTCCGGCCCTGTAGTCTGAGTTCAGAGAAGTGACATCTGCTACTTGTCGCACACCTGGAAGGTGTGAAAAGCAGTCATACATTTCTAATTTTTGCTAGTCAGACAATAGTTAATGTACAGATAATATTGGAATAAAACTGGATTATTGTAACAATATTTAAAAGCATATCATGAGCATGTCATTTATGTAACAGAATATTTTGTTTGTTTTGAAAAATGCAATGTGGAAAGGGGTACAATAAATGATTATAAGGCAGGAAAAGAAAAATGTGATTATCTAGATATTCCATCTTTTCTTTCTGGGGTCTATTACATGGGCCTGCTCTGTTTACCCAAGCTGTATTTCATTATATTTTATCTATCTTTCTTGCACTATCAGTTTATTACTGTTCTGACCATATTGCATGCTGGAATAATGAAGACACCCAATCTTGAAAACAAGTTATTTAACAGAAAAGTAATAGTTTTCATGTGTTTAAAATTAATGCATTTTTTTGTGCAGGTATGTACCACATTCTGGCTTCTAACAGTATAAAATTTATTTTTAAAGACAAGAAACAATGCCTATTGAAGTCAGTCGGAAGTCTCCTATTGTCTACACTGGGCATTGGATCAGTTCCTAAATGAAGGCTGTGAGCCAAATGTTTAAAAGGTCTGGAACCAGGCCTATAATTTTGTGTCTGCAATCAATTGTGTGTGTCAAATTGTGCTATGTCTACATATCCAGTTTGCAGCTGCAAATCAGGTCACTAGATACCAAAGCTCTATCATTTGCATCCACAGTTGATTGCAGGTACAGAACTAGTTGCTGCTTTCTGGGGGCCGGAGGGGGGCGGAGGGGAGAGACAGCCCTACACGCAAGATTTCGTATGCACTATATTGAATTTATTGCTGTAAAGTCTCCTGCTTTGTGTGGAACTGTGGTGCAGCAGCCTGGAAATTCTGTTGCAGTCTTGGGTATTTTTTTTTTTAAATGGAGATTTTGATTGATTTAATATAATAATTAGAGCTGCTATTAAAAATAATTGTTTTTAAAATTTTTTGTTTAATTTTTTATTTTCCTACAAGAAAAGTTTGGTTTTTGACCCAAAAATGCCTTCCAAAATCCTTGAAAAAAGTTCACTTTTTTTATTAACACCTGGAAAATTTCAACCAAAATGACATTTTCCATAGGAGTTTGGTGCCTAACCTACTTAGTTAGGTGCTTTTTGAAAATCCCACTAAGGTCCAGATTTTTAAAGGTATTCAGGCACCTAGAGAAATCAATGAGAGTTAGTTATTTGGGAGTTTTTGAAAATTCGCTTAGATGCTTGTCTGCATCTTTAGATACGTAAATACCTTTAAAAACTTGGCTCTTAGGTCTGTTGGAAATGGGACTTAAGAGCCTAAGTCACTTAGCACTTCTGAAAATTTGACCGCAGATCTAATAAAACACATGAAATTATTGAATTTTTTCCTGGTGATGTTTATTTTTATAGTAACTTTATCTTATGCAGCCCCTAAATTCAGTGTGACTCAGATTTTTGTGTTGGCAATACATCAATGCATTTGCAAAAGTAGTCAAGGGAGAAGATAAAGGTTTTGGTAGCTGGGTAGAGATAAGCTGAAGCATTCATCACCAGGCCCACTTCCTGCAAAACACAAGAACTGACTGAGCCCTACCCTGCCTAACTTGAGAAATCTGATAACAAAAGCTTGTTTGCCTGGTGCAATATTAATGCAATAAAAAGCTCTGTTAATAAAAAAACAAAAGAAAATTAAAGCCACTCCATTCTTATTTATAAGTAATCTATCTTCTGGTTCTTATACGTTAACACAAAGACTGTTCATACATCAACCTGTACATATAGAGGCAATACACGAAGATATTCCCTTTAGCAGGTGTTTGTGCCTGAAAGACATCTTGTCTACATTCAGCTAATTACAAACTGATAGTAAAGTCTTCTGCTTAAGACAGTAGGGGGCTCATTGTTTTATAACCAACCCTGGAGAGTAGGTGATAACAATAACCCTGCTCACATTCTAGCTAGCTGCCTAATTAGATAAATATATGGCTCCAATCGCCATAATATCTGACTGCTTTTCTACGGTTGAAAGAAAGAGATTTTGTTCTTTCTTTCTTGCCTGTGCTAAGGTTGGTTAGTAGAGGGTTTTTGTGTTTTTTAGTGTGTGTGGTATTATGAGAACATTACTGTAAACAACAATACGTACTAACCAATACTTATGGGTAAAATTTTGGGGTCACATAAAATTGGTTTTCATTTTACCAACACAGATTATCCAGGGGTGATAGTGGACAGCAGGTTTGACATGTTTGTAGTGTGATTTGGCAGTAAAAAGGCCAGTGCTGCTTTTAGCAGCATGTGAAGAAACCTCATTTTCTGATTGGAGAGATGAGTATTTCTCTGTGTGTGTGTGTGTCTCTGAGGAGACTGCTCTTGAATGATGCATTCACTGCTGGTAATCAGAACCAGAAAGATGCAGACAAAATGAATAGAACGGAACAAAGCTGTCAGTTACTGGGCCAGCCACACATTAGACCACTCTTTATCCCTCTTGGGTGTACCCCTCAGTCCACCACTTAGACTGGAACTCTGGGTCTCCCTGTTCCCCAGCCATGTTAGCTGAACAAAGGCAGTTCGGGCTCCAGTTCCAGCAGCTGACACTCCAGACCAGGATTCAGCAGCAGCTGAGCAATTTACTCAGCCCTGCGTGAGTTTGCAAGCTTGTCCCCCTCTGGACAGGGGTGGATGGATAGGTGTAAACAGTGTCCCCCCCCTCCTGGCCGGGGGGAGAGGGGGTAAAAAGATCACATCCCCCTCCCGGTGGGGGAGGGGAAAGGGGTGAAAGCTGCACAGACCCCAGCACTGCTCCGGCTCTGTTGTCTCTGGCTGCCTTGAGCTGGCTGCCCCAGCGTTTTGCTGTAAGTGGCTGCCCCATCGGGGGGCAGGCAGTCCAGATGTGCCTACCTTTAAGATGCAATACAGGCACAGTACAGTACTTGCTTTTTCTTTTTTTTTTTTTTTTTTTTTCTTTTCTTAAATCTCTGTTGATGCCTGATTGGTTACTTCCGGTTTCACATGGTGTCCGGTTGACTGGTCAGTCTGTAACTCTGGTGTTTGTATCTTTGCGGTTTTATGTATTTCCCCTTGCCTACACTTTAATCTTTCTTTAAAAGCATCTGTAAGTTCCCCTCAGCCCAGCTAACCCCCATCTGTGGCTGGGAGAAGCAGACTGTACTGCTTTCATCACACTCCTGTCTTTGTGTGTTGCCTTGTATGACTGTCATCTCTCACTGATGTTCCCTGGGGTACCTGAGGGATACGTCTATACAACCTGCCGGATCAGCGGGTAGTGTTCGATGTATCGGGGATCGATTTACCGCGTCTCGTCCGGACGCGATAAATCGATCCGCGAATCGATGCCCGTACTCCACCTCGGCAGGAGGAATAAGCGGAGTTGACGGGGGAGCCGCGGCAGTCGACTCACCGCCATGAGGACGGCCAGGTAAGTCGAACTAAGATACTCTGTATCTTAGTTCGAACCCCCCCACTAGTGTAGCCCAGGCCTGAGTTATCTTATCCACACTTTCTCCTTTTTGTAGGCCCAGAGCCATGTAATATTTTAGCATCTCCTTTGTCCTGAGCTTAGTGTGGGAAAGAGTAAGCTTTTTTTTTCACCTGGATAAAGCCATATATGGGGGAATTCCCAATTAAACAGGTTCCCTACTGTTTCCCCAAGGACTCGTATGTGTGTCACTGTTTTACTTTAATAACCCTTTTTGATCTAACTCCATAGCAAGTAACTCATCATCAACAAACACACAGGCATACATTGTATTAATCAAAAATAATACAACTATTTTCTAGTTCATCATAGAAGTATTTGCACATATATTTGTGACATTAGGACTTATCCATTCCTATTTTACAGGGATTTTTTGTATGGAATCTTAGGATTCTTACCTGAGCCTTGAAAACTTTTACTACTCAGCATACAAGGGGAGCTAGGAGAAAGTAGTAAATAATGTTAAGTAAGTGCAAATACTCACTCTGTTATTGATTGTGATATTGCATATATGCAAAGACAAAAATATGGAAAGTCTAAATGCCATTGAGTTCCATCAGGGATGAATTTGTATCAAAATAATCTGTTAAACATTAAGAATGAAGACAAGGAAAGTGTGAGATGAATGTAGCATGAAAAAATGTATAAGTTTGAGCTCTAATGACTACAAAGGGAAATAGTGTTAAAGGTTGGTGCATAGGAACCACAGTCATAGAGTCATAGGACTGGAAGGGACCTCAGTAGATCATCTAAATAAATCAGTGGAGACATCCTATCTCTTAGAACTGGAAGGGACCTTGAAAGGTCATAGAATCCAGCCCCCTGCCTTCACTAGCAGGACCAAATACTGATTTTGCCCCAGATCCCTAAGTGGCCCCCTCAAGGGCTGAACTCACAACTCTGGGTTTAGCAGGCTAATGCTCAAACCACTGAGCTATCCCTCCCCCCTAGTCCAGTCCCCTGCATGCAAGGCAGAACTATTCCTGACAAGGGTTTGTCTAACCTATTCATAAAAATCTTTTGAGGGAGACTCCCTAGGCAATTTATTCCAGTACCTAACTACCGTGAGAGTTAGAAAGTTTTTCCAGATGACTAACCTAAACCTCCCTTGCTGCAATTTAAGCCCATTGCATCTTGTCCTATCCTCTGAGGTTAACTAGAACAATTTTCACCCTCCTCCTTGCAACAACCTTTGTATTTGAAAACTGTTATGTCCCCCCCTCAATCTTTTCTTCTCCAGACTAAACAAAACCAATTTTTTCAATCTTCCCTCATAAGTTATGTTTTCTAGACTTTAATAATTTTTGTTGCTCTTTTCTGGTCTTTCTCCAATTTGTCCGCATCTTTTCTGAAATGTGGCTCCCAAACCTGGACACAATATTTCAGTTGAGGCTTTATCAGCGTAGAGTAGAGTGGAAGAATTACTTCTTGTGTCTTGCTTACAGCACTCCCGATACATCCCAGAATTATGTTCACTTTTTTGGTAACAGTTTTACAGTGTGGACTCATATTTAGTTTTTGATCCACTATAACCCTCAGGCCTCTTTCTGTAGTACTCCTTCCTATGCAGTCATTTCCCATTTTGTGTATGCGCAATTGATTGTTCCTTCCTAAATGGAGTACTTTGCATGTGTCCTTATTGAATTTCTTCCTATTTACTTCAGACCATTTCCCCAGTTTGTCCAGATGATTTTGAGTTTTAATCCTATCCTCCAAAGCACGAGCAACCTCTCCCAGGTTGGTATCCTCCACAAACGTTCTAAATCCTGTACTACACTACGAGTTTAGGTCGAATTTAGCAGCGTTAGTTTGATTTAACCCTGCACCCATCCACACAACTAAGCCATTTTTGTCGACTTAAAGGGCTCTTAAAATCGATTTCTGTACTCCTTTCTGACGAGGGGATTAGGCTGAAATCAACATCGTTGGGTCGAATTTGGGGTAGTGTGGACAGAATTTGATGGTATTAGACTCTGGGAACTATCCCAGAGTGCTCCATTGTGACTGCTCTGGACAGCACTTTCAACTCAGATGCACCAGTCAGGTACACAACAAAAGCCCCTGGAACTTTTGAATTTAATTTCCTGTTTAGCCAGTGTGGTGACCATGCAGCACAGGTGACCATGCAGTCCCAGAATCGCAAAAGAGCTCCAGCATGGACTGAACGGGAGGTACTGGATCTGATCGCTGTTTGGGGAGATGAATGCATGCTATCAGAACTCCATTCCAAAAGACGAAATGCCAAAATATTTGAAAAAATCTCCAAGGGCGTGATGGACAGAGGCTACAACAGGGACCCACAGCAGTGCCGCATGAAAATTAAGGAGCTCAGGCAAGCCTACCAAAGAGGCAAATGGCCACTCCGGGTCAGAGCCCCAGACATGCCGCTTCTATGATGAGCTGCATACAATTCTAGGCGGGTCTCCCACCATGACCCCACCCCTGTCCGTGGACATCTGCAAGGGGGAGTCTCATGCAACAGGGATGAGGATTTTGGGGACAAGGAAGATTAGGAGGTGAAGGAGGATAGTGCACAGCACACAAGCGGAGAAACCATTCTCCCCAATAGCTAGGAACTGTTTATCACCCTGGAGCCAATACCCTCCCAACCCTCCCAAGGCGGACTCACGGACCATGAAGCTGGAAAAGGTACCTCTGGTGAGTATACCTTTGTAAATATAATGCATGGTTTAAAAGTAAGCGTGTTTAATGATTAATTTGCTCTGAAGACTTGGAATGCATTCATGGCCAGTACAGCCCCTCGTTTTAAATGGCCAACCCAACGGGTGCTTGGTATGGGAAAGGAGGGTGCTGCTGTTTGAAACAATTCCCACATGTTACGAAGGTTGAAGAAGCTGAAAGACTTTGGCTTATCATGGCTGCCTGCAAGCCGAATTCTGTTGCCTGGCCCTGTGAGTGTGATCTCTCACACCAAACTGGCAGGCCCGCAATATAAGAGGCAAAATGCGACCTTGTACCGAAAGCACATGTGCTATGTAATGTTAACAGCTTGGTTCACTGTGAAAGAGTCTACCCATTGTTCTCTAAAATGTGTCTTTTTAAATACTACTCTCCCTTTTTTTCCTCCCGCAGCTGCAAATGTTTCAATACTCCCCCTATCATCTCTGTCCCAGAGGCTAGCGCAGATAAGAAGGTGAAAAAAGCACACGTGCGATGAAATGTTCTCTGAGCTCATGCAGTCCTCCCGCACTGAAAGAGCTCAGCAGAATGCCTGGAGGCAAACAATGTCAGAGTCCAGGAAAGCAGAAAATGAACGTGAGGATGGGAGGGACGAACGAGATGAGAGGTGGTGGGAGCAAGATGAGAGATGGCAGCAGTGCGATGAGAGGAGGCAGAATGCAATGCTGAGGCTACTGGGGGATCAAAGTGATATGCTCTGGCATGTGGTGGAGCTGCATCAAAGGCAGCAGGAGCACAGACCACTGCTGCTGCCTCTGTGTAACCGCCCGCCCTCCTCCCCAAGTTCCATAGCCTCCTCATCCAGACACCGAAGAATGTGGGGGGCACCCAACCACTCCACCCCAGAGGACTGCCCAAGCAACAGAAGGCTGGCATTCAATAAGTTTTGAAGTGCAGTGTGGCCTTGTCCTTTCCTCCTCCCCTCATCCACCACCCCACCCGGTGCTTCCTTCCTCCCCTACCCCTCCCGGGCTACCTTGGCAGTTATCCCCCTATTTGTGTTATGAATTAATAAAGAGTGCATGATTTTGAAACAATAATGACTTTATTGCCTCTGCAAGCAGTGATCGAAGGGGGGAGGGGGGTTGGCTTACAGGGAAGTAGAGTGAAACAAGGGGGCAGGTTTTCATCAAGGAGAAACAAACAAAACTGTCACATCGTAGCCAGGCCAGTCATGAAACTGGTTTTCAAAGCTTCTCTGATGCGCAGCGCACCCTGCTGTGCTCTTCTAATTGCCCTGGAGTCTGGCTGTGCGTAATCAGTGGCCAGCCGATTTCAACCTCCCACCCCGCTATAAACATCTCCCCCTTACTCTCACAGATATTGTGGAGCACACAGCAAGCGGCAATAACAATTGGAATATTGGTTTCGCTGAGTCTAACCGAGTCAGTAAACTGCACCAGCGCACTTTTAAATATCCAAATGCACATTCTATCACCATTCTGCACTTGCTCAGCCTATAGTTGAACAGCTCCTTACTACTGTCCAGGATGCCTGTGTATGGCTTCATGAGCCATGACATTAAGGGGTAGGCTGGGTCCCCAAGGATAACTATAGACATTTCAATGTCCTCAACAGTTATTTTCTGGTCTGGGAAGTAAGTCCCTTCCTGCAGCTGTTCAAACAGACCAGAGTTCCTGAAGATGCAAGTGTCCTGTATCTTTCCCGGCCATCCCACGTTGATGTCGGTGAAACATTCTTTGTGATCCACCAGTGCTTGCAGCACCATTGAAAAGTACCCCTTGCGGTTTATGTACTGGCTGCCAAGGTGGTCCGGGCCCAAGATAGGAATATGTGTTCCGTCTATCGCTCCACCACAGTTAGGGAATCCCATTGCAGCAAAGCCATTCACTATGGCCTGCACATTTCCCAGAGTCACTACCCTTGATAGCAGAAGCTCAGTGATTGCATTGGCTACTTGGATCACAGCAGCCCCAAAGTAGATTTACCCACTCCAAATTGATTCCTGACTGACCAGTAGCTGTCTGGCATTGCAAGCTTCCAGAGGGCTATCGCCACTCGCTTCTCAACTGTGAAGGCTGCTCTCATCTTGGTATCCTTGCACGTCAGGGCAGGGGAAAGCAAGTCACAAAGTTCCATGAAAGTGCCCTTACGCATGTGAAAGTTTCGCAGCCACTGGGAATCATCCCAGACCCGCAACACTATGTGGTCCCAACAGTCTGTGCTTGTTTCCTGGGCCCAGAATCAGTGTTCCACAGCATGAACCTCCCCCATTACCACCATGATGTCCAAATTGCCAAGGCCTGTGCTTTGAGAGAAGTTGGTGTCCATGTCCTCATCACTATCGTGATTGCGCTGTTGTCGCCTCCTCACCTGCTTTTGCAGGTACTGGTTCTGCACATACTGCAGGATAATGCGCGAGGTGTTTACAATGCTCACAACACAAGGTGAGCTGAGCGGGCTCCATGCTTTCTGTGGTATGGCGTCAGCAGGAGAGCCGAGTTGCAGTGGAAGCAGTGGATGACGACAGGATGCCACAAGAATAGATATTTATAAAGAATGACGAGAGGACCTGCAAGGTGGATTCATGGCACCAGGAGAGCAGAGTTGCAGTGGAAGTGGTGGTTGGATGATGACGGTTAGCAGTCCTACTGCACCGTCTGCTGAAAGCAGTATGGCATCTGCACGGAAAAAAGGCGCGAAACGATTGTCTGCCTTTGCTTTCACGGAGGGAGGGGCGACTGACGACATGTACCCAAAATCACCCGCAACAATGTTTTTGCCCCATCAGGCATTGGGAACTCAACTCAGACTTCCAATGGGCAGCAGAGACTGCGGGAACTGTGGGATAATGCTCCGAAAGTCGACGCTAGCCACGGTACTCCTCTGATTTAATGCACTTAGTGGGGACACACACAATTGACTGTATAAAATCGCTTCCTAAAAATCGACTTCTATAAATTCGACCTAATTTCATAGTGTAGACATACCCTAAGTGTACTCTTCTCTGCCATTATCTAAATCATTTTTATCTAGATATTGAACTGAACCAGATCCAGACCAATCCCTGCCAGATGCCATTCTATATGCCCTTGGTGCTTGACTGTGAATCATTGATGATTACTCTCTGGGAATGTTTTTCCAACCAGGTACGTACCCACCTTATATTAGCTCCATCTACATTATATTTCCCTAATTTGTTTATGAGATGGTCATGTGAGACAGTATCAAAAGCCTTACTAAAATCGAGATATATCACATCTTCTGCTTCCCCCCTTCCACATGTCTTGTTACCCTGTCAAAGAAAGCTATTAGGTTGGTTTGACATGATTTGTTCTTGACAATGATTTTATAGATATATTAGAGACAGAGACTGCTCACAAATAAATACCATGTATTAGAAAAGTGGAAGACTCATCGCATCAGAATTTTTTTATTGTGATGCATGGCTAAAAAGGGTTAAACATCCTGCAAAATAAACAACCCTCAAAAGACATGTGGGGAGATAATGTTTTTGTGTATTTACATATATATGAGTTGGGTGAACAATGTAATCAACAGTCCCTCTCTATGCTATATTCTGATAATTCAGAGATCAAAAGAATAGCCTAACATTTAAATGAATTGTAAACACGGGATATCTCTGTATTCATCTCTCTTTGAAATGTATAGCAAATAATCTGTGAATGGTGGAGGAACAAGCAAATTGCCTTATGTTAATTCTGTAGCTAAGTACCAGTGGTGGGCCTCCTTCAAAGTCATCCTCATTGCCTTTTGTTCCCAGAGGAACTCCCAACTTGTCAAAGAGGGCATGAAATTGTATAAAAGGTCCTTGGGTCCTGATTCTGTCATCTCAGATCTGCTTAGGCTTCATCAGGGGAAGTTTGAGACGCAAGACTGAGGTCCCAGTTGTGCTGGTACGCCCTGAATATGGTATTTGGACATTGGACTATAACCTATGAACTATTTCTAAAAGAACTCTTTGCAACTGCAAAGCTCCTCATCTCTGCTATGAATCTGAATCTTAAGAATTGAACTCATGTCTGTATGTATATTGATCTTTTAACCATACTCTCTTTTGTTTTTTAATAAATTTTAGTTTAGTTAATAAGATTTGGCTGTAGCTTGTATTTGGGTAAGATCTGAAACATTCATTAACCTGGGAGGTAATGTGTCTGATCATTTGGGATTGGTAGAACCTTTTCTTTTATATGATGAAATAAGATGATCAGGAATCTTCATCATATTTGCCTTAGGTACCTGGATGGAGGCCTGAGGCTAGATCACTTTAAGGGACTGTGTTATTGGACTTCTGAGTAATCAGTAAGGTAATAAAGAAGCTGTTTTATGCTGCCTTGGTAAATCTAAGTATTGGAATATTCACCAGCTTTTGGGGGATTGTCTGCCCCATTCTTTGCAGTTCACGCTAACTGAGTGATCGTAGCTGGCCCCCATTGGGACCCGACCCGGGTCACAGTATGCTGTATAAATATATTAGAGTCAGAGACTGCTCACAAGTAAATACCATGTATTAGAAAAGCAGAAGACTCATCACTTCAGAATTTTTTTATAAAAAACAGATTGGCTAAAGCAATAAAAACTATACTAGAGGGAACAACTCTGCATTGTAATTGGTAGATAACAGGGCCGCATTCAAAGCCTGTTTAATGGTAATCTCTTTAGATCATGTCCTAAATTTGGTAATAATATAGAATCATAGAAATGCCAGACTGGAAGGGACCTTGATAGGTCATCTAGTCCTATCCCCTGCACTGAGGAAGGACTAAGTATTATCTAGACAAGTAGTTCTCAACCTATTTACCATTGTGGGCCACATATGCAGCTCTCTCTGTTATGTGGGCTGCATCCACGCAATATATATACTACCTGTATGGTCCTGAAAATGTCACATGGGCCTCAGCTTTGTGCTGATTGGGCCACAAATGGTCTACGGGTTGAGAACCACTGATCTAGACCATCTCTGACACATAGGTAACTTGTTCTGGTGCTTTAATTATCCTTACAGTTAGGGAGTTTTTCCCCATGTCTTGCCTAAATCTTCCTTGCTGCAATTTAAGCCCATTACTACTTGTCCTGTCCTCAGCAGATAAGGAGAACAGTTTATCACCCTCCTCTTTACAACTTTTTACACACTTGAAGAGTGTTATCATATACTTCTTCAGTCTTCTCTTCTCTAAAGAAATGCATATTTTTAATCTTTCCTCATAGGTCATGTTTTCTAGACCTTTAGTCATTTTTGTTGCTCTCCTCTCTATATGTGATAGGTGGTTATCTCAGTTTGCAGGGGTTCATAAAACTTTTCCATCAGTTTTTGCTTCTTATGGATTCACATTCCCTGACTTTTGCTCTCAGTTTTAGGTTTGAATGATCTCAAATACAAAGTGCAACTCAATCAAGTTTCACTTGGATTCACACAGGTCACAAGGGTGACTCTGTATCAAGCAAAAGAAAGCCACAGCTTGATTTTTCAGAAATCATGTTAAGCTTGAATTTTTGGCAGGTAAAGTCACTGTGCCAAATTCAGTCCTAATGTAAACAACCTCCGTTGCATCATTGAGGGAGGAATACCTCTGTAATACGGGAAAAACATTATGGACTCACATACCTCTGCATGATTGTATTTTAGGGAACCACAGCATGCATCTCTGAACAGGAACATTTCCTTAAACCAACATTTGTGCACTAGTCAAGGTTTCCCATGGGATTTTTGGCTTAAAATGGTTTTACTCATTTGTATCCTGAATTTTAGCCAGAAATCTCAAATAGCGCTATTGAAATCATAAGCTAATGTGTATTGAGCTTGCTGTACATGCATAGCATTGGAATTGGAAGACAGGGGAGATTTCTGCCAGGGTGGGAGTTGGGCTGAGCAGAGCTGAAGGGACATGCCTGGGAAAGGTACCAGCAGTGAGTGCTCCCACTGAGCACTAGGTGGCACCCAGAGCAGGGAAGCGAGACTGGGCTGGCAGCACAGCTCTCTGCCAGAGGGGGTGCAGGGAAGCCTGCTGAGTCCCATCCCTTCCTTGCTGGCAGGCAGCCGCACTTACCTGCTCGAGTACGTATCTGGACTATCCTGGGGTGTGCAGAAGGGAGCTTGGGGAGTCAGTTGGAGCAATGGGGGGGGAGGAAGCAGGATCCAGGGGTGGCAGCAGGGGCAGGGTGATGGTCATGAGTGGGTGGGGAGTCCAGGGAGGTGATGGGAGTGTGGGTGGGAAGTCCGGGGAGGCAGTGGGGGGCCAGAGGGGATTGGGGGACTGGGAGAGGCATCAGGGGCCAGAGGCAATGCGGAGGGGTGGAGGTCCGGGGGAAGGTATCAGGGGCCAGGAGAAGCAGTGGGGACCAGGGCGCCAAAATACAAGTTTGCCCAAGGCGCCATTCTTCCTAAGGATGGTCCTGCAAAAGCTGGCCTTAAGGGTGGGCAACGTGTGCAACCGCCCAGGGTGCCATGGTCAGGGGGCAACTTGGTGAAGAGGGTGTTGCTGGATGGTGCCTTGGCAGTCACCAGGAAGTTGATGGTGGTGATGGGTGGCCTGTCATGCCCCCACACTATCAGCAATTACCAGTCACCAATATGTATTCGCTGCTTGGAAGACTCCTTAGTTGAATAAAGCCTGGTATTTGCTAGTATCTGTAAAATCTATGGGCTGGTTCCAATGCAATGGGAGTTTTTCTATTGACTTCAGTTGGCATTGGATCAGGACCTGTATGTCTTTGACATTCTTTAATTTGAAAGGACCTTGCCTGAATAATTGCAAATTACAGGACCACTGGTTCCATAAACCAAGAATCTAGTCACAAACAATTAGGGGCTATGTTCTGCTGCACTTACTCATACTTTGTAATACCTTCCTCCTCAAGTAGTTGAAATGAAAAATAGGATCTGTTTTGTGACCCATTAACAGTTAGTCAGTACAAAATGCAAGTATGGTATCTTTCGAAGGACAAAAGTTAAATCATTATATATTTCAAATTTCCCTACCCTGCCTTTTTATGTTTCAAAAATAACTGAGAAAGGGGGTGTGAGTGGTATTCAAAGAGAGGTTGAAAAGGCTTATGGGGGTTAGAATGGGGAAAAGACAGAAAAATTATAACAGATCTATATAACAGTGACTAGTCTAGAGAAGTCCAAAAAGATGTTCCTTATTATTAAGAAGAACAAGAGACCTCCCAATGAAAGGAACAGGGAACAAAATACAAAGAATATACAAGAAAATTTCTTCTTTATGTAATATATGGAACTCACTGCCATAAGATATTATTGAAGCACTGAATGCAGTAAGACTATAAATAGGAAGAGCATCTGTAGTTACAACAGCTTGAATGAAATTACAATGACCACCTGTCATGTTTCAGGGTATAATTACTGAATGGTATTAGAAAGTAATCATGCCTCTGTAGTATGGTACTGCACAGTTTTCCAGGTGCAGGGGTTTTGATTTCTTCTGAAGCATCTAGTACAAGCTCATGTGATTCCTATATTCCTACCTGGATGCAGGATGATATTTTGGTTTTTGCTGTCTTGTTTGGAAAGCTAATTCAACTTCCCTGCTGATATCTGGAATTTCATAAATAAGAACATATTATTCCTTCTCACATGTAAATTGCACAGCACTAAATACAAATAAGAATGCATCTAATCACAGTAATGAAAGGAAGGAAATTAATCTATATTCAGGCATACGAGAAAGTGATTCAGTAAAAAAGCTAATGGGCCAAATTCATCCCTGACATAAATGGGCTAAACTATTGTCATCAATGGGAATAATTTATTCCAGGGCTGAATGGCCTATAGTTTACAAGGTAACATCATAAGCTTTCCTGATAGCAAACATTGAGTAATGTAAAGGTAAGTAATGCAGAATGCTCCCTAGAAGAATACAAAATATCATTCTCTCCCTTTAACAGATGGGTGGAATTAATCCTCATGTTAATGGGACCAATGCTGTTGTTTAAGTCAATGAGAATTATGCCATTGACCTCAAAGGGAACAGAATCAGGCCCCCCAAAAAGTAAGGAACTCTGTCATATGGAGGAATAAATTGCAGGGAACGAACAATGTATCTTCTTGTTACTTTGAAGTATTTATGCTTTTCAGGTAGGAATTTCAAAGCCCCCTAAAAGAGAGGGGCACCCAAATCCATTAGAATTCAATACAAGTTGGGCACTTGGAGGCAAAC
The DNA here is from genome assembly GCF_027887155.1 of Malaclemys terrapin pileata. Lineage (NCBI taxonomy): Eukaryota > Metazoa > Chordata > Testudines > Emydidae > Malaclemys > Malaclemys terrapin. The sequence goes on from NC_071509.1 coordinate 28,020,483, forward strand.
TTTTAAAGGTATATAGGGGCCTAGAGAGACAGACCATTAGTGTGATTATTAAAAACCTAACTCCCACTGAAATCAATGGAAATTAGCTGCCTAGTCGCTTCTGTAAATCTCACTGTGTGTGCCCATCTACATCTTTAGGTATCTAAATGTCTTTGAAAATCTGGCCTGTGGCTCCCCTTCAGAAATCCAAGCCTTAAATTAGATTTGACATGAGAGATAAGTGTGATACTGTTGTTACACGGAAAGATTTTGTTAGTTCCATTTTAGAGTCCTTCTCCAGATAAGCTTTTCATCACTATGCAGGTATTCTAAACCTCTCTCTTCTCAGTAGTTGTATACATGAAGGCTGTAGTTTAATACTTTACTTTTATGCATCCTCCACTATGAAATTTTGGCCATCACTTTCATTCTAAAAGAAGTAATGGGAATTTAAGACCAGACCCTCGGCAGCTGTAGACCAGCACTGAACTCAAAAGATGACACCAATTTACCCTATCTGAAGATTTGGCCCAGAATATGTTGCTCTTACAATAAGAAGGAAAACCCAGGGAATCTGCAATATACAGTTAAGTACTAACCTCTTCCTTTTCCAAGTGCCTATATAGAATGATAAAATAGATAGTGAATATTGGAAGCTTTCAGTGACAATAATATACTATTTTTTATATTTGTTTGCTCCATCTTCTTGTTACCACAGTACAGATGTGATTTAGCATACCTCACTTGGGCCAAATATAATACTTGGTGAGTCAGATGCATGCAGCTACATTAGAGACACACCAACCATGAATTTGGTCCAATGATCTTTATTCAGTGAAGTGATTGGGGGAATTTTGCCATTTCTTGACTGAGAGCAAGATAAGGAGTAATATTTCAAATCATCCTCAGTGGGCAGTGATCCAAAGTCCATTGAAATAACTGGGAGTCTTCCCACTGACTTCAATAGAGCTGGATTAGGCCCTTAGTATTAGTAACTAGTAGAATTTACCCTCTATATATATCTTATGTGATGAACAACATACTCATAGATTCATTGATTACAAGGTCATAACGGACAATTGTGATCATCTAGTCTGATCTCCTGCATAACAAAGGCCATAGAACTTCCCTGGATTCCTGTTTGAACTAGAGCAGATCTTAGAACATCATGATTTAAAAATTGGCATGATGGCTGTATCCATATATGGATATGAATGTATATATATAAATGACAGGTTTACTTTGATATAAACACAAGCTAAATTTTTATCTTAATTCCACTGAAATCACTGAACTTTGAATTTATATAGTGGTATAACTAAAAGCATAGTTTGTCCCGGTAATGAGCTCACTGAAACAGTGGATCAAATTCTGCTCACAGTAACAACATTACAACCTTTACGAAGTCAGTCATGTTGCACCTGTGTAACTGAGAGTAGCACTTAGCCAGGTGTTTCCATAATTAATCTTCCGTTAAATCAAGCACTGAAATAGAATGCCATTTCATTCAAAATGTATTGTATGAACAGTATTGACCAGGACATACTATGGTACAAAAATTGAAACAATAATAATTACTATAATAAACATAATGGATCAAATTCATCCCTGGAGTAATTCCATTGAAGTCAGTAACATAAATTAATAGTAAAGAAAAGATAAAACACTCTACAATCAGTATACACCTTACACTTTGAATCTTAATTAAAAATTACTTCTTAACTACATTTTCTCATTGCTCGTAAATGGATAAGGGTTTATAGTCACACTATCTGTGCCATAGGGGCTATATTAATACAGTGTAATCTAATTTGAAATCTCTTCTTTTCATATTGTGCGACACTCAACATTTGTCCTGAAAATCTGGGCTTGTCTTCATTTACTGCACTACAGTTTACACCAGTGCAGCTGTGTCACTGTAGTGGTTAGTGAAGATGCTACTTCACTGTTGGTGTAGTTAATCAACCTCCCCAAGAGGCGGTAGCTATGTTGATAGGAGAAGCTCTCCCGTTGACATAGCGCTGTCTACACTGGGAGTTAGGTCAGTATAACTAAGTTGCTTAGGGGTATAGATTTTTCACACCCCCGAGCGACATACTTATATAGATCTATAGTGTAGACTTGGCCTCTGCTTTTTAAACTTACATATGAATATTCTTGCAACAATATTAGTGTGGCTGTCAAGGGTGCAAGTAGAGTAGGTTAATTACTGGAATGTGTTCCCATTTGTTGTTAATAATATATTCATTACTAATTTCTGTAATGAGTCAAAATATCAAAGAAAAGCCAGAGCAAAAAATATTAACATCTTTTTCTTTCTTGCCAACATGTCAGTTCTGAATGTTAGACATCAGTAAACTGCTGTAATAAGTAACTGTATTGTAACCTGTTTTGTAATAATTCAGCAAATGTGGAGTCCATAAAAATATATTAGCTACTTTTAAAAATTAATCCTATAGATAATTGAGGTTGAGTGAACTCCATATGGATAACATAAAAAATGATCATTTGCCCCGAAGGTGATCTTTCTGGAAGTTTATTATTATTTATGTATTTATCTCATCTGCTCACCCTCTTGTTGTGTACAGGTAGTAGAGGATGAAATAACAAAACCCTAGACAGAGGATATTCTCAAGGTATTTTTGCCTTGGTTGGAACTAGAAAATTTCAGCTCTCTTCCCACAATTTGTATTCTTGATCATTTCTAGCCCAATTTCTACCTCAAATTATTATAAAAAGTTTATGGTTGAACAATCAAGCCTTCAAATTACATCATTCTTATCTGAGACGTTTAATAAGGAAGTTTATTTGATGAATGGGATAGTGGGGAAATCCAAGACAGATGTGATTCTTTGGCAATGGGCACTGTTAGTACATCAGAGTAGCAGCAAGCATCCAAAGTCCACAAACACTCCCATGGCAGTATGGGCTGCAATTGTCCCTCATTTCCCCATTTTAAAAAAGACCATTATTACACAGGTATCAGGTTTGCCAGTCATAGGATAATTGAACGTTTTGAAGAATAAACACCATAAAATACATTAAAGAAAAATCCTATAAAATGTAATGTTATAGAAATGTAATCGTATAATATAGAAATTACTGTAAAAACCTATATGATTTAGTAGACAATAATAACTTTTCTATATGGATTTGAACCATCCATAGAATTTTATAGAATTGTAGATATTATGTTTTTTATTAAATTCTATAGGATGGTTAAAAAACCCCACAACTATAGAGAAGTTATTACTTATTATTGATTTTTATAACATTTATTAATGCAATTTCCTATTATTTCAAGCTCCATTATCCTTGTGTTTTCAGTTTTCTGTCTTTCGGAATATATGTCGAACAAGGGCACAATTTATATTTTTCTGCAATAAAATTACTAATTTTATGTGTATGTACTGCTGAACCTTCATAGACCTCTACAGCAGTTTTCATTTATGAGACACATTCTTATCTAAATGCTCAGGAAGATAACTTTAAACCATGTGTACAAATCTCATTTAAGCAAGTAATTTTACACTGATCTGTCATTGACAGAGCAGTGGCTTAAAGACAAAATGTAGTAGTAGTCTTAATTTACTTTCTATGTTGATAATTTATACAAAGATTACTACTTACTTCATTTAACTCCTTAACAGATAGGTGTCTAGAAAATAAATAAATAAATGCAAAACATTTCATTATTGTAAAATAAAAATTCCAAGTACTTAAATACTTTAATATTATCAAAGTAAAATTAATCGCCCATGGTATGGTAAGGAGTTTATTACTGCTATATAAATTAAGAAGCTGGTTATTTTCCACATAAATTCATTGGAGAAAAAAGTTATGGTTTTCCATAAAAACTGTAACATAAATGGAATTAATCATGGAAATGAAACGTCCTTTTGAGATGTTTATATTTTGGGAGCACGTATGTGCGTGTGATGGTGGAGATCTGTATACTTATTCTAAACAGTTTTCTCACCCTATCAAAAAACATCACTAACTTTTATTTCAACTGTAAATTTATGTTCCCTAAAGAATGAAAATCATTTAAAACATGAAATGCTCAAGATACGTGGAATGAATGGAGTAGGAGAAGAGATAGAGGCCATGTCTACACTATCAGTAGATTAGCGCTGCTGCAATTGATGCAGTGGGTGTCGATTTAGCAGGTCTAATGAAGACCCGCTAAATTGATGGCAGAGTGCTCTCCGGTTGACTCTGGTACTCCAGCAGAATGAGAAGAGTAAGGTAAGTCGACGGGAGAGCATCTTCTGTTGACGCAGTGCAGTGTAGACACCACGGTAAGTCAACCTAAGCTACGTTGACTAACTTAGGTTGACTCCCGCAGAAGGGGAACCCAAGATACAAACAAGTACAGAGAAGTGGACAACAGGCATCAAGGCCCTGATTCAGCAAAGCAATTAACTCCTATTGAAGTCAATGTACTAGTGAAGTGCTTTGCTGAATAGAAATGGATTTATGCATGAGCTTAAAGTTCAGCCTTTTGGCTCTTTGTTCCAGAGCTACAGCTGGTGCAAAATGGAATAGCTCCTTTTGACGTCAGTGGATGATGTACCTGCCGAAGAGGTGACCTGTCATGTATAGGTGGGAGGGGGAGTGGCTCTACAAGCTTTCTTATATGAAATAAATAAAAGTTAATGTACTAGTTGGACTAGGTGCAAAAACTGAATTGATTTCCTACCCTTTTGTCACTGAAGAGCTTAAATCTGTTTTTGATTACATATGAATTTTTTTTGATGGACAAAGCCTAAGTCCCATTTTAAAAACAGATTTATGGCCAGATTTTTGAATGTATTTATGCACCTAAAGATGCAGATAAGTGCCTCGTAGAATTTTCCAAAGCATCTAGCTGCCTAACTCCCATTAAAATCACCTAGACATCTAGGTACCATTTAGAAAAAGACAAGCATGTTCTTTAAGTTCATTTTTATGAAGCAAAGCACTTAAGTATTAATGTTAGGCACACGATTAAGTTCCATTGATTTTAAGCTTAAGTATTTTGTTGAAAAGGGATGGACTGCTGGGTCGGGGCCATGGTGCCTTTGTAAAATGAGCTGGCACTCTGTGTTCCCTTGAAACTAAACATAGTTGGCACTATTATTGGAAGGTTCAGTGGTATGGTGACCATATTTCTCAAAGAGAAAATGGGACACCCACAGCCGCTTGCCTAAGCCCCCCTGCACCCACGAGGGTGTTGCCTGTCGCTGGAACCCTGCACCCCTCCCGCACAGGGAGCTGTTGCCTATCACTGGAACCCTGCAGGGGCCCCCTCAGGAGGCTTTTGCCCCAGCGGCTGGAACCCTGCTGCCCCGCGCATGCTGGAATGCTGCCTCCTCCCAGCTCTGCCTCTTCCCTGCACGGCCTGGCATCTCCGCTCGCCTTCTCCCCTCCCCCAACACATTCCTCCATACTGCACACCACTTTTTTGACAAAAGTGGACATTTGTCCCATTTGCTCTTGCCAACTGACCAAGTCAGCAAGAGCAAATGGGACAAATGCCTCCTTTTGAAGAAAGGAAAAAAAAAAAGTCAGGACAGGGCTTAAAAAGGGGACTGTCCCAGCCAAAACGGGGTATATGGTCACCCTATTCAGCAGGACTGCCAAGAAGTGACTGGAAATGTGACTGAACTACTCTCTACACAGTAGGATCCTTGGGGCAGGGATTGTGTTTTTCTCTCTTTCTCTTTGCTTGCATACCACTGTGTCCACTATCTATTCTAAACAAATACAATTATTTTACTTAGAGATGGCTGGACAGTTTCAAAATTTCAGTGAAAGAAGTGGGACAAAATTTTCACAAGAATTTTCATGAAAATTCCACCCATTTTTCTAACTGGCTCTGTTACTTTGCTTTAGTGTTAGTATCAGATTAAGCTAATACAAGCTACTCATATATAAAATTAATTCATGGCTGTTAAAGGAATGGCATTTTCTTTAATGCAGTCAGGGGTCCAGATTTCATATTTTGATCTATTTCAAACTTTCAGGGCTTTCTTACACAATGTATCTGAGACGCAAAAATTTGTCCTTGGCAAGGTGAACAGAAAATAAAACAAACATGCTTGGTAACCATTACCTGGTGTTCTTTGCTGACATTGGAAAGGTGTGAGCCTGACTAAATATGTTCCTTGTGTGAGACAGCTGGCTGCTTCTCTCTGGTTCTGGGGGAAGTGGCTGATATTTCTTTGGAAGTGTCTTAAGAGGCCTAAAGTCAAAAGTGGAATTTGAAGAACTATTAGAATGTAAAGAGGACACAAAACAGTCTAGTAATTGCAGGTTGCACATGTAGAGCACTGGAATTTTATTAGGAGTATCTCTTATTATATATTTGGACAATGCTTAGCTTAGTAGGGCCCTGATCTTAGGCAGGACCTCTAGATGCAATACTATCATTACATGCACAGGACACAGTACAGGGCCTAGCACAATGAGGTCCCAGTCCATGATGAACACTACCACAGCACAAACAATAACAAATATACTAATATTTAAACAGCGCTGAATACTGAAATCACTACATTTCTACAACTCTGAGTTTACCAGTATATACATTTACTGTAGTATTTGTTGTATTCCCTATATTTAATTTAGGGAATATTATGAATACTGCAGCAATACTAATGGTTTGCAAAGCTATTTACAATTTTAATGGCATTCACTATATGTGTAGTAAAATTAGCTTGGCAGTCCTTTCAAAAGTATATTTTATTTATGATGATTGTTAATCTTAGATGAAAACAAAAGGACCAACAAGGGAAAATAATTGATTTTGTATAACAAGATAAAAAAATTGTTTTATATTAGCAGAGTAGAGCCCAATCCATTTCTCATGAAAGTAAATGACAAAATTCCCATTGAAGTTCCACAAGAGCAGGATTTAGGTCTGTAGTATATGAAGGAAATTAATATAAGGAAAATGTTAACAGGCATTAAAATGTAATATTGTTCTATTGAACAGAACCCTGGGGCTTCATCCAGCAATCATGGAAGTCAATAGGAATCTTTCCATTGAGTTCAGTGAGAGCTGGATCAGACCCCAGGTTTCCTGACTAGGGGCCTTATACGTCTCACATTCAAGTCAATGGCAAATGTCCCATTGATTTCAGTGATGCAGGACTGGGCCCTAGATACAAAGCTTCTGAGCTTAATCCTTTGTTCTGCCTAGCACCCAACTTAGTTTTAGAATGTAGGAATGTCCCAATAGTACTAATTAGACGATAACCTGTAAATTCACTTTCAAACATCTTATTGACATGACTAATTGGGGTGGGCTTGTGCACTAGTTTTCTTATCAAGACTCTACTTAACCATCCCCCAAAAAGCTATTTAGGAAATGCATGCATGTTCTATCTTAGCATACTTACCTTGGAGGGGGCAAAGGGTTCTGAAAGAGAGAGGAAACATAAGCACATGGAACTCTTTTTTTATTTACAAAAGGAGGCTGGAAACTGAAGAATGTTTAGGCTTCACAAGCACAAAACTCGTTAAGCCTTTATTTCTGCATAACACACAGACATATCTAGCTATGACAAAGGATCTGATTTTTAAAAAGACTTCCAACTCAGCTTCCATTTTTTGTGAGCACAAATAAGTGAACCTGCTGTTAATTGCAAGGGCTAATGCTATGGTGTCAGAAATAGTTCAAGCACATGACTAGATGTCTGTGGGCATGATTTGCAGGTGCAGTTGGATCTACAAGGGCATGGTTTACAGGTGCAGCAATCAGACTTCCAGGTTCAGAAATCTAAAAAACGACATTTGTGGGTATAATTATTTGGGGTGCACAAAGTGGTGCCTGCAAAAATGGACCCTACTTTTCAAAATCAAGCCCCTAATATTGTTAATATTTTTTCAATAAAAAAGACTTGCAATGAAATTGTCATTAATGAGAGAAATTATCCATACCTGTGATCCAATTACTTTTTCTTTTTCTCCTAAATATAGAGATGATTAAAATAAATGTTAATAGAGTGCTGCCCATGTACTTAAGAATTAAGCCTGTAGTTTGTTTGTTCAACACTATGAGCAAGAGATAGGAGCTAGATTGTGTCTTTAGACACAATCCTGAAGCTGTAAAATGCATTAGTAAAGGAATACCCCTTGAAGGCACTTAGAACCGCCCCTCTAAAGTACAGTTCCCACCCTTGCTCCAGGAGCTTAATAATTTGTTGCTGACCTGCATCAGCAGCAAATAACAATATTCCTAGTTCTGTCCCTGTATTCCAAGTTTGAGGGAGTAAGTAGGGGGCACAGCACCCCAGACCCAAGCTCTAGGTAATGCACAGAGATGTAAGGGGTGGCTCTTACTCCCTGTGTGGGCATAAAGTCAAATTCACAATCTAACAGAAGGCTGGAATAGCAATTGCTGGGGACTACCCAGTAGTCTCACAGTCTGGCCCTGGATGAGGATGGATTGCACACACCAGCTGCTTTGCACTTGACGTTCACAGACCCCAACAGGGCCGCCCAGAGGATTCAGGAGGCCTGGGGCAAAGCAATTTTGGGGGCCCCTTCTGTAAAAAAAAAAAAGTTGCAATACTATAGAATACTATATTCTCGTGAGGGCCCCTGGGGCAAATTGCCCCACTTGCCCCACCCCCCGGGCGGCCCTGGACCCCAAATCCTGAGGGTGGAATGGATTTCATTCTTTCTCCTTTGCATTGCACTTTTTGGGTAGCAAAGGATCATAGATGCACACTTCTGAATGGATTTCCCATTCTTAATCATTTATGCTTATTTCCATATAAGATGAGAATTAGTCTGACCAGTCCTCATACAGGAGCAAACATAGGTAATTGCCATGACAATAACAAAAGCTGGGACATCATTCCTCTTTATGTTTGGGTCCAGACCAATTCTCTCTAACATCACTCACAAACAGCTGTTTATTATATGTGCTAACTAAGGAACAGTTATGGTTAAGAAGAGGAAAAAACTTTATTTTTGTCATCTCACATTTTCAGTTGCAGAAGTAAGAGCACATATAAAATTGGGTCATTTTTTTCACAAAAGTTGGTGTGACACTGGGACTGAAATTTGATATAACTACACAGCCGTTATATAAAATATTTGGCATTGATATTGACATTTCTAAAATAGTTCATAGATTATATTTTTGTTATAGTTATCAAGTTGTCCTGCATTAATTTTGTTTTGCTAATTTACATGTTAATTCTGACTTTTCCATAAGACTCTGTTACCCTAGTGAACGTACTTGCTGACTTCTGTAAATAAAACTATGAAGTCAAATCCTGTTTTCATTATTAGTTTTTTGCGTGTAATATGACTGATTACATTTTCTTCATTCTTTAATCAAGTATTCTTCAAGCATTTAAATCACTGTATTTTACTCTTGCTGTTGTAGTTTATCTGCTTTTTAAAAATAAACCTCTACTTTGTCTCCTTAAAGTTCCATGAACCAACAACATAACTAAACAAAAATGAAACATAATAGATGTTAACTTATCCTGCAAGCAGTGAACCATAACAAATTATTCTGAACTGAAGTAATTATAGCTTAAATATTTAACAGTTCTAAAATGAAACTGACAAAGGAATTTTGCAAGTTTGTTTGTGCAGATAAATCCCTTATGCCATCTTGTGGTTCATTGGTTTAATAGCATCCAGCAGGAATATGAATGTTGAGAAGATAGTTTCTATAGCTGTGCAGTTACTATTGTTAATTAAAAATAATAATGAAGAGTCTGATATAGGCTCCATAAGTTTAGAAAGTGCTTTACAAATATGTTAAGATACCTGCTCTAGCCCCAATCAGTCCACCCTAGCCTTACTTTGTGTCATCATCTCATATCTCATGGAAGCATCAGCTAAATACATAACCTTTTTTTTTTTTTTTTTTGCAAATCTGGGTTAAAATTTTCAAAGTGCTTAAGAGACTTAGGACCCTAAATATCATGGAATTTAGGCTAAGGGGGGGGGGGGACATATTTTTAACAGTAAGTTCCTAAAGATGCAGATAGGAACCTGGCGGTTTTAAAAAATGCCTGTACCCACAAAGCCTGGGCTAGGTTCCTGGGCTCCCTATACAATGAATAGAGAGAAATAGGTGCCTTAGAATTCACAAAAGCCATCATGCTAGGTGGGGAGCTGCCTAAAGTAGCCAATGGAGATAATGCCGATAAGAGGGGTATATGCAAAGCCCTGCCCCACTCTCAGAGATATGCCTCCAAGTCCAGATTGCAGGAAGGTGCCTATCTATGCTAGAGATCCACTACTGGGAACCCTCATCCCAGAGTCAGGTGGCTTAGGTGCTTATCTCCACACAAAATGGCCAGAGGAGGAGTCCATCTTATAGCTTTTAGCCCAGTCCTACCTCCCAGGTAGGCTTTGTATAATCAACTGAATGTTATTTATGATTCAATAATATTTCTTCATTCAGGGCTCAGTTTAGCATAGCACTTCCACATGTACGTAACGTTAAGAATATGCTTAAGTGTTTTTGCTGAATCAGGTCTATAGGTACAAGATAACATGTTTGCCCACCTAATCCAAAGTCCATTGACTACAGTTTTGAGAGGGCCAGGTACCTACACAGCAGTGGAAACTGGAGGAAATAGTGGACCATCCTCTGGTTGGGCATTTTTCCTCACCATTCTAAGAGAAAAGTTTCTTTCACTTCTTAGAGACCAATCCAAGTGTATTGCTCCCCCAGCTAGAAAGGGCTATTTGTAGTTTAAAAGCTTCTAGTACACTTGGTTTTCAGTCATGGGGTGACTTGGCCTTTAAGTGGGTGGGGCTGGTCCACACCCCAGACAATTGGCTGGGGCTGATCTGGGAAGTTTGTCTGAAATGGTTTTTTTAATGAACAGCTGGTACACTTAGAGAAGGCAGAGTCAGGTGGGAAGGAGAGGAACTTAAAAGAGAGAAGACAGGAGAGTTAGAAAGAAGGGTGCAGAGAAAAGTGGTTTGGTGTTTCTTCTTGCTGGGAAAAGAACCACAGAGGAGCTGCAGATGGTATCTTACCACCTGGGACTGGCCTGGAAGTGAGAGGGCAGCAGAGGTAAGGGAGACTCCTGAAGTAGGCCTGGGAGAAAGACAATCTCCTCCAGACAGATGGCCTAGAGTAGACGAGGGAAAGAACCCAGTCTGGAGAGAACCAGACAAGGGAAAAGACCCCACAGTGAAAGCCTTGAGGGTCAGCAGCCTGAAAGAAGCTGGGATACAGGAAGAAAGTCCCGGGATGGAGCTCTGCAGAGCCTGGGAGTGGAAGCTCTCTGTGAATGTGGGGAACAGAGGGAGAGTGAGGGGATCTACTGAGACTTGATGGCAGGGGCAACTGGCTTAAGGCTAGAAAGAGGGGTCCTAGCAGTTCCTACCTGCTCTTCATCCCGATCCTGGGCACCCCTGTGGTCACATCTCCACCACTCACACACATGCATTAGTTTACATGGGACCTGAGCCCCCACAATATTTCCACTGTGGGGGCACTAGCCCCTTCTGCCCCCCACAGCTCCCACTTTTGCTGCCTCTGGAGAAAGGGGTGAAGAGTCTGCTCCGGACTAAGCCCAAGCAGATGGAAGGGTTTGCTCCTTTGAATTTGGTTTGGACTCTGCATACTCCAGAAGGGGTGGGACTTCAGTGTGACCTGGCCGGAGGGCCAAGTCACCACACCAGACCACAGAAACTCCAAGGATGTGAGAGAGGCAGAGTGGCTGCAACTTCAGGTCTCACCATAAGGGGTACTCCAAGACAGTGAGCTTATCTCAAATGGTCGAGAATGCAGGCATTTTGACTGACCCTTAAAATAAGGGAAGAATGTGAATTTGGGGAATCAGAGGTAGAGCCTCAGCTGCACTGCCACAAGAGGGTACAGTGAAGATCATGCTGCCACAGTTCTGCAGTAATAATAAATGAGAAGAGGACGAAATTTTTGGCTACAAAATAAGGAGGTTTCACACCACTACAAAACTTGCAAAGATATAAACCACTAAATCAAACCTCACCTATTTCAGTTTGCTTTCAACATTTCCTGTAGAGTTTGTAGATTTCTTTTGATACCCAAGTCAGAGATGAAGGATGAAGGCACTTTAATGTATAAAATCACTCTATGATATTGCCATTGCATGTTTGTCATTAGATTGCATGGCCCAATGTACAACCAAAGTCTTGCCATAGAGCTATCAAGCATGCCCTCCCTAGGGCAAAATACGTCTAATTAAGCCAGAGAATTTTTAAATCTTCCTTTGATCCCCAAATCAGGGTTGAAAGATGAGGGCTCTTTAAAGTATGAAATCAGTCTGTGACAGTCCCACTGCACATTTCTCATTTGACTGTGTGGCATGGCTTAAAAGTTTGTACCTTTCACCAACAGAAGTTAGCCCAATAAAAGATACTACCTCATCTACTTTGTTTCTCATATTCTAGGACCAACACAGCTACAACAACCTGCACATATTTAAAGGTAGACACATATTTAAGTACTTTGAGGAATTAGGTCCTAAATCATTGTGGCAATTGGAGGAAAGTGAGGGCTGTTCCAAAGCTGACAGAGAGACTCCCACTGACTTCAATCAACTTCAATTAGTTTCGGATCAGGCCCACAGACAAGTTCTGTGTCATTGCATTCATTTGGTTTTCGCTTGAGCTACATCAGTGTTTGCTCTTAAAGGGTAGTTAAACTTTTTTTCTTTTCTCTTTTGCAAACTTTATTTAGTATACTGCTGGCTTACTTGTGATTTCAGTAAAAAGTATGTTTGGCTTCATGCTTCGTTTTACAGCAGGACCTAAAAGGGGGAAAAATACATTTTGTTTCAGCATTGATGAATTCTTTGCATTGTGTCTCCACAGCTGCTCATACATACTACTGTCTAAAACTTGGCCTATGCATGAAATATAGAAAATGATCAAGCTAGACTTTATTTTTATTCGTGGAATGGCAAATTGTAGATGGTCTTTGTGTAATTATCAGCACTAACACTGTTAATAGATTTGTATTTTTTTAAAGAAATAAAAAAAGATTTAGCTTGAAAAAGATGATTTAATCCTTCAAGAGCTGACTTAGTCTCAATAAAGCCACAATAAATTTATTTGGAAATATTTTTTATTTTAAACAAATTAAATATAACTTTAATATAGTGACAGAGTAATACTGTAAATTAAAGGATTAAAAGCTGGCCATTTCCTTAAATTTAGGCAAAGTGACACAAGTGTCTGATCCTAATTAAGGCTGCGTGTCTGTCATGGAGGTCACAGAAGTCTGGGATTCTGTGACTTTCCGTGACCTCAGTGACTTTTGCAGCGGCTGGTACAGCTGACTCAGGGACTGCCCAAACACTCCGGCAGCCCCTGGGCCAGCAGCAACAACAGCAGTTTGGGTGTGGGAGGGGGTCACGGCTGGGGCAGGGGATTGGGGTGCTGGGCAGCGCTTACCTTGGGGCGGGGGCTTCCTGGTAGCAGCTGGCATGTCCCTGCACCTCCTAGGCAGAGGGGCCAAGGGGCTCTGCATGCTGCTCCCCTGCTTGCAGGCATCATCCCCACAGCTCATGGCCGAGGCAGCGCGTGGAGCCTCCCGGACTTCCCTCCTGCTAGGAGCTACAGGGGCATGCTGGCCACTTCTGGGGAGCTGCACGGAGCTGGGTAGGGAGCCTGCAAGCCCCTCCACCCACCCCCCACAGCGCCAGCAGGGGTCTGAGCTGCATGCTGCCACCCGCCCCCCCCCTCACCGCACCAGCGGGGATCCCAAGCCGCATGCTGCCGCCACCTCCCCCCAGCGCCAACGGGGGTCCCAGGCCGCACACCACCATCTGCCCCCCCCAGCACCCCTGGATTGCCCCCCGAGCACCCCCGGCCCAAATTTTAGTCAGGGATATATAGTCATGTCTGCCTGTGACCTGTTCATGACTTTTACTAAAAATACCCATGACTAAAATGTAACCTTAATTATAATATACAATTACCCTATAGGAAATAAAATAATTGGAGGATGCATTTACAAGTATCTCTAAATTATGGGATTTTGAAATAAAATGCAGATAGAATTAGTGTTAAACTGGAAGCCATTGAAGAAATCAACATTTGCCAAGGGTTGCCACACCATTAGCACAGCTATTACATTCTAAACTGGGGGAACACTCCAATATCCTCAGACACCAGTGTGTGGTAAATACTGAAAAAGGCTGAGTTTTTAATAGCAGCCACTCCTGGTGACATTACAATTAAAAGAAAATTGTCAGAGTATGTAGTGGAATGGATGCAGTTGGCTAGGCAAAGAACCCGATTCTGTTCCTATTTGCTCCATCTGAAATCGGGAATGACTCCAGTGCACTCTCTAATTGCTCAAAAGCTGAATGTAGCAGACTTGCCACTTCTCTCTATATATTATATTTCCCCTCTCCTATTTCTTCTTTATAACTGGGGTGGGGGGAGAGAGAGAGAGAGAGAGAGATCTGATTTTTACACAGGGGAGGCCTGTCCCTGAGGAATGGAGAGCTAAATGCCACAACATGTCCCCTCTTGAAAGTGATTACTTCCGTGTTGTTACTGATATGAAGCTGGATTCTCAATTGTAATATGATGAATTTTTAAAGTGACTGATATTTTGAAACATATAGGCCTTTTATTCTTTTTTCCCTGACTTATATAGTTCTTCCCCATATATACAGCAAATAAGAAAATGGCATTTCATAATTTAGTTGCAAAACAAGTTTTTTTTTATTGTACCTTTAACATCTGGGACTCTGCTCTCCTCTGAAACATATCTGCATTGCTATAAATAATATAAAATGTTTAGCTGTGATATTGGTCAGTAATCATGGAAGTATAGCTGATAAAATTCTGCTGTTCCTGACACAGCAAGATGATTTGCCAGTTAGTGGATTTCTCCACATATATTTCCTCCACCATTACACACACTTGGCATCTTCATACCATAAAATAGTTAACAATTAAAAGACACTAATCTAGGCTTTAATCTATTCCATAATTGTTATTATCTCCTAGAAATCTCTTCTTGACATGACATTAATATGGCTGACACATCTCCATTCAGCACAACAAGTTACAGAAAAATGAGAGCAATATTACATGTGGCAAAGTGAATGAAAAGCCCAGACTAAAATATGGGTCTTAACACTGAATTGTACTGATTCAAAAAGGTGTCCAAGGATTTAGCCATGCAACTCCCATGGCTTTGCACAGCATTAAGTGATACAGGAAAAGAAGGAATTATATTTGTGTATGATCTTTACTTACACCTAAATCTCGAGGGGAGTCAGAGGACTTTGGCTGGGTGATGATAGAGGATTTAGTGTTTCTAGAAATGGGAGCTGAATCTCCTAAATACCGTTGATCTGTGACAAAGGGAAAAAATAGAGTATATAAGAGCTACCATCCTGGAACAAACCATGGTCCGACTTGTCCAGCATCCTGTGTCTGACAGTGGCCCATACCAGAGCTTCAGGGAGAGTGTACAAAACAGGACATTTATAGAGTGATCCACCTGTCTTCCACAACTGGCTTCTGGTAGTCAGAGGTTTAAGGTTGCCCTGAGGTTGGGGATGTGGCCCTGACCACCTTGGCTAATAGCCATTGCTAGACCTATTCTCCATGAATTTATCAAGTTCCTTTATGAACTTTTGGCCATCACAACATCCCATGGCAATGAGTTCCATATGTTAGTTGTGCATTGTGTGAAAAAGTACTTTCTCATTTGTATTAAATCAACTGCCTATTAATTGCATCAGGTGACCTCTGGTTTTTGTATTGTGTGAAAGGGTAATAACATTTCTCTATTCATCTTTTCCACACTATTCATGATTTTACAGACCTCTATCATATTCCCTCTGAGGCATCTCTTTTCTGAGCTGAAAAGCCCTAACCCTTTTAGTCTTTCCTTGCATGGAAGCCATTCCATACCCTTGATCATCTTTGTTGCCCTTCTCTTAACGTTTTCCAGTATTGCTATATACTTTTTGAGATGGGGTTACCAGAAATGGACATAGTGTTCAAGGTGTGGCATTATGACATTGTATTATTTTTTTATCCCTTTTCCATATCACAGACAGCTACAGTGGCACAGTAGCCAGCAAACAGAGCTGTAAACAGGGGAGTTCGAGTGGGAGTTCTGTTGGAGGAAAAGGCATTTGTAGAGGCTGGTAGGAGCAGTGTGCTGGGAGAGAAGCTGAGCCCTGATTGGTGGGCGGAGCTTCTTTGATTAGGTGTCAGCAAACAAAGCTGTAAACAGGGGAGTTTAAGTGGGAGTTTGTAAGGGGAGTTCTGGGGGAAGACTAGGAGAACCAGGCAGAGGAACAGACAGGCTAGTGAAGGGAGTGTGTGGTGTTCTGACAGTGTTGTGGTGCTCGTTGGGGGTTTGTTTTGCTGTGGGTGGTGGTGTTTTGGTTTGGTTTGTGTTTCCTGGACTAACAGGACTTAGGTGGAAAGGCTATGACAGATACAGAGGCAGCAGTGGTAGTGACCCAAGCAGTGGAAGACAGAATGAAGATGACTGGATATGGAAGCTGCGGTATGTACCTGATCCTGGATGGGGTCCTGAAAAGAGTTTCAGCTGCATGAAGTGCCACCTGATAGAGCTAAAAGAAGAAAAGATCCAAGGATTGGAGATACAGGTGGAAACTCTGGTTGAGTATAGAAGGGGGTTCGAGCACATGATGCAGCAAAGACATGAGGAGGCTGAAGGGAAAAGCTCAGACTTGCAGATGGAAGCAGGACCAAAGAACTCTGAGGGGAGACTGCTGGGTAAGGAAAGTGGACAGTGGAAGCATGTGACTAAAGGTATGTCTACTTTACCTGCCGGATTGGCGGGCAGCGATCAATCCAGTGGGGGTCAATTTATCACGTCTACTCTAGGCCGCTATTGACTGGATCACCCTTATCCATTCACTAGTTGACTCCCTCAAATAATCCTAATAATAGAATTATAGAATCATAGGACTGGAAGGGACCTTAAGAGGTCTTCTAGTCCAGACCCTGCACTCAAGGCAGGATTAAGTATTATCTAGACCATCCCTGACAGATGTTTGTCTAACTCGCTCTTAAAAATCTTCAGTGATGGAGATATCACAACCCCCCTAGGCATTTTATTCCAGTGCTTAACCACCCTGACAGTTAGGAGGTTTATTCTAATGTCCAACCTAAACTGCTCTTGCTGCAATTTAATCTCACTGCTTCTTGTCCTATCCTCCGAGGTTAAGGAGAACAATTTTTCTTCCTCCTCCTTGTAACACTTTTATGTACGTGAAAACTTTTATCATGTCCCCTCTTGGTCTTTTCTTCTCCAGACTAAACAAACGCAATTTTTTCAGTCTTCCTTCATAGGTTATGTTTTCTAGACCTTTAATCATTTTTGTTGCTCTTCTCTGGACTTTCTCCAATTTGTCTACATTTTCCTGAAATGTGGACTGGACACAGTACTCCAGTTGAGGCGTAATCAACGTGGAGTAGAGCGGAAGAATTACTTCTTGTGTCTTGCTTACAACACTCCTGCTAATACACCCCAGAATGATATTAACTTTTTTGGTAATAGTGTTAGACTGTTAACTCATATTTAACTTGTTATCCATTATGACCCCCAGATCCCTTTTCACAGTACTTCTTCCTAGGCAGTCGTTTCCCATTTTGTATGTGTGCAACTGATTGTTCCTTCCTAAGTGGAGTACTTTGCATTTGTCCTTATTGAATTTCATCCCATTTATGTCTGACCATTTCTCCAGTTTATCCAGATCATTTTGAATTTTAATCCTATCCTCCAAAACACTTGCAGCCCCTCCCAACTTGGTATCATCCGCAAACTTTATAAGTGTACTCTCTATGCCATTATCTATAGCACTGATGAAGACGTTGAATAGAATAGGACCCAGAACTGATCCCTGTGGGACCCCACTCACTATGTCCTTCCAGAATGACTGTGAATCAGTGATAACTACTCTCTAGGAATGATTTTCCAACCAGTTATGCACCCACCTTACAGTAGCTCCAGCTAGGTTGTATTTCCTTAGTTTGTTTATGAGAAGGTCATGCAAGAGCTTATCAAAAGATTTATTAAAGTCAAGATATACCACATCTACATCTTCCCCCTATTCACAAGACTTGTTACCCTGTCAAAGAAAGCTATCAGGTTGGTTTAACATATTTTGTTCTTGAAAAATCCATGCTGACTGTTACTTATCACCTTATTATCGTCTAGATGTTTGCAAATTGATTGCTTAATTATTTGCTCCATTATCTTTCCGGGTACAGAAGTTAAGCTGACTGGTCTGTAATTCCCTGGGTTGTTCTTATTCCCATTTTTTATAGATTGGCAGTATATTTGCTCCTTCCCAGTTTTCTGGAATCTTATCTGTCTTCCATGACTTTTAGAAGATAATCGCTAATGGTTTAGATATCTCCTTACTCAGCTCTTTGAGTATTCTTGGATGTATTTCATCAGGCACTGCTGACTTGAAAACATGTAAATTGTTTATGTAATTTTTAACTTATTCTTTCCCTATTTTAGCCTCTAATCCTACCTCATTTTCACTGGCATTCATTAAGTTAGATGTCCAATTGCTACTAAAATTTTTGGTGAAAATTGAAACAAAAAAGTCAATTAGCACTTCTGTCATTTCCACATTTTGTGTTATTGTTAATAGAATGGTGAAGCATGATTCCCCTTTACAAAAGCCAGGTTGGTTCTTACCTAACAAATCACATATATCTATGTGTGTGACAATTCTATTCTTTATTATAGTTTCTACCAATTTTGCTGGTACCAAAGTTAGATTCACTGGCTTGCCAGGATTGCCTCTGGAGCCCTTTTTAAAAATCAACATTAGGGGGGATTTGATTGCAGCCTTCAACTACCTGAAGGGGAGTTCCAAAGAGGATGAAGCTAGGCTGTTCTCAGTGGTGGCAGATGACAGAACAAGGAGTAATGGTCTCAAGTTGCAGTGGGGGAGGTCTAGGTTGGATATTAGGAAAAACTATTTCACTGGGAGGGTTGTGAAGCACTGGAATGGGTTACCTAGGGAGGTGGTGGAATCTCCAGACTTAGAGGTTTTTAAGCCTCTTGACAAAGCCCTGGCTGGGATGATTTAGTTGGGGTTGGTCCTGCTTTGAGCGGGGGTTGGAGTAGATGATCTCTTGAGATCTCTTCCAACTCTAATCTTCTATGATGCTATGAACATTACATAAGTAATTTAATCTTAGTGTGCTTTGATAAGTGGGATATGTTCAGGTCAATCTTAGTCAAGTCACATATTCATTTATATAGCACTACTACCTTATCATTCCAAAACATCATTGGTAGTGTACCATGCACAGCTGTGGAATAATATTTGTTAACCACTTCATGGTGGCTGAGTGCCCCAAGTATATTTGGCAGTACCTTTAAAGCTGCCAAATGTCTAAGCTATGTCTAAGGCATTTCACTGAATTCAGCGGAACAGTCATTTGAAACATCAGCAAAGGACATGAGAGGATCTAACAATGGAGACGTTAGTGGCTGGCTCAGAAACAACAAAGGATGTGCAAACCCGTCAGTTTTCCCTGCTCATCTTACTCATGCAATTAGTCCCAATCATACTCATGTGATTTCGGCACACGGAGGTGGCCCCTCCAGGCATGGATCTGACCCATCCTATATTGAAGAAGGGTGTCAGCTACCTCTGCAGCTCTACACCCCACTTTCTAGGACTCTACAGAGGAATCTCCACTGGGGATCTATGCAGGGTGAGAGGGGCAGTACTAAGCAGGGAATGGACAATCCAAGTTGGGTGTGATCAGGGTTGTGGGGGATGCACATAATTCCCCTGTGGCTCCCCAAAAATTATCTGGGAAAGGTGATAAATCACCAGACTATATCGTTCCTGTTACGCAACCTCCACATTGGGGAAGTCCTCCTGAAAGTGGAGGTTCCCTGGGCTACATAACAGTGGCCAGCAGAGTCCCTGCAAGCCCAACTCCACTGCCAGGGAGTGATCGTGGTGCCTCTTTAGCACAGAGCTGGTATTGGTTGAAAAAAGCCTCCAAGATAGCCCAGGCCCCCTGCAAATCCTGAGAGATCTATGGAGTTTATAGGCCAACTCTTTCAGGAAAAGAGGGCAAGCTCCATCTCTGCCATTTGGGAGGAATTCTACCAGGATGTCTTTGTCAAGTCCCACTCTGTTACCCCTCCAGCAGGGGCGGCTCTAGCTTTTTTGCCAACCCAAGCACGGCAGGCAGGCTGCCTTTGGCGGCATGCCTGCGGGAGGTTCCCGGTCTCATGGATTCGGCATACCCACTGCCGAATTGCCGCCGAATCCACGGGACCGGCAGACCTCCTGCAGGCATGCCGCCAAAGGCTGCCTGACTGCCGCCCTCGCAGGGATCGGCAGGGTGCCCCCCGCAGCTTGCCGCCCCAGGCCCGCACTTGGAATGCTGGTGCCTGGAGCCGCCACTGCCCTCCAGATTCTACCTCAGGAGAGGGCAAGGTTGGCCTATTTTCTTAAAAACCTCTGCAATAGAACAATAATAATAATAAAAGATGGTTAGAAACACTCTCCCCGCCAGACAGTTATTCATTCAGAAGGTATAACAGGAATTCTTCCCAATATCTACATTTGTTTCTAATACACACATTTATGCTTGTCTAAAATGTGCCTACATGTTGATACACATCCATGTACATAAGCATGCTTTTCTGAGTCAGTACATTTTCTGGGTCATTAACTTTAAGTGCATATTTTTATTTCCTATAAAAGATTGCAGAATGGGACATGAACACAAAAGTTTGTCTTTCTGAAATGCATTTTCAGATTCTTTTCTGGTATGTGACAGCTACAGGTCATAAATAAACTAAAAATAGCTGTCTATTTGTTTAATATGCTTTTCTTTGGATCCATCAGTCAGAATTTGCATTGTTTTCCCCAGGCAGTAACTGTACTCTAGGGTGTTCTTAGATAAGCACCAGAGGATGCTTACCATAGGGTTCCTAACAGAAATGTTCCCATTGGCAAGCAGGGGGGAAAAAAATAGATTTAATCAAGCGTTTGAGTGCTGCTACTTCAGTTTCCAAATAAAGCCTGGAAATAAGTTTTTAGAACTCAGCATAGCCTCTCCCTGACTTGAACCCATACTGTGTTCATACACGCTGAGGAATCTAAGGAAAAATGAGCTCAGTAATTTGATTAGGGCCCAATCTAAATCCTATTGAAAACAATGGAAAAGCTTTTCAGGCCCTTAATTTATACAAACCTCTCCCAGTTGCTGCTGTGGAATTTATTTAAAAAAAATTGAAAATTAAATTTAA
Organism: Malaclemys terrapin pileata; assembly: GCF_027887155.1. Lineage (NCBI taxonomy): Eukaryota > Metazoa > Chordata > Testudines > Emydidae > Malaclemys > Malaclemys terrapin. The sequence continues at coordinate 28,041,724 of NC_071509.1, forward strand.
TTAATTAATTTATTTGCAATTTGTTGGGTGCATTGTATGTACATATTTATTCAGATATTTCTGCCTATGGCTCTCTGTTTTTTGCCGGGGTTTAAAATCTCTAGAAAGTAGTTATTAGGGCTAACTAGTATAACCTATAGGGACCACCTTTCTGTACCCCAAAATTTAACAGTGGCTTGTGTCAAATAATGTATTATATGTAAGCGCTAAAATAAAATGAGACTTGAATAGGGTCTTCTGTAAAACAAATCACTGACTTGATTAAAATACTGAATTTTCCTACAGACAATCCTTGGGAAATTTATTTAAAAACAAAATGCCCATTCCTGAAGGATGCGGTAGGTGCCCTTAAAATAATGTTTCAGTCATATCCAAATTGATTATCCTGGCAATCACATATTTTTCTTTCTATGTCTTTCACCCAGTGGAGCACTTGGTCTAAACATTTTTAAAAATAACCAGACTGAGCACAATCTGGTCCTTGCTTTCCCCACTTAGTCCAAGGACTCCGTTCTGTTTTAGCACAGAAGTAACTTACCTGCATACTCAGATTCTTTTATAGGTTTGGCAGGCAAAATTTTCAGAGCATGCATTGCCTCCAAGCTGGAAGTTTTTACAGTATGATAGGGATACCGTTCTTCATCAGGTACATCGTGTGAATGTTCTGATTCATCCTCACCCACTTTTGCAAAATGTTTATCCTAGGTAAAAGAAAGAAATTCAGGTAACACAATGAACCCGTAGCTGCAGGGCTCACTTCAGGCTTGTCCAAAGTGAATGCAACTCCATTGACTCAGATGGCTGTACTGACTTCAGTGACCAACTGACTTTGATGGAGTTGGGCTGACTCAGGCCATTTCATGCTTACAGACTGTGAACTGGGAGTTTTGTTCAGCTGTTGAAGGGATGAAGATGAAAGGTTGCACATGGTACACTGGTACAGCAAAGTTTCTGTTTGCAGTTTAGAATGTAACTAAGGCTGCATACAAACATGAAAGTGACTTTAATTTGAAAGTTAGTGGGACTCAGGCTCCTAAGAGGGAGATTTTCAAATAGCAGTTAGGAGTCTAATTTCCATCAACTTTTGCTGAGAATCATTTGTGCCTTTGAAAATCTCCCCTAAGTGCCTAAGTCACCTTGGAAATGGTAATCTGGTCCCTAAATCACTTAGAGACTTTTGAAAATGTCACACAGAGTATAACTTAACCAGCAAAGCACATTTTAAAAATTTTACATTTCACTGTAATATTTTCAATGTGTCATTTGTGCTATGCTGTTCAGTTACATAAATCATCAAGCTAGGGAATAGAACTAATATTATCGCCAAGGGTATTGCTTAATGGCAGAACATTTCTGGCCTTGGACTCTGTGAATCTGAACATCAGTGATTTATGTAATTAACCAGCTCATCACAAATTGCAAATTTTAAAATAAAAATATAATATTCAAAAGTCACTTTTGGTTAATAACTATTTAAGTATTTGAGTCCTGAATGCTTGCACTAGCAAATCTTCTGTATCCAAGCAAACAAGGCTGGGTCGTGAATTCTACTGAATGGTAGAATTGCAATCAGCTTTCAAATTTGAATGAAAGTTCACCGCAATGTTTTTATTTGTCCAGCTCTTCTGTTGGCACTACTTGGGTACTATTTGTCCAATTTATAGCACATGGTCTTGCCATTCTTGTTTACACCAACTTCTATTGACTTTAGAGTGATTTTTGAGGTACACAAGTGACACAGAATCAGGCCATAGATAAGCAATTGGTTGCTGAGTAGTCTGCTCCTGTCAGCTTCAGAAGTTCCAAGCCTATCTGGAAATAGCCATTTTCCATGTTTATTTTAATATAAAATTACACACTAGAGAACAGATGCATCTTATACTTTTGTAGATTTGATACTGAATGATTATTCTAAATACAATGATACTGTAGTTCAAACAGAACATAGCTATATGCAGAAAATGAACCCTATTCCTGGTATTTTCAAAAACCAGCATTGGCCTAATCCTGCTCCCACTGAAGTCAATTTAAAGCTCTCATTGATTCCACTAGGAGCAGAGTTATGCCAACACTAAGCACTTTTCAAAATCCCACTCTATATTCCATGTGCTCAGACAGAAAGGATGGTCTTCCCACAACAGCACTACAGCAGGCAACAATCTTAAATTTCAAGTCCAAGTGAAAGTAAAGCAAAATTTTCGAAAGGAATGGCAAAAAATACTTACAAAATTAGATGTTTTTCCAGGAATATTTCTGCTCTTGCCTTCTAAATAAAGTGGTCAGAAAGATTACAGCAAGTATTATATATTCTATATAGAAGAGTGATACATTATTTAGCATTTTATTAAAGGGAACAGAACTTAGTTAACTGTATAATATACTGAAAATATTCACATAGCTCACATAGTGAAAAATGCTGGCTGCCCCTAAGTAGATACATTAGTAAGGAAAGAGTCTTATGGAACCTCAGACCCACCCTTATTTCATCTGCACAGAGGCTATCAAAGCCAAGTTTTTCTCAAATGGGTGCCTAAAGCTAGGTGCCTAAATAATAAATAAATAAAAATATTGTAAATAGTTTTATGGTCCCCATCGCCACAGCATCTGAGCACCTCACAGTTAGAGCTTAGAAGAAAACAGTGTTCCTGTCCCATGGATATTTTTGGGAGCTCAAAATTTCTTCCTGTCTCAAATCAGGACAAAAAGTTAAAATCTCAACTATTTGTGAACTGAAAAAAAAACCCAATTTGTTTGGTTCTGGGCAATCAAAATGTTTCATTTTTATAATTTTGAAGTGTTTCATTTTGATTTCAACTTTTTTTTTCTTTTTTAACCTCTTTATACTCTGGCTTAAATTCTAAAGTAAACATAATTTCAAATCAGAAAAATTGAATTTTTCTTTTTGAAAATGTCAAGATAAAATGTTTTGATACTTTCAGAACTTATCTCATCATTTTTTTTTTTCAAGCTGGGAATTTCATTAAAAAGGACTCCATTTCACAACCGTTTCAGTTTCAACAAATCAGTATTGTTTGGTGGAAAAAAAAAAATTGAAAAATTCCCAACCAGCTCTCCTCACAGTCTTTAGTGTATTACACTCTTGTGAGGTAAGGAAGAAGCATAATTCCCATTACCTGGGAGACTGGGTCACAGAGAGACTGACTTGCCCAAGGTCACACAGGAAGTCTGGGGAAAAGCAGAGAATTGCCTCTAGGACTCCTGAGTCCTAGGCTTAACGACTGGGAGTAGCCTTCCTCTCCTATGTGACCAGAGTTTCAAATTTTCAGCAGCCAGCCCACCCACCTGGAAAGGGGCAATATAATCAAAGAAGTCAAAATAGTTTTGATTTTTGCACATAGCTTGTTTCCCTATGCATGCTCCCATTTGATATATATTGTGTTGTGTAGATCCTTTGGTCATTCTAACTGACCCTAACCAAAAAACAAAACAAAAGAAACACACTCTTTTATGCATCATTGTTCTTCTGTAAGTTAAATGCAATACATGATCCCAGCAACAAAATATTGCACAATTTTGCGTGGCCCAGCAGATGGCATTAAATGTTCATTTGTACTGTACCTGTACTACTGTTATCTCTGTTCATATAGTCATCCATGGGGGAGAAGAAACAGACTCCTGCAAACTATGGGCCTGACTCTTCGCTCACTTACACCAATTTACTACTATAGCTCCATTGACTTCACTGAAGTTACTCCTGATTTACACCAGTGTAAGTGAGAGGAGAATTAGGCCCTACAAAAATAATGATGAAAACAAACCAGTGCTTTAAAGTTTCATGCTTTGGTTTTCTGTTTCAAGTTATAAAAATGACTCTATAGTCCTTGAGTTCCAAATTAAACATCCTCAACATGACAGGAAAATGAGTCACATAGATCAATATTATTGGCCACATTCTCTAGTGTAATCAAGTGGAATTTGGAACAGGACCATGCAGAGGTGGCGTCATTCCCAGCATAAATTAGAGCAGCACAAAGACATCAGTAACTTAAATTTACACCTGTATGCCCAGAGCCCCAAGCCATTATAGTAAAGTGGGTGAGGTTCTGTGGCCTCTAATGTGGAGGAGGTCCAACTAGATGATCATGATGGTCCCATCTGGCCTTTAATGTCCATGAGTCTGAGTCAGAGATCACTGGAGCTCAGAGGCATCCCAGCCATACCTCCTTTCTTCTGGGAACACCTCTTCTGACAAAGGGTGGTGAGGATGGTCACAGAGCCACAGGGCTGGCACTGTTCTATCTAGGGATTCCCTTTACGCAAGGAGAACCCTCAGTTTCTGGTTAAGTTATTTGTCCAGCTCCTTTCTGCTGACTGAGTAATGCAAACCAGCCAGTACTGGAGGCAGAATCTTCCTCTTATGTCATGATGGACTTTCAGTTCAATACCTTTTCTATAGTAGTGACAAACCTTATATACAGTAATGTAACATAACCGACACAATGTGTATTGGGGCCTGATCTTGCAAAACACTGAGCACCATTTGAAAGGTGCATGCTAATTGAGGGCTCTCAACACTTTTCAGGATGGTATTCATTTCTTTATTATTTGTAATGTGCTCATACCCTCAGGTCTCAGTCTGATCAGGGCCCCATTGTGCTGGTGTTGTACAAGCACATGTAGGAGACAGTCTTTGTACCAAAAAGTCTATAATCAAATTGACCTCTTCTTATCACTGTTATTTTCATTGGAAACTGAAGACTTATAGTTGGTGTAGACTCAGCGTTTCTCAGCATTTTCAGGTTGGTGACCCCTTATTCAAAGTCAAAACATTTTCACAGCTCCCTTACATTTACTATAAAAGTAAATGTGTATCAATGATAACAATAAGCTCATATAATTATGTGTGTGTATTTCAAAAGGTTGACAGAAAACAGCTGAAGTGTAAGGGGCTGCAGGAATTTTGGGGCACGAGATTTTCTTTGCTTTAGATTAGAATAAAATTTTCAACAAGTGGTGATCTCCCACGGAGGTTCTGACCCACTGGATGAGAAACATTGATGCAGACCAAAGTGTCACGCGTTACTATATTGCACATTAGTACCGAGTATCAAAATTGCCTTTTTACTTTAAATGAGAAAGCAGGGACAACTTTGATTCTGTAGTCACACTAATTAAAATAGGAGTTCACAGGGTCTGAATCTGCACCCATGGACTTCAGTACAAGAAGGTATTTGAAAGGTCAGTGATTTCATTATGTTTCTAATAGTGACATCAGACAGGAAGTTGTGTTTTAAAAACAGCCCAACCTTCAGATGTACAAAATTGGGTTGGAAATTTTTCAAGGGTAAGGCTCTCATAGGCAGTTTCTAGTTTGTCTGGAAATATCATGAAAAATGCCCATCTCATGTATTTAGGCATCTCCGTTTTAGGCCTTAGTGAGGACCTGCAGGATCCTCAAAAATTATGTGGGTTCAATTCAAGGGATGAGCAGGAGAATAGGCTGGCCTCTCTTCCGAGACTAGGGGGAGGGGGCAGGAATATCGAGGAACGTGATCGTTCCCCTTTATTCGACATTGGTGAGGCCTCATCTGGAATACTGTGTCCAGTTTTGGTCCCCACACTACAAGAAAGATGTGGAAAAATTGGAAAGAGTCCAGCGGAGGGCAACAAAAATTATTAGGGGTCTGGAGCACATGACTTATGAGGAGAGGCTGAGGGAACTGGGATTGTTTAGTCTCCAGAAGAGAAGAATGAAGGGGGATTTGATAGCAGCCTTCAACTACCTGAAGGGGGGTTCCAAAGAGGATGGAGCTCGGCTGTTCTCAGTGGTGGCAGATGACAGAACAAGGAGCAATGGTCTCAAGTTGCAGTGGGAGAGGTCCAGGTTGGATATCAGGAAAAACTATTTCACTAGGAGGTTGGTGAAACACTGGAATGCGTTACCTAGGGAAGTGGTGGAGTCTCCTTCCTTGGAGGTTTTTAAGGCCCAGCTTGACAAAGCCCTGGCTGGGATGATTTAGCCGGGAATTGGTCCTGCTTTGAGCAGGGGGTTGGACTAGATGACCTCTTGAGGTCCCTTCCAACTCTGATATTCTATGATTCTATGATTCTATAAGATGCCAGTAAGTGCCAGCTGTAGTGAGGTTTTGCTGTGATGTGGCCACTTGTCCACTTGGAAGTGAATCAAAAGAAAACACATGTCACCGAAACCACCAGACAGGTTGGTTTTATTTTATCTGAGTTGGTTATTTTCACCACAAAACCTATTTCCTATTGGTGCTTTTTGGAAACATCACCTAGTGGTTAGGAGGTCACTTCCTTCTTAATACGGGGAACCCGGGGATCACTTCCTTCTTAATAGGGGAACCTGGGTCCTGTGATAGTTACCAAGGTCTGGCACCCAAGAGCACCTTAAGGCTACCCTCCCTGGGCCACTTCCTACCCCTTTCTCTATAATCCAAGCTTTGCAGTCTGTAGCAAAAGGTAATGAAAAAAATACACTAACTATACCTTTAGCCTGTCTGAGGCCAACAGTAGGCTCCTCTTTCCCAGAGCTGTCTGGATTCCTTTTAAGCTCTGCCTCCATCTGGAGCATGCTCTGCAGCTGGGCAAGGTCAGCTGGGCCCCGAGTTGCTCTTTAACCCCTTCAGACCAAGTGCTGGGTTTATACACCCCATAACATCTTCTATTAAAAAAGCCCTGTGATGCTAATTTAAAGTAAAAAGTAAGGGGGTGGTGGATGTACCCATTTTAGCAAACAGTCCTTTATGTGTGAATGTGTAACACGTGGTAAGATGCACATGTTGTACAATAAATGTAGGGTAGTGGCTTTACATCCAGCACACGTGTTTAATAGAGCCCTTGATTCAGCAAAGCACAGACAAACATTCTTTACATTAAGCATGTTCCATTAAAGTCATGGGGTGAAATCCTGGGCCCATGGATGTCAATGGGAATTTCCCCCCACTGATTATAGTGGAGCCAAAATTTTACCCACAAAGTCAATGTGACTTGAATACATGCTTAATGTTAAACATGTGCTTAACTGCTTTACTAATGAGGTCTAGAGAGCATTTTATAATTAGGATTAGGACCTTATAAATAGGAGATGTTTACTTTTTTTTCTAAATTAAAATTTATTTTTTGTTTTGCAAAAGATTAAACCTCCAATTGTTTTAGAAGCGATCAACTGTTTTGATCATTTAAATCAGATCTGATGGTACAGACACCTGTGCCCATGAAACTCGGCACAGGAACAGAGGTCTGTGCTAGCAGATCTCATTGCAGGATGGGAGCCTAAATGGGGCAAGATAGCTATAGATAAAAAGGCACTTTTTAAAAAAAACTTTATACATTCTTTCCTCCCATGGTTTTTAGAAGCAATGAACCATTTCATTAACAATTCAATGTTTGTTGTTTTAAATCTCCATTTTATATGCAGCAGGATAACTTATTGTGATGTAGAATTTTTTAATGCATGAGGCCACAAAATCAGTCGTCTTCTTGTGTGCTGGTAGCTTTTGGTCTCATTCATTAGTTGACACCTGAGTTGTGTATATTTCTTACAATAGATCAACACACCCGGGTTCTGATTCTATATTCTTTGCATATCGCAAACTATTGATGACACCCAGGGTAATAAGCATGGTGAAAAGAAAACAGAACGAAAAATATTATTGAGAAGAAACATGGTATAAATAGTAACATAGTCTCTTACCTCTGTGGTTTAACTCCAGTTTACTTGCTGCCTTCATGTTTGGCCAAGATCTAAATAAGTAAAAGAGAACAAATGCATTCACCAAAATATTAGCAAGTTTATCAAAACCTCATTGAAGGATTAGCATAACAGAATGAGGGAACTGCTAATCATTTAAGTGAGAAAACATTTTTGGTAACTGTAGGAAATTTGATGATTTTGGGGCCTCTTTATCTGTCTTGGTTCTATTGCCAGAAATATGTTGCAGTTACCTAGGACCCCATCTTTCCTATGCAAGAATCTAAAAGCATTTTACAAATACGAATTAATTAAGCCTTGTGGGTAAATAGTATAAGTCCTGTATTAGTGATTCAGTAGATGGTACCCTGCCTTCTGAATCTGTACTGATCCAGTGTCTTAGCATGCGCCCCAATGAACCACCAAGATGTGAGCACAGAGGATCCATATGCATGGATCTCTCCCTTCACTGTTGGAATGATGGCTCTGCCTGTCACCCTCATCCCTCCTCACCCTTTGTACCTCAGATCTATTTACCTGTCCCAGTACTTATATGGATCTATCATTGTGGTATTTGAGCACCTACCAACTATTAAAAAACAGGAAAATAACTATGTTTTTGAATATAGATGTAGCCAGGATTAGGAATAAATTTACACACAGCCCATCACCCTAATATCTGAGCAGCTACTCTAGGAAACGCTCAGGATTAGCAAAATATCAGCTCTAAATCTTTGGGCTCCAAACTCCCCCCTGTACTTAGAGCTGTCCTATATCTTCTGCTCTTTTTTGTCTTATCTCTTGTAGCAGCTACCGAACAAAAAATGAAGCTGAGTGGTTTCCTGTTTAGTGAGCTCTCTTCAAACCACACTGGATTCATCTGACCTTTAGCTGGCCAGCGTTTGAAGCAGCTGTACATCAATAATACATTTTATAGTATTTAAATAGTATAAATAGTACATTTATCAGTGCTTTAAAAATAAAAAAATACTTACCTATTCATTGGCAAAGTTAGTTTCCTGTTTTTCAGATCTATTGGTCGTTCTACTATAGTTTTCCTGTTGACTCTGGTTCAGTAGAAAATAACTTAATTAGAAAATAGTAATAAGTTGGAAACAAGCTTTTATGGGAGCAAAATGAGGCCCAGGTAGCTTAGAAGTTTTTCAAATCTGGGAAACTATATATATATAGCTGAATGACATTTCTCCCCCCCCCGCCCATGTCTTTTCCCCCTTACCCCTAATGGGAGGATTTGGCTTTGCCGGTTCTTGTTTTTAAAAATTTAGAACCAAATTGTTCCCGATGCAAAAAGGAAGGGGGAGGAAAAACCCATGGGTGACAGGAAACTTTGACTTCCATCTCCCAGTGACATTATTCCATTAGAGTGGGGATGCATTAACTTTTTGTGGAAAGGAAAGGGAATTAAGCTACCAAAACCTATGGCTGTCCAGCCACAAACTTCATGCCAGAAGCTGTGACTGGAAAACAGGGGATGGATCACTCAAAATTGCCCGGTTCTGTTCATTCCCCCTGAAGCAGCTGGCACTGGCCACTATCAGAACTCAGCACATGGGGCTAGATGGACCTTTGGTTTGACCTGGTATGGCTGTTCTTATGGACAGTGGGACACTTGCTGAACAGTAGGGCATACATGAAGCTCCTGCCCCAATTGCTGCCTTCATGGCAACATAGCTCTGCTTCCGTGCCATGCCCTGTCCACTTGCAGTTGCTTCTGAGACCCCTTTGGAGTGGGGTTTCTTCTAGAAGGCAGAGAAACCCCGGTAAAATAATACTGATCTATGACTTAATCCTGTAAACTCCTGCAAGCTTAATTTCTAAAGACTACTCCCATGCTTAAAGTTAATCATGCACTTACGTATTTGCAGGAAAAGGGTCTTACAACTAGCTCACTGCATAATCCCCATAGATTTCAAGGGTGACAATTCCCCGGTGAGCAGTTTTTCCTAGCTCAATTTCTGGCTTGCTCACTCCAGATCCACAGAGCCCAACAATGCAGCTTTCTTATGCAGGGTTTTGCTGTGGTCTCTGATTCGTGCAACAGAGGCACTGCTCCCTCCTTCTGCATGATGGGGAGTTTTCCATGCCATTTAGCACCCATTCTGCTTTGTTACAGAAGGGAGTATGTGGCCTTTAAATTAATGGTAGCGTTTTCCAGCCTTTGCAATCAATGATATTCATTCTCTAGCTAGAGCATGTTCGGAAATCTTAATTCCATATCTGTGACCGTGCCCTTCATTGACACAAAGTACCATGATGCCCATTTCAATTCATAATTCAAGTCACATTATTTATGGCCATCAAAGATATTAAGGAGGAGGAAATGTAGGGTAGCATTAATTTTAAGTGTCCATTGACTAATGTTTAATTGCTGGCAAAATGCAGTGAAACACCTACAGAAATACATTTGACATTTACACTAATGCCAGCTGAATTCAGCATGATGGATTCTATTATAATAGATTATGATTAATTCATGATGAAATGGATATATAAAAGTTTCTGTTCCAAAATCTGAAATTTGCCAAGAATCATGACACTAAGGGCCATATTCTGGTACACTTACTCAAATTCAGGGGTATCTTACTTCACACAGTTCCATTGACTTCAATGGCACTACATCGGTGTAAAGTGCAACTTACCCTGAGTGAGGATATCAGAATATGGTTCTAAGTAATAACAGGATCAATGCACAGCCTAAAAAGAGTTAAAGAGATTCATATTCATTTCTCCTAGCTCTTCACTCTCCATAAATTTGTGCCATGTGTGAACAGTGACACAAAGAAAAACTGGTAGTATCCCATTCAATATTTTCACATCCAACTGCAGCACTTTAAATGAGTCCAATACTGGCTATTTGCTTTTTTCATTAGATTGCTAATTTCCACTGATAATGCAACAGTTATTCCTGTGAATAATCTTTATTCACAAGAAATTGTACATTTCACAGTCTGGCCCAAAATATTCACAGGCACTTTCAGGTTGGTTGAACATTATTAGTATTATTTATAGTGCAGCAGCAACTAGGGGCCCCAATCATAGACCAGGGCCCCAATGTGCTAGGCATAAGTACATAAGAAAAGGAGCTTGTCCAAGGAGCTAACAATCTAAATAAAGGACAAGAGAAAACAGACAGATACACCTAACAGATAGGATGAGCACAAGGTAACAATGACAAAAAAGTAGGTCAGCAGGAAAGAAGTGGACCATGGAATATATTTAGGCTGTGGGAACCTGTGCATTATGTAGTTACACTCCCAAAAAATCAATGGGACTAATCATGGGATGAGAATTACTCATGTGAGTAATGCCTGCAGGATCAGGTTCCTTGACAGAAACATTGTCTCAAAAGAAACACTAGGCCATTATTTTTGCAGGGAAAATGTCTGTTTTAAACTTTACAGCTGAACAATAGTGCTAGATGTGACCAAAGGATCCTGTTTCATATCTCAGTGCCGCTTATCCTACTCCATAACTCAAAATTATGTTCAGTATAAGTGTTTACCAGGGCAATTGTTAATTAATTTCACTATTAAGGCACTAGTAAAATAACTAGCTTAGATCCTGAACTGTGGTTAAAAATGTTACACATGGTGTGCGCAGAAGTGTGATTAAAACTTTAGCGGCTTAGAAATCACAAGGTAATTTTGTTATATTGTGGTTTAGCGAGCATTGTGTTGCTCATTTCCTTTTCTGATAAAATCTTTTTTCTCAAACACTGTAGCTTAGTACTAGCATTCTGGTCAGCAAAAGCATCAGTCACAGGCATTATGACCCTGATGAAGCAAAACTGAAACTGGAGTTTAAGTAAATGGGACATGCTTAAAGTTAATCATAGGTGAAATTCTCAGATGCACCGAAGTCTCTCCTTCAAAAATGAGGTGGTATGATGGCTACCATCTTGGCTAACCCACTAAAAATTGAATCAGGGACCTTCAGAGCTAAAAGCACTGGATGCTACAGCTTGAGTTAAAGAGCCAAAACTCTGTAGCTTGAGGCTCATATCTCATAACAACTCATATTTTCTCTAATACACACTCACTGATGGGCCACATAGGCCTTTAGGCCCACATCCTCAAATGTATTCAGGTGTCTACCTAAATGGGAATTAGGGATCTTAATACTTCTGAGGATATGGGCATGGAGAACCTAACTGCTAACTATCTCTTTTTTTAAAAAAATGACTTAGGTTCCTAAGTTACTTAGGTGCTTTTGAAAAGTTTTATCCCACGCGCTTAAATGTTTTGCTGAATTGGAGCCTATATTATTTTTAGTCCAAAAAGCCCCTTTCCCACTGTACATCAGTAATAGGATGCTCAGTGGAAAAAATATACAGAAGACAACATTTTATTCAGTGTTGTGAGTAGTAGATAACATTGAATAAAACTGATGCTCAGGTAAACAAATAAAATACAATTAGAATACTGAGGCCATCAAACTGCCAGTGGTTCCACCTGGGCAGACTCCAGCATCCATACAGAGCTGTGTTTTGTTTTTAACTTAGGTGAATGTTGGTATCAAGACTGATAATTTGTTAATATTTATTTCCTTTTTTAAATGTCTTTTTAAAAAAACCCCAAAAAACTAAATAAACATTTGGAACAGCTTCTCTTATTAACACCTACTGAGCAGATTTATGTAACTGATCATTGGCAAAAATTTTAAAATGGTGATCAATATATATTTGCTTATTTAAATTGTTAGTACACTACAATTAAACTGTGTTGGGGTATGTCTACAGCGCAAAAAAAAATAAAAAAAAAATGCAGCGCCGCTCACCCCAACTCACACTACAGAACTAAAAATAGCAACATAGACATTTGGGCTTCAGTTGTAACCTGGATTCCAAGACTGTCCCCCCTCACTGTTGTTTCAGAGACCAGGCTGCAGATCGAGCCCAAATGTCTACACTGCTCTAAGCCCAAATGTCTACACTGCGCCTTTTAACCCTATAGCACAAGTTTGAGTCAGTTGACGCAAGCTTCTGCTTCTTTTTTTACAGCGTAGCCGTACCCTGGATTTCCTTGATAACATTTTAAAAGGACACACACAAATAAACAAACTCACCAGTTATCCCAAGATCAAATAAAATAACCCAGGGGTAGGCAAACTTTTTGGCCCAAGGGCCACATCTGGATCTGGAAATTGTATGGCGGGCCATGAATGCTCACGAAATTGGGGTTTGGGGTGCGGGAGGGGGTGAGGGCTCCGGCTGGGGGTGCAGGCTCTGTGGTGGGTCCAGAAATGAGTTCAGTGTGCGGGATGGGGCTCCAGGCTGGGGCAGAGGGTTGGGTGTGGGGGGGAGGGAGGTCTCTAGCTGGGGGTGCAGGCTCTGGGGTAGGGCTGGGAATGAGGGTTTGGGGTGCAGGAGGGTGCTCCGGGCTGGGACCAAGGGGTTCGGAGGGCAGGAGGGGGATCAGGGCTGGGGCAGGGGATGGGGTGTGGGAGGAGGTCGGAGTGCAGGCTCTGGGTGGTGCTTACCTCAAGCAGCTCCCAGAAGCAGCGGCATGACCCCTTCCAGCTCCTATATGGAGGACAGCCAGGCAGCTCTGCACGCTGCCCCGTCCATAGGCACTGCCCTTGCAGCTCCCATTGTCTGTGGTTCCTGGCCAATGGGAGCTGTGGGAGGCGGCACTTGGGGCGGGGGCAGCGTGCAGAGCTCCTTAGTTGTCCCTACGTGTAGGAGCTAGAGGAGGACATGCCACTGCTTCCAGGAGCTGCGCAGAGCCACAGTACGTGCAGAGCGGGGCAAGCCCCCGACCCTGCTCCCCGACTGGATCGCTGGAGTGGGGCAAGCCCTGGACCCTGCTCCCCGGCGGGAGCTCGAGGGCCAGATTTAAATGTCTGAAGGGCCAGATGCATCCCCCTAGCTGTAGTTTGCCCACCCCTGTAATAAGCCCACAAGAACATAAATATAACAAAACTTAACCACCATGTTGGTTAAATGAAGATTTCAGAAGTGCCAAATAGGGACATTTCCTTAGCATTTTTCGAGAGAGTACCCTGGTGTTGAATAGCATTAACCATCTGCAAACATACAAGCACTATTTTTACACTCAGAACACAAAAGGTTAGAAGAAATTAAAGCTGCTTCTATCAGGGAAACAAATCCCCTAGTATATGTGGTGTGAATCCTGCTCCTCTAGTCCTCTGACAATACAGGCATTCAAAACTGACAATTAAGATACACATTACTTACTTATATCTATATTATAGCCTAATCTTCTAATTGGAATTGCTGCAGTGAATCCAAGTCTGGCTATTTGGCACTGGATGAAGAGACTAAAAAAAAATATCCCTGTGGCTGAAGAAAAGCACAGAACTATGATAAGGCACGTTTGTCGTCCTGTAAAACATGGAAATATTTTACTTAGCCTTTCTTCTTATTTCCAAATACTTACTGAAACTAGCCCTTTAAAAAAAAAACCTGCTGATGCTAAACACAGATTATATTATATTTCTTTTTCTAAAAGTGATACAGTGCTGCACTTTGAAACTTTTGGAAGGAATTTGGCATTTGGCAGTATAAAGAACTGTCAGTTTCCCTTCCAGACCTCTTCTGTCAGCACAGATCAAACTTGTGCAGCCAGCAAGGAAGTGTTTCTGGCCAGGTGAGGCCAGACTGTGTACTATTAGATGCATGTGGATCAAAACTTTCTCCGGAAGAGCATTGTGTACCTCAAGAGGGGAGAACATGCATTGCGTGCTGTCATGCTTTTCAGTGATGCAGTTTGTGCTCTCTCGTGGACCACCAGGTTGTGTTTGCCTCCTCCTTGTGTAACTCCGTTTGCACAGGAATTCATTACACACAGTGCAGGGCATTGCCAAATTTCTCCATTAATTTTATGTTGTGTACCAATTTATATTTAGCAACCTATATTACACCCTCGATCCAAGCCATCCTGTGACACCCAACAACTTTCACAAATGTACTCAAATACTTGGCATTGTTATTACCAGCAAAGTTTGAAGCAGTGGCTTGCTGACTGAATCCTTTTTGTGAGGAGCAGCATGAACGTTAGGAACCTGAAAGATAACTAGATATGCTTGAAAAAAAATGCAGGTTAGGGGTTTGTCGAACGTGTAGTTATTACTCCTATAACTGTGTTTGTGCCAAGTGTTTTCTTATCTACAATAGCAGTTCTGTTACAGGCACAGCATAGAGAAAGGAGCTTAGGAGAACAGTGGAGAGAAATATAAATACTTATTAACTGTGATATGAACTCTGTCTCTGCAGTGGATCTCTGCTAAACTCACCCTAAGTCATGGATTCTGCAGAAGGATCAGCAGGGGTACAAAATGAAGTACAGCTATCACACATACATACTTTGCAGGTTTTCTGCCCAAGTAGCTAGAAGCAAAATATTTGTTTGTGTGTAAGAGAGGGAGGATTAGGAGGGGAATGTGGATAGTAGACACAACCGCAATTAAAGAAAAAGTGGACCAAATTCAGCCCTGCCCCACACCACCGAAGTCAATGGGAATTGCTCACTTTCTATGCCAGCGCTGAATTTAGTCCAATATTGTTGTTGTCCTGTTGACGTACCTATAACATTGTTAATGCATGTCCTCACCACTAGGGTGCTTCCTCCTGCCTGAACACAGCATTGCAGGGGACTGTGCCTCCTGCACAGCCTCTGGTGGCCACTTCCTCAGCCACAGTGACCACTTCCAGCCAGTCTCTTCCCCGAACTCCCACACTAATCTTCTGTGTCTCAGACCTCTGGCCAAGTCACACAACAGTTCAGTGCTCTTCCGGACATTAGCTTTACCAAAGGTCCTTCACCTCTCCTGGGCTTGACTCTAAACAAAAGGCCTTTTCACCCCTCTGGGGCTAGACTTCAATTCTTCCCCCTTGTTAGGGTATTGACCCCCCCCCAGGCTTCTCCATGCTGGGAGTCTTCTCCATGCTTAAACTAGTCTTCCACCCCTCATGGGCTTCTAATGCGCTGGTCCTCACAGCTCTAGCTCTAACTCGAGGTTCCTCTCTGTTCTAGGGTCCCACAACAGGAGTTAACCCTGATCCTGTAACTTTGCTTTCTGGTCACAGCCATTCACAAACTACTGGACCTTCCTGCAGGCCCTTCCCAGAGACAGAGAGAACTCTCCCTAGCTCTTCAGGGGTAGTAACATATGATGGAAGACTCTCTAATATAATACCTATATTTAAGAAAGGAAAAAAAGTGATCCAGGCAATTAAAGACCTGCTAGTCTGACCTCAGTAGTATGTAAGGTTTTAGAACAAATTGTGAAGGAAAGAATAACTAAATTCATAGAGGTAAATGGTAAAGGGGATGCAATGCAACATGAATATATCAAAGATACATAGTGCCAGACTAACCCAATTCCTTCTTTGAGAAAATAATTGATTTTTTAGATAAAGGAAATGCAATAGATCTAACATAGTTGGACTTTAGTAAAGCATTTTACATAATGCCACATGGGAATTTATTAGTTAAATTAGAGAAGATGGGGAAGCATTGTAAGGTGGTAAGGTCAAGGAGAAAAGGCAACAGGTTGTGCTGAAAGGAAACTATTGGACTGGAGGGAGATCTACTAGTGGAGTTCCTCAAAGATCAGACTTGGGCCAATCTTATTCAATAGACCTGGGCACAAAAAGTAGCATGAAACTTGCTGATGATACTAAGTTGGGAAGCATTGTCAATACAGAGAAGAATCAGAACATTAAACAGGAAGCTCTGGATGACCTTGAAGACTGGAGTCACAGAAACGGGATGAAATTCAATAGTACAAAATGCAAGGTCATACACTTAAGATCTAATACTAAGAATTTCTGCTATAAGCGGGGGGCTCATCAGTTGGAAGTGACATAGCAGGAGAGAGACCTAGGTGTGTTGGCGAGTCACAGGATAGCTATGAGCCATCAATGTGATGTGGCTGTGAAAAAGGCAAATGTGATCCTAGATGTATCAGGCAAGGCATTTCCAGCAGAGATAGAGAAGTATTAATAACTTTTTACAAGGCATTGGTAAGATCTTACTTGGAATACTGGATACCATTCTGGTCACCCAAGTTCAAGAGAGATGAATGTAAACTGGAACAGGAGCAGAGAAGATGGATGATCAGGTGAATGGAGGACTTATCTTATGAGAGGAGACTGGAAGAGTTTGGTTTGTTTAATCTAACAAAAAGAAGACTGAGATGGGATATGATTGCTCACTAGAAATACACTAGGGGGGTAAATACTAGAGAGGGTGAAGAGCTATTTAAGCTAAAGGAGAATGTTGGCACAAGAACAAATAGGTATAAACTGGGCATGAACAAATTCAAACTGGAAGGTTTCTAACCATCAAAGAAGTGAGGTTCTGGAACAGCCTCCCAGTAGGAGTTGTGGGGACAAACAACTTAATTAGTTTGAAGAGAGAGCTGGAAAATTTTTTGAGTGCAGTTGTGTAACAGGGTTGTTTGTGATGGAAGGGGGTAGGGGCTCACTTCCAATTTATGTCATATGTTCCTGAAGCCCATGCTTCAGGGTTTCAGCCTCTAGGGGTCAGAAAGAGATTTCTCCCACCATGTATTCTGGGAGGGTTTTTTTAATCTCCTTCCATTGAAGCATCAGGGATGGCCACAGGTAGAGCTAGGACATTGGCCGGGGTACGTCAGGGCTCTGAGGTGGCACTGAACATTCTCTCAGGTGCTTGGTTGGCTGGTTCTTGCTCACCTGCTCAGGGTCTAACTGATTGCCATATGTGACACCAGGAAGGATTTTCCCCCTCATCAGATTGTCAGTGACCTGTTTTTTTTCTACCTTCCTCCAGTGTGTGCGGATGCAGCTCATTTGCCTGAATTATCTGGATATATCTCACTTAATCATTTCCCTGCAATAGGGGGAAGGGACTCTGGCCCTGGTGGACCTTATGCCACATGATAGTCTAGTTTCCTATGGGCTGTAACACTTCAATTTTATTTCAGTTCTGTCGGGTTAGCGTGCAGCTGTAGGGTGGTGTTGGTGGCCTATGCTTTCTAGATCTATGGCTCTCTGTCCCACTCCACTGGAGTTCTCAGCTCTATTTAAATAGTATTTACCCTCCTTCACCACCACAGCTGGGGTCAGTTTCTAATTAAGCCCCATCACAGCTAAGAGAGGTCACCATTTAGCTCTTCTGTTGTCAGTTCATCAGTGAGGCTGAGGGACAGCTGCTAAGTCATAGGTATGGCTAAGCCCAGCTCACCTCAAAGGGCTAGCCAGCTCATAGCAAATGTTAATAGCCCTTCTCTATGAACTACTGTGAGCTTGAGTCAGTGCTATTGTTCCCACTTCCTAGCCTCTGTCCAGCTTCTCAGACTCCTCCAGAACTGACTGGTAGAGAGCTTGATCTGGAATGAAGAATTGAAGTGAGACTAGAAGCTGGATAGGTTTTTGTTCTTTATGATATTGCAGCAGCTTTCATATCACATTCACTATTAGTCCCTGGGAAAACATTCCTTCTAAAAACAATTCTCCCTTGTCATATATTTTCTCCTTGTGTTGTAATGTTCAAAAACATATTTTAACTTCCTTTCTATTTTGCTTTTATCTCACAAATGTTATGGCTTCCTGACTTGTGCTGAGTAGTTCCTGAACAAGCTGCTTTTAGTGACTTTTTGTCAGCATTTAAAGCTGGTTTGCTTAGCATTGTGCCTACTCTAGTTTGACATCTTGGATGGAAACCTCCAAGTCTTTATTCATATGAAGGAGCTGGAGGGGTAGTCACATGTGGAAGAGTTTGCGGGCTTCTTAGCCTTGGAATCCCAGAGTCAGATTTTACTAGGCCCTGATGGAGTTGCTCAGTTTGTGGGAAGGATGGCAAAGCCTCAGTCTCTGTCTATTTGTATGCCCTGCAAAAAGGCTAGGTAGTACTCCAGCCTCTGTCCTCAAAGGAGGACAAGGGATACTTTTTCCCTATTTCCCGCAGACACGTGTAGTGTCCCAAAGGTGGGCAAGAGGCAAGGCAGGTGATATGCTTCACTCTGTAAATAGTTCTGCCCAAAACAGAACAGATCAAATGAATTTAGAGGGGGGAAAACAGACACTAGAGCACTCAACTTTTATTCACCCTACATACAATGCCATAGGGCTTCATATGCCTTTATGCTTAATATCAGCAACTCAGAAAAATAATGCTATACTGTTGGGAAAGGTATACAGTGACTTAATTTTTTCATCCTGTATCTGTGTTCATAGATGCAAATGCCTGAGCCAAGTATGATGATTTCACTTCACTATATCACAATATTTGCGAAGGAGTCTTTTCATACCAAATTAGAGCTAAGAATAGTAATCATTTAAAAAAAAAACCTTGAAAAACATTCTTTCTAAAAAACAATTATGCCTCAGTCATGTGTTTTCCCCTTGTGTTACAATGTTCAAAAATATATTTCAATTTCTTTTCTATTTTGAGTACTTCCATTTTTATATAATGACTGGAGTCTCTGGAAAAATTTCCCCCAAAACCAACACTCACAATTACCCTGAGATGAAAAGACTATTTATTGATTCAGGTGGATGTATTTTGAATATATAGAATACATAGTTTTCAAATTCTTAAGTTCACAAATTCTTACACAGAGAGAACATCTTATATAGAGATAGGTGAGGAGTAAAAATAGCAGTTACTACAGATGCAGGGCTGGAATGTAACAATTTTCTAATGACCTGCAAGTTTAATATGGGGCTCTGGCATTGCAATATAATATCCATAAATCTCATTTTGAAATGTAAGAATATAACAAAGTTCCCATTTTTGGGAGGGAGAGACTTCACTATATGTCTTGTGTCTGATGAAGTGGGCATTCACCCACAAAAGCTTATGCTCCAATACTTCTGTTAGTCTTAAAGGTGCCATGGGACCCTCTGTTGCTTTTTACACTATATGTTGAAATATCTATGCATTTTATTTATACATACATTCATGTGTAAAGATCTCGTCACTTAGGCTAGAATCTTGAAACATAGGTACCTTTAGTTTGGTGCTTGAATCAAATTTAGGGGCCTATAGGCTTCCAAATTTGAAAATGCTGGCATTTGCCTAGGTATTAATATGACCGGCATCATAGTAGAAACTGAGTGCCTCCCAAGTGTTAAAATAGATACCAAGCTCTTTCACTCTCCATCCCATTGCTGGTAGAAGTAAATTTGAAAAGTTAGCAGACTTTATATATGTCTATTGGGTGTCTATGGCTACTTTAATTTAGCTAACTCGAGTAGCAGATCAGTGAAGCTTTGGCAGCACAAGCTAGCCTCTGAGAAATTACCCAGGGTTCTGGGTGGGCTGGTATGTCCTGCCCTGAAGCCCATACTGTCATGGATTCACTGCTCCAGTACCTGAGCTAGGTATATATTAAACCAACTTGGGGATGCCTATATGAGCTTCAGTTGCACCCCATGATTGCAGTGTAGTTAGACTTTATATGAAGAGCTTATTGAGGGAAAGTTAAATCAAAGAGTTTTGCATTTTGACATGAAGGTAGTGAAGTTGTTCCTATCGCTTGAGAGAATGAATTCCACAGGCTAGATTTAGCCTTGATGACCCCGCTCGACCGCAGAACCACAGGCAAAAAATGAACAATTCTGAGGGTAATTGAACACACTGCAAATGTTCACAGTGAATCAGCATAATTTTTTTAGCTCAGGTGCATTGTGATTGGTATATGTGGGATGTCTGTGGTGTTGGATGGTTTTCCAAATCATGCTTTTGTCTGTGGTCTAATATTGGTACACGGGGCTAGGAAATGAAACTGGTAGGGAGGCTGGCTGGCTCCACACCAGCAAATTACTTTCTTGTGGCCTGTGCTGCTTCGTTGATCTCTGAGTATTTCTTTGTTTCTGCATTTACATCTAGCATATGGCAACATCCAGACTGGTAGCCAAACAATTCTTAGGAGGGCATATGAAGCATATCCTGTAGTGTTTAGTAAGCACATAGGGGACAGACTGGTTGGAGAGATGGCCTAGTACTTTAACTGCACAAGCTTGCAGCTCAGACTGAGTCCCTTCAGCCTCCTGGAAACATCTCGTTCCCATCTGATATGCTCAGAATCTTAATAAGGTTTAGCAGAGTTACTCTAAGGGCTGGTCTACACTGATGGGGGGGGGGGGGGGATGGATCCAAGATACGCAACTTCAGCTATGCTGTAGATGAAGTCGAAGTATCTTGGATCGAATTACCTGGGGTCCACACAGCGCGGGATCGACGGGCGCAGCTCCCCCATCGACTGCGCTACTGCCGCTCACTCTGGTGGAGTTCCGGAGTCAACGGTGAGTGCGTTCGGGGATCGATATATCGCGTCTTAACGAGACGCGATATATCGATCCCGGATAAATCGATTGCCATGGTCAGCCCTAATCTAGGGGATGATCTGAAGCCCATTGAGGTCAGTGGAAAGACTTTGGATCAAGCTCCTAGTGATGTAATATTTATGTTTACATATGCATAACTGCAGAATACCAAGATTTCCCTTATACTACCATATTCTACAATAATGGTTTCAAACATTGTAGCTTACAATAATGGTTCTGTTGTTAAGACTATTACTGTGCAATAATGTAGTTTATTTTTATAATGGTATGATATCTGCAATTATGCACTATAAGCCACATTAAGGACAAAAACAAAACATTAAGAACAAAGACAAAACTCTCCAAATAGCAACATATTTTTTTTTTATCCAAGTGAAGCAGAAGGCACAGCACTACATATACTGGACTAAACCCTGACCCTTCAGACAGGAGTAAGGGATGGACAAAATCTATATCTAAGTAGGTTTGAAATATGCAAAAAGGGAAACACATACCTGGGCAGACAGTCCAATGAATACAAGTAGAATCAAATGCAGAAAAATAAACACAATGGTCAGATCTTCAGCTCGTGCAAATAAATGTAATTCTGTCAGATTTACAAGTGGTGCTTCATTGATTTTACACCAGCTGAGGAGCTCACCCAATAATGTGCAGAGATCTAAAAGAAGACCTTTTGACCTCCTTATCTTCTTTAATAGAACAGGAGAGAGAGAGAGAGTGGGAATGGGGATATAATGGGCAGACATATTTTTCCTTCTTGATCATCAATTCAGAGAAGCTATCCAATGAGCACCGTATCTTCTACATCCTGATTTATGCTTCTCTTGCAACTTGTGCATTATCTTTTTTTAAATGAGATGTTTTCTGTTAACAAAACCACCCAGGCTCATGCTGCTGGCTTCACATTTGTATTCGTGTACATCAGTAAAACAATTTCTGCTGTCAGGATGCCAATGATAACCCAAGAGATTTTTTCCTTCTGACAGCGATGGAAGCCTAGAAATATCATATTAGAAGCACAGGGCTGCAGAGAGTCTCATACATTTCTCTGATGATGATGTCACTGAATGTAGATTTAGACAGTTATATTTTTGATTCATCGCTCCAGCACAGAGCCTGCACTTCCTTGCTGATTTCTGGCTTGTAATAAAGTGCAAGGACAGGATTATTTCTGGAAGGCAGATCCTGCTCCTAGTGTGTGGTAGCACAGCACAGGAGAAAGGCAAACTTTGACAATTGAAACATGCTGGGATGAAGGAGGGGAGAAGAGGAGGTTGTATAACTTGTTTTAAAAATTAAATAAGGCACCAAGAGAAAATGGCAGCTCCTCAGCTGGTGTGAACTAAAAAAGCTTCACCGACTTTTTAATGGAGCTGTACCAATTTACACCAGCTGATGGTCTGGCCCATTTTTGCATTTAATTAATATGAATTAAAAACTGACTTAAAATAATTTTTTAAAAACCTGGACTATAGCTATCTTAGGTACTTCTGTGCCCCCCCCCCACTTATTGTAGTATTTGAGCACCTCACAATCGTTAATGTATTGGTCCTCACAACACCACTAGGAGGTACTATTATCCCCATTTTACAAATGGGGACCTGAGGCACAGAGACTCAGGGCACGTTTACACTTTGTTTTAAAAGCAGCGAGTTTCAGAGCCCAGGTCTACAGACTGGCTCGTTCAGCCTGGGCTATGGTGCTAAAAACAGCAGTATAGACATTTGGGCTCAGTCTTGACTCTGAAGCCCAGGGACAACAGAGGGCTTGAGAGCCCAAGCCAAAATGTCTACACAGCTGTTTTCAGAACCCTGCGAGCCAGCGTCTGTTGACCCAGTTCTGAGACTTGCTACTACAGGTTTTAAAAAGCAGTGTAGACATACCCTTAATGACTTACTGGAGGTCACACGGGAAATCTGCACAGAGCAGGGAATTAAATCTGAGTCTTCTGAGTCCCAAGCTAGTGCCCTAATCATTGGACCAAGCTTTCCCCTAAATGAGAGAATCTGAGTGAGAACAAAGAAGCCTGGGAGTGAAAGAAGCAGCATTTGCTTGTATTAGTTCTTGCATGATCACTCCTTTATGGTCAGTTCAAGGGGTTGAAAAAGGGTGCTTTAAAAGGAGCTTTACTGACTATATGGGATACAGACGTTCTCTACTTATCCGCAGCAAAGTTCCAGCAGAAGCAGCACCGCTAGTGCAAGCTTCACTACATCCCCCTGCCAGTGTGCCTCAAAATGATTCCAGCGGCACTGCCTCGACAGGTGAAATGGGCAATACTGTCTCCAAGCCGCCTTTGCTGAGGTTGGAAACAGTGGTACCAATTAGGTGAACTTCTGCACAATCTGAGATCAGCATCTCTTTTCATGTTAGCCAGGGTGGCCAGGTCTCCAAGTAGGGCCATAAAATAACAAAGGCTGTGTTTTAAAGACTCTTTTAGTCTTTTTAGCATCATACACAACACTTGGAAAACCCAACAGTTCCACAAACAACATGATTCATACTAAGAAGCTTGCTCCGTGATCCTCGGTGGGTCTCCTTTCAATATCTATCCAAGCTCAGCAAGAGCCTGGCTCCCCAAAACATCTCTCCTCCTGAGGGGGCCTGAGCCAAAGTCTACTGAAGACAATGAAACGGCTCCTACTGATTTGATCCATAGCCTGTTCAGGTCCACAAAGCCATCATTTATAACCTTCATTAACTCCTTAGTGTGACCTATTTATATTTTATCACATTTTGCACTTATAGATTGTCCAGGCAATGAAACTAGCAATAAGGCAATGGTAAGATGGTTAGATAAAGCATTACAAAAATCAGGAAATAGAGATTAAAATTAAAAAGTCAAGAGCTGATGCCTGCTGTGGCTCTCTTATCTAGGGATAGAGCTCCAGCTCTGCTCTTGCTGAAGTCAATAGTTGTTGCTGAGTGCTCAGAACCCTTGAAAATCAGGCCATATATTTAAGTGTTTAATTATGGATTGAGGGCCCAGAGTCCAAAGGGATTTAGGGGCCTAAAGTCCTAGATTCATGTGCCATTGAGCTCCACAAAATCCTTGCTCGGCTACTGCCGACCCCTGTAGCTGCCTCAACTCACTCAGTGCCTAGGTTTTTGCTGTAAAAGTTCCCTAGGTGCTGAAATTTCTGCCTCTGGGCAAGTGCACTACTGCGTCAGGGCAGGTGTGTGGTTGCAATCCTCAAACCAGGTAGAGATAGGTGTTCTCTCATTCATCTTCTCTAGGGGGCCTGATCCAGTAGGTATGCTCTGAGCATGCCTAATTCCACACTAAACTGGGAGGGTGGGGTAGGGAGAGGGTGATCTCCTTTAGCCTAGAGCACTCACCTAGGTTGTAGGAGATGCTGGTTCAATTTCCAACTCTGCCTGCTGAAGAGACAGGATTTGAACAGCTATGCTCAAGTGAGTGCCCTAACCACTGAGCTGTATAATCTTTCTAGTGAGCTCTTTGTCCCAATGCATGTTTAATTACTTATAAAAATAGCATGCCTTCAACAAGAGATTGGGATATTCTGATGTGGGTTTCCCTCAATTTTTCCTGTTCAAGCTATTCCATTTTGTATAAATAATTTGAATATGCATTGAACTGAAGAGAGTGAATAACTAGATAGTCTAGTGATCAGGGGGCTAAGAGGTAGGAAATACCTGTTCAAATCCCTTCTCCTTAGCAGGCAAACTGAACCAGGATCTCCCACATCCTGGATGAATTCCTTAACAACTGGGCTAAAGGTTATAAGGGAGGTGTCTTCCTCGGCATCTACTAGCTTAGGCAGCTCCTAAGCGATCATGGTGGCTTTTATGGATCCCCTTTTAGCCACCTATCTCTCCTCGAGCATTGTTTATGGAGCCTAGGCACCTAAATTCCATAAAGTGGCAGAGTGCCTACACATTAGGTGTTGCAGCACCTAAGTCCCTTTGTGGATCTGGGTTCAGGAGTCTAACTATCGGCACCCATTTTTTAAAAAATGTTAGTAAGAATGTTTAGGGGCCAGTGGACGTTACTGGGGTGCAGTCACGGAAGGTGTGTGCGTGCATATCAGACATACCAGCTGAGAATCTGCCCCTCTAAATTGTTGTAGCTCCATTGACCTTAATGGAGCTCTGACAGCTCACAGCAGCAGAAGTTCTACCACCCAGACTGTAGAGAAGAATATTATCATGGAACTATATTTTCACCATTCCTCCCAAGTGGCTGCTAATGTCACACTAGTTGTATATCAGTTACACCACACAGAGAGTTAGATCAAAACGGATGTCAGATGGGGAAAATAGCCTGTCAATCAGCATTGTAAGCACATCTCTGCCATGTCAAAGTTAAATAAAACCTAACGCTTTAGTGTCAGAACATCATCATTGCCCCCCTACTCCCCCATTCGTCCACTTCCAGGAGAGCACTGGCAAATGACTCATGGTGATGTTTTATATTAAAACTTTCAAAATTAATCAGAAATTTGACATACTTTAAATAATAACAGATAGCTGTGGAGTGGCTGTTTTTCACTCTTGGAGCCCTGCTGCTATTCATAAGTCACTTGAGCTACCCTTGCATTGTTAATAATATCAGTGGAGCCACTGAAGTTAATTACTGTATTATATTTACTCCATAGTTCTCTATTATGGCACAAGACACAGTAAGAAAGAGGGCAAGCAGATAATGCCCCCAAAGAGATTATTTTGCACTTGTTAAAAGGACCGACAGAGCTTCACAGCTGTAGATGAGATGTTTTACTCCATCATGAAATCAGAGATACTCTTGAATATCTGTTGAATGGAGCAGCTTAACTGACAGCAATTCCAGGCTGGCCAGGCAACAAAACATAAGGCTGGAAACCACAGACAACTAGTAAGAAGAGCTATTGCTGCTCCACTGGAGAAGGGGAGGAAATAGGAAGTGAAGGCTAAGTATGAAAGAACAGATTCATAGTGAGTTTGAAACTGTCCTCAATGCTTCCTTGACAATGAGTAATAAAATAAAAATTAGTCTGCAATAGAGCGCAGTTACAGAGAACTAGGGGGTGGGAGGGGATGCTGTGGAAAGAGGAGAATGTGGGGAGGGGGAACCTGAAAGTATTTAATCAAAATAAGAGAATTTTAAAAATGTTCACAAATTTCATTTTTAATAAACGAAGGCCATTTTTGATACAAGCTTTTTTTAAAATCAAAAATGTTGACCAAGTACATTCATAAATAAGAAGGGACTCTTAAGTGTGGAGCTAGATAATTAGTGGTGGCTTTTTCTTCTCCAAAAAGTTCAGGATGCAAGAAAAATAAAAAATACTTCCTTGTTTTAAAGGTAAGTCTTGTGTCTCATTCTGTGGGCTCAGGGGCCCCTGAAAATAACAGATCCAGAGCAAGTCATTCCCCTACTCCTTATGCCTTGCATACTGCATAGTATCTATAGCAAAGGCCACTCAGGTCTATAGCCATCTATAGCAAATGGAAAAATCTATAGCAAAGGCCACTCAGGTCATGCTTGCCCATTGCTTCTATGTTTTTCCAGTGTTGCTGATCACTATGTCATCCTGATTCTCCCTTGAGTGCAGTTCCTCTAGGAGCAGCTGATGGTGAAGAACTCCTTCACACACTTCCCCAGATTGCAAGCAGTGGCTTAAAGACACAATGTTGGCCCAACATTCCCCTCCAGTTACCATACTGTAATTTATGAGCTGGTATGGTTTATTTCCTGTCCAAAGTTAGGGAAATACCGCTACATCTCCGATAGCACTGTATGCTAAGTGTTGGTAAGAGCTGACTTTTTCAGTGACCACTGTACTGGATACATAGTGGTAGATGAAATTCCTAAATATTACAGTGGTTCTAACTGTGCTAGGCAGTCTACAAACACACATTAAGGCTATGTCTACACTGTACCGATACAGCTGTGCCAATGTACGTTCTCTCATGTAGCCGCTCTATACTGACAGGAGAGAGCTCTCCTGTTGGCTTCATTAAACCACTCCCAATGAGTCGCGATAGCTATGTCGGCGGGAGAAGCTTCCCACCAACGTAGCGCTGTGCACACTACCACTTATGTTGCTCAGGAGGGTGGAATATTCATATCCTTGAGCAACATAAATTTTGCTGACACCCTGTATAAATGTAAATGTTTTTGAAAAACGTAATGGATTAATTCCCTTAAAAATAATGTAAAGTGTAGCTGTATTCCCCACCCAAAACTTGTTTGTAAACCTGGATATGAAAGTTGGAAATGGTTTCTAATTGATTTAAAATATGTACTTTTCTGTAATTGAGGTAAAATGGAAGTCTCTGGATCCTAAAACTTCCAGTGTATGCGGAAGCCTGTATTTCCAATTCCATCTCCAGTCCCACCGGTGGCATCTCTGCCTTTGAAGTACTCACAGCTGGGGTTGAAACTCCTTTCTGCAGACAGAGAAGCCTGCTGTTTTTAAACACAGGCTCTAAATCTACTAGTAGCTTAGCTGAAAGTCGACTTAAAGTCCGTTTTCTCATTCCTATAAATTACCCCTGTGTGTACTTCAAAGACAGGTAATGCTGCAGCATTTTCTGCCTTTGACATTCCCAAGGATCAGCTCTCACAACAATGGGAAACTAGGGGCTTTAAAATGCAGGTTTTAAAACTGTTTGTAGTTGGGTGACAATTAGAATTAAAGACTGTGGTCTAATTCTCAGCTCCTTTCTCAATCAAAGCTATCTTTAATCTAATCTGTTTTAAGTATTTCATCCATCACCCTAGTGTGCAAATGCTGAGTCCCATTCATTGTGAGTTTTGCCTGAGCAAGGAGTGAGTGCATGGATCATAAAATGGCCTGCATTTTAAAACATCAGGGCTCTCTCTTCTCAGAGAGGCCCCACCTATGAGTACTTCAAAAGGAGAAGTCACAGCTGGGGCTGTAGCTGAAATGGAAAGTGCTGATTTTGTCTGACACTGGAGGTTTTAGGTGTGTGCTACTTCAAGGGCTTTTTGTTCATTTGGAATGCATTTTTTACAAGAAATATTATATTTGTTGGGTGTTACAGGGACACTGGCAAGCTATTGGCTACAATTCTGATCCATGTCCCTGTTTTCCCATGGTCAACTTTGTTACAAAATGGAACAGAAAAAAAAAAAAAAGGCAAAATGTACTATTGCGGGAACTGTGTATCGACCACATTTCTACACTACACCCAGCAAGTGTCATAATACTGAAAGGTAAATTGAAAAGATTGGATGGTCTCTTTGATCTCTTTTATGGTGTAAAAAGAAGCCTATAATATTTTTTATGTTTGTTAGAAATGTCAAGAATAGCAGGTTCTGCCTCCAATCTTTGTGCTGGAGGGCTGATTCTAGCAACGTTTACAGGGACATTAACAATATTTTTGGTAGAGGGTGGGAGGGAATATTGAATTTTATGCTATTTAGTTCCCAATTCTAAAAGGTAATTTAGGTATGGCTCCATTCAGCATTGCAAGGCCTAAGTGATTTAAGAGTTTAATTCTCATTTTCAAAGCTGACTTAGGCACGTAAGTCTGATTGAAAATCAATCAGACTTAGGCCTGGTCTACACTTAAGAACATAAGAATGGTCATACTGGGTCAGACCAATAGTGTATCTAACTCTGTATCCTATCTCTGACAGCGGCCACTGACAGATGCTTCAGAGGGAATGAACTTACAAGTAAGATTGACATAGCTATCGTAATCAGGGCAACGGAGCTATGCCAACATGGTGAAAGTAATTGACCTCTGGAACAATTTACCAAGGGTTGTGGTGGATTCTCCATGATTAACAATTTTTATACCAAGATTGGATGTTTTTCTAAAAGATATACTTGAGGAATTTGTTTAGGAAGTTCTATTGCCTGTGTTTTAGAGGAAGTCAGACTAGATTATCACAACAGTCCCTTCTGGCTTTGGAACTATGAATCTAAAACCCAGCGTAGACACAGTTAGGTCAATGGAAGAATTCTTCCATCAATCCAGCTACTCTTGCTTGGAGAGATGGATTACCTACAATGATTGAAAAATCTCCTCTGTCTCTGTAGGAAGCGTCTGTATTACTGTGGTGTAGCTGCAGTGCCATTGTAGCCACCATAGTGCAGACATGGCCTTAGACTTCTGAGTCACTTAGGGGCAGATTTTTAAAGGTTTAGGTGCCTAGTGGGATTTTAAAAAGTATCTACATGCCTAATACTCATTGACTTTTGAAAATCCCACTAGGTGCCTACATACCTTAGTTCCCAGTTCTACAACTGACTGCTGGGCCCGCATGGAGTCCCACTGACTTGACCGGAGTTCTGCACCACTCTGCCTACACTCTATTAATTGCAGGATCAGAGTCATAGACTCAACATTCACACCCCACACAAATGAGAATTAGGAAAGATGGAACTTGGGTTTCAGTCTCGTGATGGCCCATTCCAGGCTTTCAAATATTGCCCAAGTCCTCGAACATACAGAGAGCAGCCAGAGCCTGACAGTTCTAAAATCAAACACAAACAGGAAAAGAAAAAACCTATACACTTGTTTTTAAAAAAGTGGAGTCCATATTTATACATAATAATAGATTAGTAAAAGGTGCAAACAGGATTTTATTAATTGTTATTACTATTTTTGCATTGATTTACCACTTTAAGGGAGACAAGGTGGGTGAGGGAATATCTTTTATTGGACCAAATTCTGCTGGTGCAACCGACAAGCTTTCGAGCTATACAGAGCTGTTCCTAAGCTCTGGGAAAGGTACTCAAAAGTGTCACAGGTAAATACAAGATGAAACAGATAGTTTGCCATAAGTAGCTAGCACATATTCTAATGGACCATTCATGGTGTGGTGCCCTGTTAACACCCCTGTAGTCATAGGACAAAAAAAGGGGGGGTGTAGTGGTTTACAGATTAGATGTATGGCTTATTACAACAGTGTCTATATTAAGACCAGGATTTTTAGTGTCTAGCAAAATTACAAATTTAAGCTCCCAGTCCCAGGTTTGTCTTTTGAAAGTGGTGTTGTGCAGGATGAGGACTGATAGGTCAGATATAGAGTGAACAATTTGTGAAAAGTGTTCGCCCTTAGGTGATGTGGTGTTTTGTCTTTTATCATTTTTCTGTGTGAATTCATTTGAGAGCATAGTAGTTGTCTGGTTTCACTCACATAGCTTTTATTGAGACATTTAGTGCACTGGATGAGGTATGCCACATGTTGTGATAGGCATGTGTAAGACCCATAGATCTTGAAAGGTGTGTTGTGGGGGATGTCTGCAGGTTTTGCATGTGTTGTTCTGACAGGGTCTGGTGCCACTTTGGGTTGGAGTGTCCTGCTCCGTGGGGAGTTTGCTGCTGATTGAGTTTGGGGGCATTGTTTGAAGGCCAGAAGGTGGGAGAGGGAAGATTTTCAAAGGCAAAAGGGGCAGCCACACACTTAGCACTCATTAAAAGCCAATTTAAATTTGGTGCCTAACTCTCATTTGTGTTTTTTCAAGATCTTTCCCTTAAATATTAACACGACAATGAAGAGGATGTTTTTTAATTTTCATACTCCGTCATGTAAGCAAAACCAAACAGGAAAACTATTGCTAGATCAAACAAGCTCATTCTCAATGGATTGTGGTCAGATCCACTTTAGACAGAATAGCTCAAAGGGTTTTGTTACTCTCATTGCAAATGGGAGCGATGAGAGAGACGCATATTAATGATCTAGTTTTACATTATTTCACTGACTAAGGCCCTGCTCCTGCATGCACTGAATAACTTTATGCACATGAGCAATTTTCCAGGGACTACTCAGCTGAGTAAATTTACACACATAATTAAGTGATTGCCGGGCTGAGCTCTACAGTAGCTCATGTAATAATCATTGAATTTCTATAGTTATAACAACTAGCATGTGTGTGCATAATGGCCCCAATTTAATATTTGAGGTGCAGAAATATTCAGAAATGAGAATTTTTACTGAAAAGCAAAATTAGAAAAATACAAAGTGTAGGATCAACCGGAGAACTGTCAACCTCAGACATTGCTAGTTAAGCAGAACTGAGATTTTATCAGAAACACACAGACCAATAGCTGCTTATACACCCCATAACTAGTCTCGGAAAGATTAGATTTTAATCGGTAAATGTTGATTTCACAGTATGTGCACAAACCGTCGAAAAAATATTTCCATCAATGATAATTGAAATAATCAATAGGCAAAGTAAGAAAAATGCTTCTTGAGAACTTATTAGAGTTTAATTTAAAGATATTTACTTTGTATATTTTGACATGTGATGTTTAATGGTTCGGAAGTTTTAACTTTTTGAATCACAATGTCTACTGTCACTAAATAGTTGTCTGATATCCCCATAATTTCCTACAACTATGAAAATTTAAAATCAATAAAGGTAGAAAAATGCTTAAACCCCACAATTTTGCACAACTGTGAAAATTTAAATTGATAGAATCAAACAAAAAGCTTAAAATTAAACTTCAATATTATTCGCAGAGACTATTTAAAGAAAGAAAAAAGAATTCTGCCAAGCCTACCCATACCCTAGCATAGGTCTTGACAGCTTTTCACAACTTCCTGAAATCACATTTCCCCCTCACTAGACCCTTAGGTACAGTGACCTGAGCAGATCTTACTGTCTAGAGTAGGGATTTTATTTTAGTGATAGCTCAGAAAATGAATATTTTGTATCCTTTTGATTAAGCTAGGATTACACCATGAGAATTGGCAACATCTCTTTTCCCCATGAAAAATATCAACAGTAAAGAGGATCACTTTTCAGACAGAGTGGACCAGTAAATGCCTATTATTAATCTTTTTTTTTTCTCATGTACTACAGAATTCAATGAAAATTCAAAGGTACCTCCTGGTATACATGTTTCTGTTAGACACGCACACGCACACACAAACAAAATCTATGTGAGGCATCTGATGTGAATTTTGCTGGGTGTTCTTGGTGCATTTTAGTTTTAAAGTTCCAAAACAAAAATAAAATAAAAGCTTGCAAGTTTATACTATTAAATAAAAATTACACAATGCAAATGTTGTAGTAATGGTAATGCACCCAAATTAAATTGAAGCTAACTTGAGAGATCTGCAAAATATTTGCACTAAACATCAAATATTCCATGCAAATGGATTTGGTCAAGAAATTCAGTGGGATTGTGAACTTTAGCCCCTGCTTACAAAAGTTTGGTGAAATACAAGCTGAGCTTTTCCACAGAAAACCTTCTTTCTTCAGGTGGTTATTATCTGTACTCTAGTGGTACTCAGAGGCACCAGTCCCACTGTGCTAGGAACAAATGGGATGACTGGCATACTGTGATTTGGATCAAGGAATCCCCAGAGCAGAGTTGGGTGGTCCTTTTTTTTTCTTTTTTTTCCAGGGTCCAAACTGTTTGCCAAATTTGGGTCAAATTTGACAAATTGTTTCAGTTGGCTAAAAGAAATTTCAAAAGAGTCAAAAATAGTCATTTTGACCATTTCAACATTTCAACCATTTTAACTGTTTCATTTAGAAACACTTTGTTTCAACTTTTCAATTCTAAATGGTATTTTGATATTAAATTTGGCCTTTATTGTATTTAAACACACAATGGGCAAAACCACCCAAAACAGCTGAAAAACTTGTGGGGAAAAAATTCTTTTCAGGCTAACTCGAAACATTTTGGTTAATTTGTAACCATTTTTTCCATTTTTGAATTTGACAAAAATATGCAAAAAATATGCAAAAAATATGCAATTTTACTGGACTATTTTTAATTTTATTTTTCTGTGTGGCCCCTGAACAGAAAGCTCCACTATTTCCTCAGCTCTGCTCTCGAGTGAAAAGCATCAGGTGCTATAGTTTGAACTAAAACGAGGGCACCCTAACTGGGGCTGTAACAGACTCACTG
The DNA here is from genome assembly GCF_027887155.1 of Malaclemys terrapin pileata. Lineage (NCBI taxonomy): Eukaryota > Metazoa > Chordata > Testudines > Emydidae > Malaclemys > Malaclemys terrapin. The sequence continues at coordinate 28,074,564 of NC_071509.1, forward strand.
CCTCTGTGTGGATCACAGTAACACACCCACCAGTAGGCTGCACAAACAACTAATAAAAAGACAACCCTGCCCTGAATTATTTGGCTTCCTTCACTTCCCCAGTGAATACCAGGAGAACCAGGAAGCCATGAATTCAATAAGTGGGAGTTTGGTGTTTCCTGGGTAGGAGGAGTTGGCTATGGGGTGTTCCCCTTGAAGTTTAACTCAAATCTTCAAGCAAACTAGCCAATGGTTGGTTGCTGCTACCAACGTCGGTGAACCAAATTCAGTGTGTGAATCTCTGTCCAACCCCGCCCCTCCCCTCCCCAGCCCACTCTGGTAGTGTAAAAGTGCCTCATAGTGAATGAATGTTACATTTTCACCCCTTTACACTGTCAGAGTGGTCTGAAGCGGCCTCAGTGAAAAAGAGTTAGGCCCTACACGCAAACAATATATCCAATATACTGAAAAACATTCAAAAGCTTTAAAACAACATTTATGGGCTTGTAGTAGCAGCAATTTTTCTTTCTAGAACAGCAACAGTGTGTAGGCGTGTCTAGGTATCTGTAATGCTCCCAATACATGGATGCACCAGGGGAGATGGGAAGTCATTAAATATATCAGGGTTGGAAGAGACCTCAGGAGGTCATCTAGTCCAATCCCCTGCTCAAAGCAGGACCAATCCCAACTAAATCATCCCAGCCAAGGCTTTGTCAAGCCGGGCCTTAAAAACCTCTAAGGATGGAGATTCCACCACCTCCCTAGGTAACCCATTCCAGTGCTTCACCACCCTCCTAGTGGTGCTTCCTTCTCCCACTTTTCCCTTCATCCCTCTGTTCATACTGCCCTTAAGGCAGCCGGTATCAAGCGGAGTGCTCCAGGGGTCGGTCCTGGGGCCGGTTTTGTTCAACATCTTTATTAATGATCTGGATGATGGGACTAATTGCACCCTCAGCAAGTTCGCAGATGACACTACGCTGGGGGGAGAGGTAGATACGCTGGAGCGTAGGGATAGGGTTCAGAGTGACCTAGACAAATTGGAGGATTGGGCCAAAAGAAATCTGATGAGGTTCAACAAGGACAAATGCAGAGTCCTGCACTTAGGACGGAAGAATCCTATGCACTGCTACAGGCTAGGGACCGACTGGCTAAGTGGTAATTCTGCAGAAAAGGACCTGGGGATTACAATGGCCGAGAAGCTGGATATGAGTCAACAGTGTGCCCTCGTTGCCAAGAAGGCTAATGGCATATTGGGCTGTATTAGTAGAAGCATTTCCAGCAGATTGAGGTAAGTGATTATTTCCCTCTATTTGGCACTGGTGAGGCCACATCTGGAGTACTGTGTCCAGTTTTGGGTCCCACACTACAAGAAGGATGTGGACAAATTGGAAAGAGTCCATCAGAGGACAATGAAAATAAGTAGGGGGCTAGGGCACATGACTTACGAAGAAAGGCTGAGGGAACTGGGGTTATTTAGTCTGCAGAAGAGAAGAGTGAGGGGGGATTTGATAGCAGCCTTCAACTACCTGAAAGGGGCTTCCAAAGAGGATGGATCTAGACTGTTCTCAGTGGTACCAGATGACAGAACAAGGAGTAATGGTCTCAAGTTGCAGTGGAGGAGGTTTAGGTTGGATATTAGGAAAAACTTTTTCACTAGGAGGGTGGTGAAGCACTGGAATGGGTTACCTAGGGAGGTGGTGGAATCTCCTTCGTTAGAGGTTTTGAAAGTCAGGCTTGACAAAAAGCCCTGTCTGGGATGATTTAGTTGGGGATTGGTCCTGCTTTGAGCAGGGGGTTGGACTAGATGACCTCCTGAGGTCCCTTCCAACCCTAATATTCTATGATTCTATGATCATAACTCCTATTTCCAGATTCTCTGCTAATTTTGGGTGTCTTAATTGAGCCACCTCCATTAAGAAGAAAGGTGTACTCAGGACTGCTGAAAACCAGGGCCTAGGTGTCTCAGCTGAGAGTAGAGACATGTTGTCAAGATTTTTTTTTAAGTTTGTTGGTGCAAAATTGAGTTTACAGCTGGCTTCAGTTTGTTATATTTTTAGAGCTGTGCACCAGTGTGTGTTATTGGTACCACAATGCAGAGTGAAAACAATTCTCTAAGCATGTTTAACCTTTCCCTTCCCCAAATGAAAAACAAACACAAGAGGCAGTGCAGATCAGTGGATTAGCACTCAGGAGACTTGGGTTTCTATTTCTGGCTCTGTCACTGATTTGCGCTATGACCTTGGGCAAATCACTTATGCCTCTGTTTTCCCTCCGACTCTTTGTCTATCTTGTCTATTTAGAGTGTAAGCTCATTGGGAGAGACTGTATCCTGCTATGCATGTGCACAGTGCCTAGCACAATGGCACCCTGACCTGGGTTAGGGCCTTTACATGCTACCATAATACAAATAAATACTACTACTAACAAAGATTCAGACCAAAACTGTTTGTTTTTTCCTAAGCAAAAACATCCCCTAATTATAAACTTCAGATTTCAATTGCTTTTATCTAACATATTTGTTTCAAGTGTTCACATTATAGCTGTCTTCCTCTTTGTATCATGCTCATCACCATGGTACCTGAGTGCCTGTCAAGAATTACATAAAGTCAATAATGCAACATCACAGAATGGCACAACGAGACCAGGAAGTCTGCTGGATAAGTAGAAAGAACTATACAAACAATCCCTTTTTCTGAGGCAGTGGAAGTTTTGTCATCAATATCAATGGAAATTAGATCAGGTCATAAATTTACAATGAGAAAAATATTGTTTTGTATACTTTCATACAATTATCATTTCATGCATTTTGTATAATGTTTTAGAAAGCAAATGGCAAAATTTATTTTGGACTTTAGAGCCCAGTAGCATCCCACACAGTAAATAAAAGCTGGGGTGATTTGGAAAGAGAAGTAATCTTATAGGGATAAATCCAGCACTTTTTGTTCACAAAGAGCCTCCTGCTGAAGTGAATGAGAGTTTGGAGAAAACTGGAAATGTAGGACTACCATAAATGCTACTCGTTTACAGGAGACTTTTACTATTTAAAAAGTTCTTTGTTAGTGGGGGGAATAAACCTACCAGCAAAAATAAAACTATTAATTACTTTGCAAGCTTTGGCTACAGAAACAACCTATCTCTTCCAATAAAGTAAGAAAAGGGGAGTGATGCTGATGTACAATCACTTTATTATCACTACACAGATGGAATAAAGACAACAGAAACATTAGGATGAGCGATTGCAGGGGCAGGAAGAATAGAATGGAGAATATATAATTCTGGCTTCCTCCAGACCCCCCAGGAGGCAGAGAGAAAGTAGCAGTGACTGCAAGAGCAGTCCGGGCTGGGTCCTCCCCACCCATTTCCCACTTGATTGGCTCTAGGTCCGCAGTGACCTCCATCTCCAGAATCATGTGAGGGTGGAGCTTCTCCCTGAACATGTCCAAGCAGTAGAGTGAGAGCAGCAGTGGGCAGAAAAGCAAGCTCTTCTCTTAAGGACTGGTCCTGCAAATACTTAAGCTTTTTTCCACTTCATCCCCTGTGCATGGAACACTCTTCCTCAGCTAGTCCATGGAGCCATTGCCTTCTATTACGATTCCCACGAAAAGTGAGTCAGACATTTATTTATGTAAAAAAAAAAAAAATCCTTCTTCACCACGATGCACACGTGTCTTTGCTGAATAACCACATAATCTTACTATTGTAGCCCTGGCCTTTCTCTTCCCCTAACTACGCCGTACTGCTTTGTTGTTTCATTAGGCTCTAGACCTGTAACACATGCTCTACTGAGGGCTTGTCTACACTGGCAAGTTTCTGCGCAGTAAAGCAGCTTTTTGCACATAAACTGTAGCGAGTACACACTGCCAAGCCACTTTGTGCACAGAAACTCCTCAGTTGCAGCGCTGCAAAAAAACCACCTCGACGAGAGTCGTGAGGCTATTTGCGCAGAGGCTCCAGTGCTCTATTGCCCGTGTAGACACTTGATTGCTTTCTGCGCTGTAATTGGCCTCCGGAGCTGTCCCACAATGCCTCAAGTGACCGCTCTGCTCATTGTTTTGAACTCGACTGCCCTGGAGACATGCACCCCTCCCCTTTCAAAGCACCGTTTCTGACAGCCCTTGTGTGCTGTGCTGATCTGCTCTGGGACACAAAGCAAACCATTAATGTGGAATGCTTGTGCTGTTGAACACAGAGGCAGGTGTGTGTGTGAGAGAGAGAGGGAGGGAGAGAGAGAGAGTGCTGTGCAGAGAGCCCAGGCAGGGAGGCGAGGGCTGATGGCGGGATTTCCCCCTCCCCCGCCTCAGGACTGGTTGCTTCCTGCCGCTGTCTGAATTTACAAGACAGCGTGCTGACACACTCTCTGTCCCCCATAACACACTGTCTCTCTTCCCACCCCTCCACACACACACACCCACTCCCTCTCTCTCCCCCCCCCACTTCAGTTGAAAAGCTGGCAATGTAGTAGGATGCCCAGGGAACAATGAGATTGGGGAAACCTGCATCATGTGACGCTGTGCCTGCCCCATGAGGCATTGCAAACTGTTCCCAAAACACCCGGTGGCCAGTTGCACAGTGGGATAGCTACCACAATGCACGGCTCTCTGTGTCAATGCAAGAGCTGCTAATGTGGATGCGCTCCAGTATCACAAGGAGCACAGTGTGGGCACACAACAGGGATTTAATTCCAGCATTTTTATAAAAGTGGTATAACTTGTGGCGCAGAAACTTGTATAGCTGAAGTCCAAGTATCTTAGTTTGACTTACCTGGCCATCCTCACAGTGGCAAGTCACTGCCACAGCTCCCCCGTCGACTCCGCTTACTCTTCCTTCTGAGGTTGAGTACGGGTGTTGATTCAGGGATCGATTACTACCTGCCGATCCGGCGGGTAATGTAGACGTGGCCATAGGCTTACTCACATGCTTAAGGGTTTGCAGGAAGGGGGCCTTTGATTGTAAGCTCTTCTAGGGAGATCCCATGTCTCCTTACCTGACGCAGTTAGTACCATGAAATAATGAATGCAATGACAATGGCAGGATGAAAATGTAACATTACAGTACTTACTCTCTATTCATGATTCTTGGTACCCGTTTAATACAAAATCTTCAGGTCAGCCTGTGAAGAGAGATTCCAGTGTGAACATGAGGAAATTATTTATCTAGGTCTTTAAAAATAACATGTTAGCTGACATATTACAATTGCATGTTGTTTTAACTTGATCAAGGAACCAATCCTACAGCTCTCTTGTGAGCAGAAGTCCCATTGAAATCAGTGGGAGTTTAGTGTAAGAAAGGGCTGCAGCACTGGGCCTGATTCAGCATGATGCTAGAATAAAGCTTTTCATTAAACTAGACCGGGACTTAATTCAAAATGTCGTTATTTTTAAAACAGAAGGAATTGTTTTGTTTTTCAGGGAGCATCTGTTTCTGGGATGTTTTAATCATTACTGCAGGGAGCAGCAGGTGGACATTAAGGGCCACGTTTTCAAAAGTGGCCTTAATAAGTTCTCCATTTGTGCTTTTGCAGCTTAGCACCAATGTACATACTGTGCTAGCATTACCATCTGTGTACACAGGTGATGGGGATCACATGTACAATTCCCTATGGGTCCACATGGATTTTTGGTAAGCGGGGAAGAGGTGTAAATCTTATCAACTGTGTTTGAAGTTTATAAGTATCTTTCAAAACTGTACAGAGGTACAGTTGCTGCCAAACAACACGTGCAGGTGTATGTGTCTATGAAGTTGTTCATTCATAAAGGAGAGGCTCTTTTATTTTATTATTATTTTTTTTTTTTTACATTTGGCTCCAAATACTGGCTGCATTTTTGGCTGTTAAACTTGCTGATTCTAAAAACCACTTGGAAGTTGTCAGTCAGCTTTTAAACTGCAATCTCCTTTATACTGATGGCTCTCAGGGTATGTCTACACTATGAAATTAGGTCGATTTTATAGATGTCGATTTTTAGAAATCGATTTTATACAGTCGATTGCGTGTGTCCACACTAAGCACATTAAGTCGGCGGAGTATGTCCTCACTACCGTGGCTAGCACTGACTTACAGAGCGGTGCACTGTGGGTAGCTATCCCACAGTCTTTGCCGCCCATTGGAATTCTGGGTTAAGCTCCCAATGCCTGATGGGGCAAAAACATTGTCGCAGGTGGTTTTGGGTACATGTCGTCAGTCACCCCTCCCTCCTTAGCGCCTTTTTTCTGGGTTCCTTCCTGGTTCCTCCTTGATGCAAATCCACCCCCTTTGTTGATTTTAATTCCCTGTAAACCAACCACCCTCCCCCCTCGAAATAAAGTAACTATTGTTTTGAAACCATGCATTCTTTTTTTATTAATTTAAAAAAAAAAAAAAAAGAAGAGATATCGGACAAGGTAGCCCGGGTTGGGGAGGAGGGAAGGACAAGGCCACATTGCTTATTGTAGCCACACTAAAAATCAAACTGTTTGAATGACAGCCTTCTGTTGCTTGGGCTATCCTCTAGAGTGGAGTGGCTGGGTGCCCGGAGCCTCCTGCCTCTCTCCCCCCCGCGTTCTTGGGTGAGAAGGCTATGGAACATGGGGAGGAGGGGAGGCGGTTATACAGTGGATGCAGAGGATGTGCTCTTGTTGGCTTTCCTGCAGCTCCAACAGACATTTCATCATGTCCGTTTGCCCCCCTATTAGCCTCAGCATCGCGTACTGCCTCCGCTCTTTGCGCTCATTTAATTCTTTCCTGGCCTCTGCCACTAAATGCCTCCATGCATTAAGCTGTGCCCTATCAGTGCGGGAGGACTGCATGAGCTTGGAAAACATGTCATCGCGAGTGGGTTTTTATTCGCCTTCCAATCTGCGATAACCTCCGGGACGGAGATTATAGGGGGAGCGTAGAAACATTCTATGCTCTACGATTCTGGGGAGCATGGTCACCTGTGCTGCTGAGCTCGCCATGCTGACCAAACAGGAAATGAAATTCAAAAGTTCCTGGGGCTTTTCCTGTGTACCTGGCTAGTGCATCGGAGTTCAAAGTGCTGTCCAGAGCGGTCACAATGGAGCACTCTGGGATAGCTCCTGGAGGCCAATACCATCGATTTACGTCTGCACTACCCCAAATTCGACCCAGCAAAGTCGATTTTAGAGCTACTCCCCTCGTCGGGGAGGAGTACAGAAGTCTAATTTGGGGTAGCTCACTGTCTCTTTCCACAGAATATCTTTAAAGCTCTGAGGAACTCTACCCTTGCCGGTTCTCATCTCTAATCACTCCATGTCTGCACTGCACTCAGTCTTTCCTCCTCCCATTGTCTCCTTCATGGCTTTTTTTCACTCTTTTCACTGTGGTGTATTGAGGACTCTGTTGAAATTGCAAGTAAGCGCTGTAAGAGTGCATGGTTTCCTGATCCTGCTGCCATGCTGGGTGCCTGTGTAAGGAAGTATGCAATCAGAGTCATTCTGGGAAAAAGTCAGTCTGTGGTAAGTTGGGGTGAGTTGTGCCTCTCTGTGTTGGGGAGCAGTCTGCTGGGTGTGTCTCTGTTTTGGGGGTTCTTGGGTGTTATCATTCTGAATTCTAAAAAATAGTGTTATGTTGCAACCTTCCATCAAGAGTATTTGTTTTTATCTGACTTCTCTGTGTGTATGCCATGAACATAACTTTCTCCTAATGCCTGGAATGACATTCCTCTTCCCGTTACAAAGCATCCCTATTCTTCTCCATTTCCCTCCTCAAAGTATGCTTGTTTTCTATCATGGACTTCCACGCACTATATAACATGAGTCAGAGTTAAATTTTTGGATTAGGATTGTCAGGAATGAGGACTTGCAGCTGGGCCTGCACAACCTCCAGCCAGCTGAGTAGCACAACTGAGTAGCCTGCTCTTAGCCCAACAGCAATAACTGATCTCTGACTTCTCAATGTACATGCCCACAGGTGGAATATTTCCAGTGCCTGCCTTGTTCTCGGCCTTCCTCCTGTCATGCCCAGTCTGCTCCAGCCCTGCTTTCCTACTGGCTTCCTGGCTCCTGCACCAACCACTAGACCTGACAGTCTGCATCCCAGGTTGTGACAACGATAAGGCCACAGAAGTACCTGAATGGATATTGGGTATTGCTATCCTTTGGCTACATAACCCCTTTAAGTTTCCACAAGAAACATGCCTCACTTCTTCATACAGTTAGAGACACATTGCATATGCGTGATACTGCATTGTTTATGCTATGGGGCCAATGGGCAGGGTCATGAATGAGTAGGAGGAGGAATCTGTCAGTCGTGTACATATTTATGGGCTATCTCTGAGTTGTCTGCCTTTATTGTACAATTTCTTGACCTTTTCATTTTAAATCTGCATTGAAGACATTCTGGTACCGCCCCATAAAAAATTACTAAGCTTTCTATTCAAAGAGAAAATTGTTCATATACTTTTCTTTTCCTAATTTTAATTATAGCCCATTGATATTCGTATGGAAACAAGAGTTTTGATTCTGTAAAATCCACCCACTCTTGCTGTGTGCAGATTAATTTAGTTAATGTTTGTACAGTTCTTGATTGATTTAAAGCATTATTATTATTCCTCACCTGAAGTCACAGCCATCTGTTTGTGACAGCACAACTAGTTGGCTGTGGCTTGTGATTCATTGGAGCTGCATCAGGAGTAGATGAACCTTTAATTATGAAAGATCATGGTTTCATATACATCTCTTATAATGAAGACAGAATGAAGAAGAAGATAACCCAGGAAATATATAATATACCAACATATTTATGTATAAATGAAATGTTTTTCAAAATTTCCTCATGAGGTGTCAGTTTCTCTCTAATAATAATTCAGCAAGATCTACATTTTCAAAAAAAATTGTTTTTTGGTGTCTCAATTTGAAACACCTTAAAGGGGCCTGATTTTGAGAGGGCAGCTGCTCAGCATTTTCTGAAAATCAGGCCCCATCAAGTCACATACGAGAGGCCCAAAATCATTAGTCACTTTTAAAAATGTAGGCCTATAGTTCTTCTGTGAAAGATTTGTTTTCACTGTTAATCTGATGCTGAGAATATTAAAGGGATAACAGAAAGAATGGAGGAACTCATACTGTATAGGCAACATATACACATATAAAGAAGAGGAGTACTTGTGGCACCTTAGAGACTAACAAATTTATTAGAGCATAAGCTTTCGTGGGCTACTGCCCACTTCTTCGGATGCATATAGAGTGGAACATATATTGAGGATATATATATATATACACACACACATACAGAGAGCATGAACAGGTGGGAGTTGTCTTACCAACTCTGAGAGGCCAATTAAGTAAGAGAAAAAAAACTTTTGAAGTGATAATCAAGCTAGCCCAGTACAGACAGTTTGATAAGAAGTGTGAGAATACTTACAAGGGGAGATAGATTCAATGTTTGTAATGGCTCAGCCATTCCCAGTCCTTATTCAAACCGGAGTTGATTGTGTCTAGTTTGCATATCAATTCTAGCTCAGCAGTCTCTCATTGGAGTCTGTTTTTGAAGTTTTTCTGTTGTAAAATAGCCACCCGCAGGTCTGTCATTGAATGGCCAGACAAGTTAAAGTGTTCTCCCACTGGTTTTTGAGTATTATGATTCCTGATGTCAGATTTGTGTCCATTAATTCTTTTGCTTAGAAACTGTCTGGTTTGGCCAATGTACATGGCAGAGGGGCATTGCTGGCACATGATGACATATATCCCATTGATAGATGTGCAGGTGAACGAGCCCCTGATGGTATGGCTGATGTGATTAGGTCCTATGATGATGTCACTTGAATAGATATTAGGCTAGAGTTGGCATCGGGCTTTGTTACAAGGATAGGTTCCTGGGTCAGTGTTTTTGTTCAGTGATGTGTGGTTGCTGGTGAGTATTTGCTTTAGGTTGGGGGGGTTGTCTGTAAGCGAGGACAGGTCTGTCTCCCAAGATCTGTGAGAGTAAAGGATCATCTTTCAGGATAGGTTGTAGATCTCTGATGATGCACTGGAGAGGTTTTAGTTGGGGGCTGAAGGTGACAGCTAGTGGTGTTCTGTTATTTTCTTTGTTGGGCCTGTCTTGTAGGAGGTGACTTCTGGGTACTCGTCTGGCTCTGTCAATCTGTTTTTTCACTTCAGCAGGTGGGTATTGTAGTTTTAAGAATGCTTGATAGAGGTGCTTGTAGGTGCTTGTCTCTATCTGAGGGATTGGAGCAAATGCGGTTATATCTTAGAGCTTGGCTGTAGACAATGGATCGTGTGGTGTGTCCTGGATGGAAACTGGAGGCATGTAGGCAAGTGTAGCGGTCAGTAGGTTTCCGGTATAGCGTGGTATTTATGTGACCATCGCTTATGAGCACAGTAGTGTCCAGGAAATGGACCGCTTGTGTGGATTGATCTAGGCTGAGGTTGATGGTGGGATGGAAATTATTGAAATCATGGTGGAATTCCTCAAGGGCTTCTTTTCCATGGGTCCAGATGATGAAGATGTCATCAATGTAGCGCAAGTAGAGTAGGGGCGTTAGGGGACGAGAGCTAAGGAAGCGTTGTTCTAAGTCAGCCATAAATATGTTGGCATACCGTGGGGCCATGCGGGTACCTATAGCAGTGCTGCTGACTTGATGCCTCCAGCTTCTATCCAGGAGACACCACACGATCCATTGTCTACAGCCAAGCTCTAAGATATAACCGCATTTGCATCAGAGATCTACAACCTATCCTGAAAGATGATCCTTTACTCTCACAGATCTTGGGAGACAGATCTGTCCTCGCTTACAGACAAGCCCCCAACTTAAAGCAAATACTCACCAGCAACCACACATCACTGAACAAAAACACTGACCCAGGAACCTATCCTTGTAACAAAGCCCGATGCCAGCTCTAGCCACATATCTATTCAAGTGACATCATCATAGGACCTAATCACATCAGCCGTACCATCAGGGGCTCGTTCACCTGCACATCTATCAATGTGATATATGCCATCATGTGCCAGCAATGCCCCTCTGCCATGTACATTGGCCAAACCGGACAGTTTCTAAGCAAAAGAATTAATGGACACAAATCTGACATCAGGAATCATGATACTCAAAAACCAGTGGGAGAACACTTTAACTTGTCTGGCCATTCAATGACAGACCTGCGGGTGGCTATTTTACAACAGAAAAACTTCAAAAACAGACTCCAACGAGAGACTGCTGAGCTGGAATTGATATGCAAACTAGATACAATCAACTCAGGATTGAATAAGGACTGGGAATGGCTGAGCCATTACAAACATTGAATCTATCTCCCCTGGTAAGTATTCTCACACTTCTTATCAAACTGTCTGTACTGGGCTAGCTTGATTATCACTTCAGAAGTTTTTTTTCCTCTTACTTAATTGGCCTCTCAGAGTTGGTAAGACAACTCCCACCTGTTCATGCTCTCTGTATGTGTGTGTGTATATATATATATATATCCTCAATATATGTTCCACTCTATATGCATCCGAAGAAGTGGGCAGTAGCCCACGAAAGCTTATGCTCTAATAAATTTGTTAGTCTCTAAGGTGCCACAAGTACTCCTGTTCTTTTTGCGGATACAGATTAACACGGCTGCTACTCTGAAACCTGTCATATAGACATATAGTTTTGCAAACTCTGACTTATCACATGTCTCATGGTATTAGGTGTTCTTAAAGCTGCAGCTTCTGGAGCCATGTAATTACATGAATTCATTTCCTTTCTTTTCTGTTTCTAGACCTCATGGTTGCAGAAAAATTACTTGAAAATGTGAACTGTAAAAGCTCAAAAGGCAGAGGAGAAATCAAAGGACCCCCAAATCTCATGATTTTTGGGGAGGGAGGGTCCTGAATTTGAATGCTTGGTGTTTGGTAGTATGGGATATGATAGATGAGAAAGGGAGAAAGATATTGAAACCCAGTAGAACTCCAATGAGAATGAGAGTGAGAGCTGAACAGATAAGTGGAACTGAGCTGAGATAGGATTTGGCTGCATACTCAACTTATTTGTAGAAATGGTGCCGCTGAAGTTAAAAGAATTACTCATGAGAATAAGCCAAGCAAGAATTGGCCTATAGTGGAGAACTGGCATGATGCAAAATTCCCCAGTGCTCTAATAAACCACACTTATGGCATTCCAGTCCCACTGAGTTCAGACTCCTACCTTTTGCTGCATCATATCAGGTGCTTAGAAACTATGGTGATGTCTTTTGAAACTACATAGAAGAAATAATTTGACTTGTTGTCCTTTAGCTAGTGATTTTGTAATGTGGAGACACATCTGTTAGGAACTAGGAAGAGACCATTGGATTATTTTTACTAGTGACTTGATCTAAATTTACAATTTTGGTTCTCAATCTAGTGGAATAACCCGCTGCACCAAGTAGCCCTGCCCACCTTTGCTTGCTAGAGAGAAAGAGAACGAAGAGGACAGATTACAAGGAAGACAACAGTGTAGATAGCTATTCAGCTTGCTTATGTTAATGAAAATGGAAAGATCCAGTGTTGGAAAAATGCTTTGTCAGGAAAAAATTTTTTTTTTTCAAAAGAAAAAAAAATTATTACAACTTTTGCCCTTGACCTTGCACACCTTCTTGTTTTCTGAGTACTAGATAAATCCAAAGATGGTTTTATTGCACTGTTGTGATTCGAGCCTGGAATCTAATTTCTAGTTGGTTTCTTCTCCCTTATTGTTTTAGGGATGAGTCACCTAGCTGAAATTTCATTTCCTAAGATGTTGATCCTATGGGAATGAACAGGAGTCACAACAGTAGAGCACCACATTCAACTGGAGCTGAAAAGCAGGATAAGCCTCCAATAAGATAGAGAAAAACCTTCTTTAATAAAAAACACTGCAATAATAATTGCTCTTATTATTACTATTGCAGTAGCGTTAGGAGCCTCAACCAAGAGAAGTGTCCCATTGTGCTAGGTGCTGTATAAACACATAGTGAGAGAGAGAGACCCTGCCCTGAAGCGACCCTGCACATCTTAATAATCAGCAAAATCTTATTCTTCTTGAGTGACATATGGATCTTTAAATTAAACTGTGTAAACAATTTTGAAAAAGTGAACTGAAGTGTCACTAGGGAATGGTCAAGAATTGGGCCACAGCTCACTTTTATGTATTGGTGGGGAAACACCTATAGCCCCCCTCTAAAGCACTGTCCAAATATACCAGCCGAGTTGCAATTAGCAACTTGCCAGGAACTCAAAGCAGAACTAATCAAATTTTTTTTCAAAGCTAGATACTTTGACATTTCAAATTAAAAAAACAATGGGGGAAAAGTTGCAAAAATGTTCAATTATTCTCCCTTTCCTTTGACCAGCCTGAACCAATAACTACATTACATAAAATGGAGCAGCTAGTAGTGGCTCTCCTCTATAATGTGGAGTGGCAGCTCAAGAAAATTTCAAACCTGAAGCATAATGTGCTTCACCTCGAATTTTCCCTCAGTTGTCTGGCTGCCTGGATCAAGATGGAGCATTACACTTGGACCTGCAGTCTCCATGGATTGAACTGCTCTATTAAAGCGCAGGCACAGGTGTTGCATTGTACAGCTTGGTGAGCACATTTCCCACCGATATGCATGTTAATTTTTAATCTTTGTTTTAATGCCCTTGAAATTTGATTGGAGGGATAATTTCAAATATCCTTACTCTTTGCCAAATAAACCACTCTCTTGCAACTCCAGTACACAGCAGTGCCAAATCCTCAAGGAATCCTTATTCATACCCACTCCCAGTGACCTCAATGAGAAGTCTGGCCACGGACAGACTAAATAATCTGTCCCTCAGTTGCCTTCAAATAACTATCTTCAACCCTGTTTTTAACATCAGAGCCCACAGTAACAACTAAAATAACATGCCTAAAAGCAGCCTGACTATTAATTAGAGTTGACAACAGCGTAGAGGCAGTGGGTAAAATTTTATATGGACCCATTCAGCTCCATTGCCTGGCATATATATTTTTTTAATGAAAAGAGTTGGAAGTTGTATTAAGCAGTACTATATGCCTGACACAGAAAATCTTTCACAGGCCTTGAGTCCGATCAAGGTGCATTGAATATAAGTCAGCACAGTATATGACCCAGCCACTATTGCCCTTTTATATCTCATATAGGAAAGTTCTACCGTATCAAGTCACAGATGGTAGTATGTAGTAGGAGAAGGATTACTTTTAGATAGAATATATATGTTTTTTCCACTATCAATTGCCACATGGTGTAGAAATTTCTTCTCACAACAACAGAAAATAGTCACATGCAGGAGAGACAAGCTGTAGAACTTGTTTCTCTGACTGAAATGAACCCAATCTGTTTCTAATTTGTTTCTGGCATAATTAGCACAATGCTTAATTTATTTTAGTAACATGTTCATTTAATTCTTCCACTTGCTAGCAATGCAACCAGAAGCAACGTATTAACAATATGTATATATTACTATATAACTGATAGGAGCCTCCCACCAACATTTTTAAGTAAAGCTGTTTGTTGATTTAATAAAATCCTTATGTGGGGTAGCTCAATTTAACTTTACAATACAGTCCTCTTTTAACACATCGCTTTGCAAAGAAATATAAATTAGCAATGAAAAACGACATACGCAGAGAACTTAACAAAAACGGTGTAATATTTCAATTGATTGGAAGTGGTTACATTGATTGTCCAGTTGAAGAAGGGACTGAGAATGATTTTAAAATGCTGAAGCCTGGCGGTTTTTGACTATGGCAGACTAAGCACAGCTAGCATTTACACACCGTACAATCTTTTTTGCCTCAAATAGCATGAGAAGTTTGTCAGGGAAGGAACAGGCCAGGTACCATAAATCATTCCCATGTTTAAAATGCATGTTTGGAGTAGAAGCTTGTTCAAAAGCAAGTGAGCTTAGGCAGAAGCAAGAGTTATTCATGTAGGTTTACCTTAAGATGTGTGTGATCTGACGCAGCAAAGCGCTGAGATGCTGTTTCCTATGAAGCAAATTCTGTGCACCATTGCTAGATGCTTTACAGAGCTGAATGGGTTTCAGTGTTATTTCTTCAGTATAAGCAATACTGAGAAATCTCCTTTGGAGAATGTTGTCTGATTTCCTGTAAAGTATTGCCACAGGCCCAGCCACCAATCAGCAGTATGAGCTTTGACCAGTGAATACCCATTATTTCCCTTCTCTGAGTCTCCCTTGAATAGAGAGAAAAGTAAGCACAGAGCTCTTACCTCCTTTGTGTTGCATTTAACGATTCTACGCCAGTGTCTGCTGTTCAAAGAGCAGCTATAAGTCTTAGCATGAAAGGGATGAACTTCTTTTGCCAGATATCTTTTTCAGTTTAAGAAAAAAAAAATGATTATCCGCTGAACTTAAACTTTCTCCTACCTTCTCTGCCTGATCAAAGGCTTTATAGAATTGTTTTAAGATATGTCTAAATATTTTAATCACTTTGTTCTCAAAAGAAATGACTACACTGGGGGAAAAATGAATTAATTCTGCTCTCAAGTGACATGGGATCTCAATAGATTTCTCTAGCAGTGTGTGAGAGGAGAATTTGTCTGCATGTGCTTAACTAGGAAATATTTTGCCTTATCTTCACAGATGTTTTAAAACCAATATAGGGGAAAAACAGATATTGTTTTTATCCAGAGCTGCTTGAAAAAAAAATTTTTCCACAAAAAATTTGGGCTTTTTGGGGAGAGAAGGCAGTTCATCATGAGAGTCCCTGGCTACAGTACCTCATAGAACAGGGGTGAGCAAACTTTTTGGCCCAAGGGCCACATGTGGGTATGGAAATTGTATGGTGGGCATTCATGAATACTCACAAAATTGGGGGTTGGGGTGTAGGAAGGGGTGAGGGCTCCAGCTGGGGGTGCAGACTCTGGGGTGGGGCCAGAAATGAGGAGTTCAGGGTACAGGAGGAGGCTCTGGGCTGGAGCAGCGGGTTAGGGTGGGTGGGGTGGGGGCTCCAGATGGGGATGTGGGCTCTGGGGTGGGGTTGGGGATGAGGGGTTCAGAGGGTGGAAGGGGGATCAGGGCTGGGGGTTGGGGCTCGGGAGGGGGCCAGAGGTGCAGTCTCCAGGCGGCACTTACCTCAAGCAGCTCCCGGAAGCAGCGGCATGTCCCCCCTTTGGCTCCTACGCGGAGGCACGGCCAGGCAGCTCTGCATGTTGCCCCGTCCACAGGCACTGTTCCTGTAGCTCCCATTGGCCACAGTTCCCGGCCAATGGAGCTGCGGGGGCAGCACTTGGGGTGGGGGCAACATGCGGAGCCCCCTGGCTGCCCCTACACGTAGGAGCTGGAGCGGGGACATGCCGCTGCTTCTGGAAGCCATGGCACACGTGGAGTGGGGCAAGCCCTGGACCCTGCACCCAGCGGGAGCTCGAGGGCTAGATTAAAACATCTGAAAGGCCAGATGTGGCCCCGGGCCATAGTTTGCCCACCCCTGTCATAGAAGATATGCAGTCCAGTTGGGTAATGCCACTGCATTGCCTTCTCCAATATAAACAACAGGAACAGGTATAGATATAAAAAAACAAAACAAAACCCTACCAAAACAACACTCTTCACTGCACATGCTTCTTATGGGTGAGGACAAGAGAACAAACAATATGTGACAGATTGTGTAGTCACGCTGGTTAATGCACTACGGGAAGACACTCCGATATTATGCTGATGAACACTGTAAAATCTATATAGATTAGAATAGAGAAGAATGAGGGCATATGTCACCATGAGTGCATTTCTAAATTGAAATATTAATGGTTTTGGCCCCCCAAAATGAAGTTTTTGGTTTTGAGGTATTCATTTTTTTTATGAAAAATCAAAATTGTCCATGGCTAGCAAATACTTTGCTAAAAATTAATTTAAGCAAAACCATAATTGTCAGCCAGCCCTATTTATGGCTCTCAAACAGGTGCTTTATTGTAGTTATTTCATGTAACTAGTTGGAAGTCATATTATGCATAGGGCAATGTGTGTGACATAGAAAATCATGCCCATCACTGTGGTATCTGGACAGAATTGTAATTACAAAAAAAAAAAAAAAAATTGAGGCCTGAACCAAAAGTCATTGAAGTCAGTGGGAATTTTGCCATTGACTTCAATGGGCTTTAGTTAGGGGCTGTGTAGTGAGTCGGTGTGGCTCCCCTCCTGCCCGGAAGAGGGAGCCCACGTGCAGGCACCAGAGTGGGTGGGACCACCACCGCCTGTCCCCGCCCCCCGGAAGTCAAGGGGCGGGACAGGAAGTAAAAAGGCCGGCCGCCAGAGCTCAGTCGGCGGCCAGCCACCGGAGGGAGCAGACGTGCGGCCGGGAGCTCCCAGCCAGGAGACCGTCGAAGACCGAGGCCTGGACCCTAGCTGGCCTGAGCTACCCCGGGCCCGCTACGAGGAGGAGCCGCCGGAGCCCGTTCACGCCCGCTACTGGGAGAATCCCTGGGAACCGCACCCCACTAACCCTGAGGGTGAGACTGGACCCGAACCCCTTCGCCCCTGCTGCTATCCAGAGGAGCCGCCTGAGGACCATTGGCCGGACTTCCCGGCAGAGCTACCAGACTTGCCGCCGAGCCCGGGCAGAGAGGAGCCCATGCAGGTGGACTGGCCCGATCCCGGCGCAACGAACGAGGTAGGCTTTGAGGGGGATCACGGAAGTAGCCCGGGGGTAGCCGACCCTGGTCCGGCTGCAACTGAGTGTGAGCCTATGTCAGTGTGTTGCGGTCTGGATACCCCACTGACCAGCAGCGGCAGCAACCGCTGTTAGGGCCCCGGGCTGGAACGCAGTGGAGTGGGTGGGCCTGCGTTCCCCCCTGCCACCCTCCGCACGGGTGGCAGGCTTCCCCCTCACCCAACGCTCGGCTACAGAAGCCTAGGCGTACCTTATTTGAACTGTTTGCTCGCTCAGCCCCTGCAACAAGGGCCTGAGCCTAACTGTGTTTGCCCCGCCCTGATCCAGGGCCTGGGCTTTGAACTGTTTGCTCGCTCAGCCCCTGCAACAAGGGCCTGAGCCTAACTGTGTTTGCCCCGCCCTGATCCAGGGCCTGGGCTTTGAACTATTTGCTCGCTCAGCCCCTGCAACAAGGGCCTGAGCCTAACTGTGTTTGCCCCGCCCTGATCCAGGGCCTGGGCTTTGAACTATTCACTCGCTCAGCTCCCTGCAAACAAGGGCCTGAGCTAACTGTGTTTGCCCCGCCCTGATCCAGGGCCTGGGCTCTGAACTGTCTGTTCGCTCAGCCCCTGCAACCAAGGGCCTGAGCTAACTGTGTTTGCCCCGCCCTGATCCAGGGCCTGGGCTCTGAACTGTCTGCTCGCTCAGCCCCTGCAACCAAGGGCCTGAGCTAACTGTGTTTGCCCCGCCCTGATCCAGGGCCTGGGCTCTGATCTATTTGCTCGCTCAGCCCCTGCAGTCAAGGGCCTGAGCTAACTGTGTTTGCCCCGCCCTGATCCAGGGCCTGGGCTCTGATCTATTTGCTCGCTCAGCCCCTGCAGTCAAGGGCCTGAGCTTTAACTGTGGTTGCTCCGACTCTGCACTAAAGAGCCGGAGTTTCGGGACTAACTGACTGCTTGTTCCCACAGTAGTGAGTCGGTGTGGCTCCCCTCCTGTCCGGAAGGGTCGAGCCCCGGCTAGGACCTACTACAGGCCCTAAGTATGAAGACTGTATTTTCTTCCTTGCCCAAGTAAATAGATACTGATTTTTTTCTTCCTTTTCTCCATCCTCCTCCTGCCCCTCCTTCTTACCATTCCTGGGAAGTTGTGGGAATGCTAACATGAAGAGATGGGTCTCACAATTTGTTCCAAAAGTGGTCAGATGTGAGAGTGTTCTAACATTTTGCAGAAGAGGGTTCCATAACTGTTAGGTAGTTGCTAAGAAGTCCCTTGTACTTGTGACACACCCGAGGCATGATGAACTCTCATGCTTCTGTGGAAGGGAACTGTTGTGCTAGGTCAAGTTCGTGGACAGAGGGATGGTTTCTGAGATAGTCAAGCCCAGTGAATTCAGAACTGAGCTGTGTCACTATTATTCACCTTGTTTGGCTTTTCCTCATTGGCTTGTGTAAAGTTTGAATAGCTGGGCCCAAATGGTTTGAAGATCAAAATTAGGGCCTTAAATTGGATCTTGCATTGGGCTAGGGGGGCAGTGAAGAGAGGAACACTGGGTGATGACTTCTCATTGCCCTGTGTTAGCTAAATGGCAGGTCCTGCATCTTGTACCATCTGGATCTCCATAATAGCATTCTCAAACAGGTATAGAGCATTCCAGTCATTGATTCTTGAGATGATGCACAGGTGGCCATATCTGCATTGGAGTGGAAGGGGTGAAGCCTCCTGCCCCGCCAAAGATGGTTGTATTTTTGGCTACTAGAACCATTTGACTATCCAAAAGCAATGAAGAGCCCAGAGTGGTCCCAAGACTGTGATCAGAGAGTAGATGCCTTTGAATGAAAGTGATGTGGTATAGGTCAGTTCTTCAAAGCATATCTCCTACTCTCCAACATTAGCTCCAACTTGCCTCAATGTAGTTTCAGCCAGTTGCTGATTTCACTGGGGCACTGAGTAAGTGTTCAGTGTGAAGATGATGTAACCTGCGGCATCCCTTGAGTATTTATAGTATACAAGACTAGTAGAACCAGAAGTCTCGTATAAATGTTGACAAGGATGGGGAATCCTTGAAGGGCTTCAAAAAGAGTGCTCATGAGGCAGAAAAGCATTCATTCTTCTGTGAATCTTTCTGAAAGGAAGTATTAGCATCACCTAAGTGTCAGTCTCTCCACTCCTGCTAAGGCTTAGCTGAATCAGTAACCCCACATGTTCAGCTGTGTCAGAAACTGCTGACAAATCTAAAGGTATGAGCACGGATGTTTATCTCCCGTCTAAAGCCAAAGGGAACTTTCCATTCAAAGGAACAGTTTCCTGTGTTGATATGAGAATGTGCACAGAATGCCAAACAAGTAACAATTGCCAAGACTCTCTTTATTTTGCATAAAGAATCTTTTTAGGATGTTGGTCTGGCTACTGATTTCCCCCCTACACCAATATGTAACATGCATGTTCTCCAGCATGGGGAATAAATACACACTGATGAATGTGATGTGACTACACACAGATATACATTGCATATAGAAGTCTCCAGTAAGTGAAATGAATATAGCACAATAGGTAGTCAAGTATCTTAAGGCTTGTCTACACTATCGCTTAAGTTGATGTAACTTACGTTGCTCGGGGTGTGAAAAAATCACTCCCGTCACTGACATAAGTTACATCCACTTAAAGCAGTGTCTGCATCACTCTCCTGTTGACATAGCTTTCACCTCTTTTTGAGGTGAAGTAATTACGTCAAAGGGAGAGTGTTGTCTTGTTAACGTAGCACATCCTCATCAGCCGCGCTATGTCAGTGCCTCTGTGTCAATGCAGTGGCTCTGATGTAGCACGGTAGTGAAGACAAGTTCTTAAAATAAGTAGCTGATACAGTAGAACCTCAGAGTTACGAACACCAGAGTTACGAACTGACCAGTCAACCACACACCTCATTTGGAACTGGAAGTACACAATCAGTTAGCAAAGACAAAAAAAGCAAATACTGTACAGTACTGTGTTAAACGTAAACTACTAAAAAAAAAAACAAAGGGAAAGTTTTAAAAAATTTGACAAGGTAAGGAAATGGTTTCTGTGCTTGTTTCAGATAAATTAAGATGGTTAAAAGCACCATTTTTCTTCTGCATAGTAAAGTTTCAAAGCTGTATTAAGTCAATGTCCAGTTGTAAACTTTTGGAAGAACAACCATAATGTTTTGTTCAGTGTTACAAACATTTCGGAGTTACAAACAACCTCCATTCTAGAGGAGTTCATAATTCTGAGGTTCTACTGTACATTCAACAGTTGTGTAAATCTGTGGAGCTTGCTAGTACAGTATTAAAATTCCTCTAAGCATCTGCATCTCAAAGCAATGTATATTAACTATATGGCTTGATCTTGCAACGTGCTAAGCTCCCATTTAAAGTAACAAGAATTGAGAGCACTCATTTCTTCACAGGAATTGCTCAGCACCTTGTAGGATTCAGCTCGTAATATCTCCAAAGTAAATTTTAAAGAGGAAAATGTCCCTGCAGCAATGGGACCCGCATAAGTCTTACTTGGATTTTATTAAGCTGATCAGTACTGCCATAAAATTCAAGCTATTCTGAAGAGGGGAATGTCATTTCAACAGGGAATCAATATTACTCACTGCCAGACAGGGGGATTTTAAGGCTCCACAACTGGATCGCATACTAGTTTTTTCTATTTTGAGAGGATGTCATTTAAGATTGAGTCCTTGCAGCTTTTAATTATTCTCTTTAATTTTGGGATAAAGAGCTAAAGCTCCCATGTTCAAATGTATTTTTTATTTACCTTTCATTTCCACACCTCTTATCTTTCTTTATAATGCTCAATTCACTTACTAGTCATGACAATACAGGGAAATTACTCACACTTCATACAGCAACACTAAATGAAATGTCAAAATCACAAATCCAAATTTCTAACAACTTAATTATTTTAGTATGTGAGTACTAGATAAAATCAACAGAAAGTTAAATATGATAAGACCATTTTTATAACACAGTCCACTATGGGGTGGAGATAAACTGAACTATAGAATAAACTTAACCTTATTTGGCACATGGAATGAAATCCTGGCCTCCCTTTCCAGAGCTGTGAAAGGGCCGAAATACAGTAAACTATGTAGTAAAATATGGACGTAGGAGCAGGTTGAGACATCTCCTGTCTGTAGTACATATTAGCTCCATGTTGGCCTGCTTTGCGGTAGTACAAAAGGGTGAGTGGGATGAGGAAAAGGCAGGGCCATGTCCAGTGTATTCGTGAATTGCATTTTTTTCATGCACTACAGGCCCTATGTACTACTGCTCAGATCGCCAGTCTGTTATACTCTGTGAAAACTACTCCATCCGCCATCCCCTGTGCTGTTACTATTCAGGTTTTGTATGGCGGACATACGTTTTACCAACTATTCCAGTTAACGCCAAAGGGAGTCATCTATATACATGATCTGTTCATTGAGTGGATAATAGATGGTCTTTAGCATTACAGTGTTACATTTAGAAGGTCGACTTTTTATGAAGTGTATTTCCACGGATAGTTTGATTATTTATATTTTTTTTCACTCCTATTATTTGTAATACCCCCTTGGAAGCCAAAAAGTAGCATTTATTTCCCTACGTTGACAAACATCAATCCTAATGAACTTTGGAATTTATTTATTTTGTCTCAGTTTTGTTTTTTGTTTGTTCCTCAGCATCTGTTATGAGGTCAAGACAGCTCTGGCAGTGCTTCTACAGAGCTAGCACAGGCAGCATAAGGGCAAACAGTGTTTTCGTGCATATTCTATCCAATAGCATGATGGATTTTTTAAAAAAATAGGATATCTAGGGTCAAATCCTGATGTCTGGTATACTGGTGTCAATTCGAATTCTAATTGACACCAGTGGAAGTGAGATCAGAACCTACCCTTACAATCTAGAGAGGTCTTCTCCGTTAGATGATACATTTTCAGATATTTCTTTCCAAAGGCCACAGTGTGAGTCTTTGATGCTTAATTTCTGGTATGTGAGAACACTATGCACTATCCTTAATTTATTTATGATTACATAAATTAAGGGATGTATTTCATAGTTATTATGAACACACAAAGTATTGCACACGTAGTACATGCATATTTTAAAATTACCTAATGGCATTAGAGCTGGCATACTCCTCAAAAGTGCTCAAAACTATGTGAGATACAAAAATCTACTCAAACACAAAAACCATAATTTTAACTGGAAGCTTACCAAGATACCACTGATATCAAACCAATTAGCTCAACAATGGGATTCTTAGAGAGGCTGCACTTGCGATCGGCACAGTTTGCTGCCAGGAAATCTGACTTGAATCAGATGAAAGTTTCTAATACTGATTAAGAAAGGAAATCTTAGAGCTGGGTGAACAGCAATAATAATAATAATGATATTTTATTTTAATTCAGCTAGGTCTGGAAAATGTTTGAAAATATGACCCATATGTTTGCGAACCAAGAATAATACAAAACAGAATATACCTTGCATGAGCGAAACATGCCTTTCTGATTATTAGGTTTGATATATTACAGTACAAGTCATTTATGGGTTAACCCCTTGTATGTTATATGATCATCCCTACCTAATTCATGTTATTAAATGGCATAGACACTGTGCACAGGGGAATATGTGTTTGTGTGCTGACAGTTCGGACTTAGGCAAGCCCATTGAACTCAATGGAAACTCCCATTCACATGAAGGAAGTTTGGACTAGTCCCATAGATCAGGGGTTCTCAAACTTCATTGCACTGTGACCTACTTCTGACAACACAAATTACTACACAACCCCCGTGTCCTGTATTACTCTGGATTCTAGAGTCTAGAATCAGGGCTGGCATTAGGGGGTTGTAAGCAGGGCAATTGCCGGTGGCCCCATTCCACGGGAGGCCAAGTTGCTCATGTGTTGGCTTCAGTCCCTGGCAGCGGGGCACAGTCTTCAGCTTCCGCCCCTGGCAGCAGGGAGTCTAACACCAGCCCAGGAGACCCTATTAAAAGAAACTCGCGACCCACAGTTTAAGAACTGCTGCCATAGACTGTAATACTGATACCTCTAACTCACTGTTAATGACTAAAAGTGCCATCTTTGCCCAGACTAGGATTGGTGAAAATCAAAACCACACTTGGCTTATTTTAATAAGAAGGCAGTGGGACAACACCTTAGATATTGGGGAAAATAGAAACTGTAAAAGTTTAATGATCATTTCAAGTACATGCAGCGCGATCCTGGAGAGAAGCATCAAGCAATTAATTGCTCATTAGCCCCAGATTTTCTCTCAGAAGCAGGTGCCGTCTTGCAGGATTATATTCTGTCACACTCCTGTTCAGTGCTAAGAGGATCAGTGCAGAATATTGGCTGCAGTGCCTTTACTATGCTGATGAAAACTAGATCTATATTTCTGTCTCTTCCAATCCATCTGATTTGGTGAGACAATTTATCCAGTGCCTAATGAAGACTAGGGCATATATGAGGGTGGGCTGGTTGAAACACTTTACCAGAAAGACTGAGATAATGGGGCAACAACCAGAAGAAAAGACAAAAATTATATCAGCAATTCCAACTGCTTTCTACCTTCAGGTCCTCTCTACCTTTCAAGCTCTCATCCTCCCTGCTTTGCAATATATGTATATTCCCTTTCCAGCCTTTGCAGTTCCTTCCCATAAAGTCCCCCTGCACACCAATTCCCAAAGATCAAATGGTTATTGGCATATGCATACAAATAGTTTCCCACTCTGGGGCTCCAACCAGTCTAAATGGTTTAATACCTGCTTCTATGTGCTAGTCCACTTTTAAATTCTTCTTGGGGTTTTTTATGTGTTTTTGAGACAAGGGCACACATTTTAGCCTGATTAGATATTTTCAAATGTCTTGACTTTCAGTCCTCAGAAAGAAGTTTTAAAAGTTCAAAGTACATTTTATTTCTTAACATCCTTTAAGTCACCTTAAACATCATAGGTTTGTGTAGCTATGCTGGCCATCTTATTAAATACATATAACACTACGTAGTACGAATAACTGTGATTTCTTTTCAGAAGTTTTAATCTTAAGAGCTTTAATTGCTAAATAAACCATATAAATTGACAGTATTTGCACATTGGACTTGTGGCAATTTATCCAGAAACGAGAGCACAATCCAAAGTGGTTACATCAGTCTTGACCAGTTTCACAGGATTAATCAAAAGCAATTCAGACAAAAGTAAAATAGTCCAGTTTTTAAAAAGAAAAAAACATATTGTACTGTAAATACATAATATAAAATATAATGCAAAATGTTACATACCTGTGACCATAGGGACACCAATATTTTATGCTTAAGTGCACTGTTTCTAATTTAAGCTTCATATCTGAGGTTGGACATACTTCCTGAAACACATCTGAAAAAAATTTTTGGTTAATGAAACTGCCTTTTGAATGGTCAGCCAGCTACAATCTTGTTCCTCGGTCATGATTTATCCAAAACAATATATAAAGATACATCTCGCACACACGCACACACACACCCTCTACCTTTAAAAGAACATTCTTAATGTTGCAAAGTCAAGCACTCAAAAATTAGGACATGCCAGAATTAAGGTTGCCTGCGTAACATTCATTTGGCCTCTTTGTGCATATGCATTATGATCTGATCTTCAATTATATTATCATGTTATTTTTCCACAAAACCCCTGCTTCATTCAATGCACGGGATGGATGGTGCTCACTTAATGAACAGCTATTCAATATATTTTCTCCTCATTGTTCAAGTTGTGGCCCAGGCCTTATTTACTCACCTGAAGACAGAACTAATTTTCCTCATGGATTTTATTAAGGGGCTCATCTTTCTAGTCACTGAGTGCTTCACAATTAATTCTTTGATCTTTAGAACACCCCCATGTAGGGAGGGAGCAGTCCTACCTCATTACAGATAGGAAATGCCTGAATTAAGTTTCCCAAATTTTGAGTGCTTAATTCCACAACCTTAATTATGTTCCTTTTAATGTAGTTTTTGTGTGTAATTTCCTAGATTCTTTAAAAAAAAGCAAAGTGAAAAAACAAATTCCATCGTGTGCCAGCTCCACCACACAGACTTCTGCCATTTAAGTGAATGGACTAACTGATAGCAGTAGTAGGCTGTTGTCCTCTATGTGGACTAGCACTGAAGGGGAATATGAGACTCTTTGCCAGTAGGTTTCACTGATATTTGCTGACAGCAGAAGAATGGTGAGACTCAGGAATTGCACACCACTTTTGGCGGTGTATATTGTGTGTCTATATACTAGACACTTCTGTGAAAAGCACACCATGTCCACACTGAGGTGTGTAGTTATAAGCATCAGCGAAAGGCTCTGGCAGAGGCCAGACAGTGGTGAAAGACTTCAGCAGCTCCCCACTGCTGGATCCTTCCCCTGCAGCAAGGTTGAGACTTTCCCGCTGCCAGAGTCTTTCCCTACAGCAGGGGAATGGCTCTATGAGCAAGGGGGCGGCTCTGCCAGCCTTTCCCTGTTGCTGGGATCTTTCCTTGAATCAGGGACAGGACAAAGCCTTTCCCCGCTGTCGGAGACTTTTCCAGCTAAAAATAGCAACGTAGACAGGGAGACACAGTTTAGGTAAATAGAGAGTCATGTAGAGTATGTGCTTGAGTACATACCCACAACCTTCAGGCATGTCTTTACTCTACTCGCCTAAGCAGTGTCTCACTATCTCCATTGCTATTTATATATGTGCTCAGGGGGTGGGGGGCTACACCGGTACATACAGTACATGCCACCGAAAGAAGCATGAAACATAGACGCATCCCCGCTTCCATTCCAGACTCTGGAGCGGGGTGTACTCTAATGGTACAGTCATTTCTCCTTATTCATGCCCCTCCCCCCAGATAGACCCCTTCTGTCCTGTTTGCCCAATCTGCCCCTGGTCCAGTCCCTGACCTGTCTCTCTTCCCCACCTATGGCTCCTTGGCCCATTCTCCTTGCCTATTCAATCCCACTCTGTACTCTTCAACCTTCCAATCCCAGTCCCAGTCTCCTTTCCCAGCCATCCCCAGTTCCCTCTCCAACTTCTTTTCCTCAGTCTCCTTGCCCAGTCAGCTCCAGTTTCCCCTTTTAGGATCCTTGTCAGGTTTGTCTCTTCCTTCCCCACCCCCATGACCCACTAGCTTCCAGTCCTTGTCTTCTTCCCAGGTCTTCTCATCTAGTATCAATTTCCTTCCCCCCGCACACCCTTCCTGGCTGCTTGCCACAACCTCCCCACTCTCTTTTGCCAGTCAGTCCCAGTTCTCCTTCTTGTCAGCTCTGTCTCCCTTCTCTCCCTCTCAACTCCCATCTCTTCAACCAGTCTGTGTTCCCCACCAGTCAAGTGGCTCCAAGTCCACCACCAACCCTGTTTCCCTTCCTGGATCCAAATCCCAGTCCATGCCCCGCACCCCTGGCTTCTGATCCCACTCTCTTTAACCAAACAGTTCCAGCCTTTCCTCTCCCTGCTCCCGCCTCCAGTGCCAGTCTCTTTGCCTTGCCAGTCAGTTTCTTTCTCAACCCACCATTCAGTCCCAGACTCACCAAACTTCTTGTCCCATCTCCTGCACAGGGTTTGTTCCCTCTGCATTTGAAGAGATTACTTCCTTCTCCAAGCTGCCAGCAAAGGGATCTTTGAGTGTATCCTGCTCTGATTTCTGGTGCCTGGTCCCACCCTGGCCAGGAACAACTATTACAGAGAAAGTCCAAATTCATCCTTTTAGCATTGAGCTGGAGAGAGAATACTTAGTTTTTCTGAGGGATGGCACATGCGCAGTCCAAGAACACATGAGTTGTGAGGGGATGGATTATACTCAGTTGCTCGGTGGAGCTGGTGCATGCACCGACTTGTCAGCATTAGGAACTATGAGAGGATGGAATCTGCTGAGATTTTAGCTGCTAACATCTCAGAAGGGTCTACTGTCTTACAGTTTAGCTGTAATCTGGTTGTGGTGAATGCTATGAGGCCTCACATTGTAACTTCAGTTTCCACAAATGGAGGGTGTAGGGCTTCATCAGATCTTGATCATAGAAAGTGATCTACTTCTATGGCATCATTCTCCTTTTCTACCAATCTCACTGATACCCTTCTGTGGGGTTTAAGGATTCATATGTGAGAAGGAATCAGGTTAGGGGTGTGCCAGCATCACCTCCCACTTGCTGCATGGAACTTCATGGGAGTAAGATAATGCTAACTTATTCAGCATTAGCATACTCACCTTTCTCCTACAGGCTGTTGAATCTTCCATGCTGTTGAATCCATCTCCTTAAAGGGGTATCTGGATAGTGTGACAGGTGGAGGGGTGAGTGGGATTACGAGATGCTAAAGATGGCCCTGGCTTCCAGTGATATCTGTCTAGATCCTGGAGCTGTCTTGTTTTGTGAGATGCAGGCTCCCTATTTCAGTATATAAGCACCTATATGTGAGTACAAGCAAATCTCAACTCCCTAATTCAAAGTCACATCCAAAATACATTAAATCTTGATTTGTACAGAGCTGTTTATTATTGTCAGGTAATTATTGATGTAGGCTGTAGGAAACAAGCTAGTCAAAATGTTGTATTCAGAAATAGCATCTCTTACAGGATCCAAAACTCCCATAGATTTCAATGAGCCTAGAAGTTGGTCCACAGCAATAATTCAGATAAAAGATGTTTTGGAAACTTTTAAAGAACTGAACAAAGTTAACATTGCCTCCCATGAAAACTATAAGGAGACATCTCAGCAGCTAACCTTCTTTCGTTTTCTTTTTTCAGCTAATTAAATCCCATACTGCAGAGTAATCACATGGTGCCAGTTTCTGCTCCCTGTGACACCCTAGCCTGCACCCTGCTGAGGTTGGAATAAGCATGGAATCTGACCAATATTATTTCCTTGTGCTCCTCCATCTGTCTGTCTGTAGCCACAGGTCATTTCTTGTTTTATATTTAGATTGTTAGCTTTTAGAATACAATAGAAATAAATAATAATAATAATTAATAATAAATAAAGCACAAAAGCCCAGCAATGGCATGTGCAAAAACCTTGTTACATTTTGTTCCATTAGAAATAAAAAAATTCAAAAGGCTCAGATAATAATTTAGTTTAGATTCCTTAGCATATTTACTAATTTACTTCTGTTAAAAAAAATCACATTAGCCACTGGGCAAATTCCTTCCGTCCTCACTCAGGCAAGTCTCCCATTGAGATCAGTGGGAATTTTGCCTGATGGACATCATCCCATGAGGTGCTAAGCATCCCTAACTCCTATAGACTTTCTGGGTCCTCTGTAAAGTCTGCAATATTTTTAAATAATACCTCCTGTCACTTCTCCTACTGCTGATTCAGCATATTATAACCCTGTATTAGCTGTGCACATGGTGATTTCAGTTTTACACAGACAACTACAAAGATCAAAATTAAAACTAACAGGTGATAATAATCTGAGTATACATTCTTAGTCAGCTAGAGGTGAGTTCAAATTTTTGAAGATTTACTAGTATGAAGAGCTGTAAATGGCTGTCTTAACAAAAGCGCTCAACAAAACAGCTGAAGCCAAGCTCTTCAGCAGTAAAACCCAACATGGTAATTTAGGTCAGCATCTTGTGTGTGGGACACAGTAGTGGTTTGAACTTTAATATTTGGTTGTTTAGTTTTTTATTTTTTTTTAAAGTAGGGTGATTTTTCTCTTTAAAATGTTGTGAGCAAACTTAGAGCTTATGAAATCAAGGGACTTTTCACTAGCTGGGCCAAATTCTACCTTGAGGCACCTGTTGTATTATTCTCATAGCCCTTGATTCTCAATGCACACAAAGCTCTGGTGAGACATTTTGAATTCAGCAGCACACTGCAGGTAGGCCCCATTACAAGGTGTCTCTTAAGGGGGAGTTGTGTCCACTTTCAATTCTTGCAACCTCCCTCTGCTGTACTTTCTCATGGGGAACCTGCATTTGGATTTACATGAAGGGTAATGATGTGAGAACACCTCTTCCTAAGAGAGAGATGCTGCCAGAGGAGAAAGGAAGATGAGACAACACTGTGTAGGGGCAGCACACTATGAGGATGGAACTTTCTTCCTCCATGGATCGGTCTTCAGAGCATGGAAGCTGCACCAGGTGACCCCTCCATTGTCCCCAGAGACCTCTCCTTTCATGGAAACATTTGTTTTTCTCTAGTGTGTTTTACCATGGAGGGTAGGATATAACACATGGTGCTAATTAGGGTGTGATGGCTGCCAGCTTGGCTGACGCACCAGAGACTGAACTAGGGGATTCCACTGTTAAAAGCATGAACTGCTCAAGCTTGAACTAAAGCTCCCTTGCAGGTACTATAACAAACTCATAACCTCTGTGTATCAGGCACCAAGGTGGGGACCTGAAACACATGCTATCCATTGGGTTGCAACAGCATAAGAAGTAAGTGTAATGCAACCCATTATTTCAAACACTGCTTTTCAGAGTAAAGTCCATGGAATCATTCCTGGTGGCCCATAGAATGAAGTTGTTTGAGAGCTAAACAATGGAAGGACTGGGGTGTTTGAAAGGAAGATGACTCTGTGAGCGGCTGTCTTTCAAGAAGGAGCCTGCAGAAGGAGAATCTCTGATTTGATACAATGAACAATGTTACTGGAGGGAGGGTGATCATAGGCCAAATTCAAGTAAAAAACTCATTTCACCACAATGTGCACCGGCCTAATGTGGATGATACCCATTTCTTTAATATATATTTCAAACAATTATTAGAGCTTCTGGGTATTGTAACTTAGGCATTGTAACTTTGTTCCTTTCTTGGGTGGTTAGAACTTCTAAAAGAACATACACAAATGGTTTCAAACATCACAAGACATTTTTCTGAAATTCTGATTTAGGACCTGACCCAAAGCCCATTGAAGTCACGGAAAGACTCTCATTGGCTTATATGGCTTTTGATCAGACCCCATGTGGATGGCTGCTATATACTATACCACAGTATTACTGCACAGTCACACTTTCTACCACTCTTCCTTGGAAGAATGGAGAGAAACTACTTTGCATTATGGGATTTTATTCTTCTTAATTTTGTGTAGCATTGAGGTACCATGTTGTTAGGCACTAAAATAAAGTAATAAATTGACAGACCTATAGGTAGGTAGAGTATATCTATCTCCCAGTGTCTCAGAAGTTCCTTAGGCCTATATTACAGATGATGAAACATTATTGTTTTGAACTGTGATCATGTAACAGCTTGTTTATATGACAAGAAGCATGTGTTTGAACCCACAATCCTTTATTTATTAATATTTCACATTAATGTTTTTCTTTAAAAATAATCCCCCACAGCTTCTAAAATGTTCCATGTCTGGGAACAGGCCAAGGAAGATGTTGGTCCCAATTGCTCTGTGCACTGGGCTAGAGAGGAAAAACACTGTGCAGAGAGGAGTGTGCCTTCAGGGGGCAAGACATAGTATATAGATTTTTTTTTTTCTCCCCTCCTCTAGTTTTTTGTTTTGCCTGTTACCTGTGGGTGTGGCCAGGTCACAGTCATCAAATAAACAAACAAAAAACCCCACAAAACCTGTTTTTAAAATGATTTCAATATGTAGATAAATAAACCTTCTACTCCAGGAATGGTTGGAGCCTGGTGGTAGGAGCTGGAGGAATTGGATAATTTGCATTTACAGCTGGCTCTGTATTTTTAAATGCAACCTACTTCACAGTGTTTTCTAAACAACAGTACCTAAGGAATTTTAGAAAAATAATGAGGCATTGTTGAGCCAACCATGGAAGTGAGCTCAGTGTTCCTGGGGCTAAAAATTCTGTTTGTAATTCTGCCTGGAATCGTTTCTCGGTGGGAAGCTGAATTGAGGAGAATATCTAATAGAAGAGAAAAATAAGGAAAGGAAGTGCATGGAATTGTAAAAGTGAAATAGCAGAAGTTTTAAATACTGTGGTACAGAGAATCTATTGGTACTGAAATGTTACTTAAGTGCCTATGAAGTGAATAACAGTGATGGAAATTAACTGTTCCCTGCAAAAATGAGAGACAGAGAGAAATTTCAGGGGGTGGGAGGAGAAATCAGGAAATAAGATATAGTATAAAAGTTTAATATTTTTATTATCTGCATTTGTGTAGGGCCCACAATGTGCTAAGGGCTGTCCACATTCACAGTCCCTGTTCTGAAGGGTTTACGATTTAAGATCCCAATCCTGAAATCAGCTCTGCTTGAGCAGACTCTTCTGACGTTGATGGGTCTCTGTGCAGTGGCATAAGGGTCTATTGTTTGGGAAATGAAACTGTTGACATTGTACAAGCCAGTTAATAATTTGTCTAATCTGATAGGCCCCAACTGAGCCAGGCAGTAAGGATATACTTAAGTGAATAAGCTTTACATGTGTACTTAAGGTCGAGCAGGTACTGAAATGCTTTGCTGGGTAGGAACACAGAGCTTAATCGAGGTCCTAGAAATGTAGAGTCTTGATGAGAGATGGGCATGTGCCTCAATTATTTGGAAGCATTTTTAGAAGGTTCCTTTAGAACAATTTTTAAATGTATGGCCTGCAAAGCTACTAAAATCTTCATTTTCTTCTGGGAAACTGAGGATAATTATTTCATTGTTCCTGAAAACGTACTGTTTGGCTAGATACAATAAAGCATATTTTGTGCCGCAGCTTGCCAGGGACTTAACTTTGCCAAACTTCTGTCTCCTCTTTGCTAGTTTGTTCCTAAAATCTTGGAAGAAGTAAATCTAGTAGTGTTTGTACTATGCTTGATGTCTGTGTGGCCTTTGGGCAGCTTCAAGTCCGTTTCCTTTCCTCTGAAATTAAAACAAAATTATACAATAATAGCCAAGTTTCCCTCATGATTTGGTTTGCCAGCAGGGTTTTTGTATACACATACAGTTATGGGTTGTCTGGGGAAACAAGTGTCACTTTTTTCCCTCATAAAATTTTGAACAAAGGTAATATTATTTTTAAGGCTGATAGAAAAACAGGAAAATAAATTAGCAAAAAAAGCCCCCGCCCCTTTATTTTTGTCAACATCCAGTAAATTTCAGCTCCCCCAGCCCCATTTTCAACCTCATGATGGGCTCCAAATGTTTTCTAGTAGTTGAGCATTGATTTTCTATTGTCAGTGTTTGTTTTTTTTCTGGTAAAAATCAATTTTCTTTTGTGATTTATTTTCAAATACCAAGTTTCCTATATTATCCCCTGCAGAGCAGATGCTAAATTCAGCAGCTAAGGACCATGGGGTAGGACCAGTCTTTCTGCAAGGCTTCTGTTCGTTGAGACAACTTTTATTGGCTATTCTAACTTCCCATGCACCTTCTCTTCACCAGCCATTTTCCCTCAAATTTCACTCTACGGATTACCCCATTGCAATTCTATGAATGGCACAAATGGTGTGACCTCTTGTGCACACCCGGCACTATCTAAAGCCAGTTTTTTAAGCCTCTTGGCGCAGGGACCATCTGTCTGTTCTGTGTTTGTACAGCATTTAGCTCAATGTGGTCATAGTCTATTATCAGGGCCGGCTCTAGGCACCAGCAAAACAAGCTGGTGCTTGGGGCAGCACATTTTTAGGGGCAGCATTCTGGCGCCGGCCATGCTGCTCCTAAAAATGTGCCCCGGCCGCCCTAACTCACCTCCGCTGCTGCCGCTCGCGCGCCGCTGCTCGCCCTCCCTTCCAGGCTCTCAAACTGGAGGGAGGGGGAGATCCCGAGCGGCCACGGCCCGCGAAACAGCTGTTTCGCGCGCCGCGGCCGCTCGGGATCTCCCCCCCCCCCCAGGTTTGAGAGCCTGGGAGGGAGGGCGAGCAGCGGCGCGCGCATCAGCTGTTTCGCACGCCGTGGCTGCTCGGGATCTCCCCCCCCCAGGTTTGAGAGCCTGGGAGGGACGGGGAGACCCCGAGTGGCCGCAGCGCATGCACTGCTTCTCCCTCCCCCTCCCTCCCTCCTAGGCTTGAGAGCCTGGGGGGAGGAGGCAGGGCTGGGGATTTGGGGAAGGGGCGGAGTTGAGGCGGGGCCAGGGGTGGGGTAAGAAAAAAGGGGGGGGGCACCAAAATTGTTTTTGCTTGGGGCGGCAAAAATCCTAGAGCCAGCCCTGTCTATTATTATGCCCCCTAGGTGCTACAGCAATACAAATATATAATAATAATAATAATTAATAATAGACTTGCTGTGAACTCAGTAGGAATGATCTTTGAAGTGACACCCTTTCAAGGTTTGCATCTGCATTTTATTGTGAGAGCTGATAAGATCACAACCAAAGGGGATATGACTTCAGACTATCAAAAGGCATATTCAGTATAGAGTTAGTGTTGATGATAATTTGGAACTAGTGTTATGAGATGAACTCAGTGACAGCTTTTCCAGCCTTTCTGTCAACATTTTTACCAACTTTATAAATGATAATAAATTAATGGAGATATCCTATCTCCTAGAACTGGAAGGGACCTTGAAAGGTCATCGAGTCCAGCCCCCTGCCTCCACTAGCAGGACCAAGTGCTGATTTTGCCCCAGATCCCTAATTGGCCCCCTCAAGGGTTGAACTCACAACCCTGGATTTAGCAGGCCAATGCTCAAACCACTGCAGATTCTCTGATCCAAGATGTTGAAAAGCTAACTGCTACTAAAGTACTTTGCTGCTTCTAAAATTTCCTAAACTTCTTTCAAGTCCCATATGTTGCCAACTCTGGTTGATGCCCCTATAGCATTGTATAATTTATTTAAGTTATTACTACACCAAAAAAACCTTTAAGGTGAGTTTGAGATTGCAGTAGCATATCAATGTTTTGAATCCATGTCATTTTTGAAGAACTAATTATATTGTATTATATTTATTACAGCAGCAAGATTGGGATCCCTTTGTACAAATGCATATGAAGAGTCACTTTCTGCTCCAAAGGTCTTAACATCTAAAGAGAAAAGACAAAGAAATGGTGGGAGCAGAAACAGAGGTGAAGTGACTTGCCCAAATTACCCAGGAGTTGAGCTGGAAATAGAACATAGGTCTCCTGATTCCCAGGTCAGTACCCTATCCATGGACCATGCTGCTTCCTCTCTAAAGTGTTATCTCTAGGAGAATGATAGTTAAAATAAAAATCAAATATTAGAACAGGAAATTCCAAATTAAGGTTAAACCTAAAAGAACACCGAGGCTCCCATACTGCAAGTTGTAGCTGGTTTATCAGGACTTCCCCAAAAGCCTTAGGATGCTCATCAAGGCCCCTGTGCACCACCAAACATGGTTCATTGACTTCCCCTGTAAAGCTCATAGTCCCCTCTGTGAGCCTTGGAGGCATATGGCTCAAAAGCCTAGTTAGGCTCATTTGGAAGTGTACCCAGAGCCTTGCTGGGCTCTTCGGGCTTCTCCCTGACAAACTAAATTAGTTTTATTGACAAATAAAAAACTTCTGGTGACTCAGGCCCCAAACAGTTTAAAAGTTCATAGGTGGGAAAGGGATCCCCAATGAGCCAGCTAAGGTCAATTGGGGGATTCTTGTATCCCACAGCTCTCAGAAGGCCCTCAGGAAGATACTTCCTGATCCCCATTCCCCAGTCCTAACCCCTGCAGCCTCTCTCCAATGCTACAGCTTCCTTTAGGCCTGTTGGAACAGGGCTCCTTTTCTATGGACTTCAAGATGACAATAGGAGGGGAACTAGATGAAAACA
This sequence comes from Malaclemys terrapin pileata, assembly GCF_027887155.1. Taxonomy (NCBI): domain Eukaryota; kingdom Metazoa; phylum Chordata; order Testudines; family Emydidae; genus Malaclemys; species Malaclemys terrapin. Next base: position 28,109,708 of record NC_071509.1, read on the forward strand.
GGGAAGAGCAACAGTGGGTCCTTAGGAGAGATTTGAAATGCAAAGAGGGTTTCATTTTTTTTTTTTTTATATGAAATCACATTGTTACTTAGAGCTGGTCAAAAAAATTCCCACAGAACAGTTTTCCATCGGAACATGCAGTTTTGCAAGAATGTTTTGATTTTGATTTCACACAGAATGGAAATTCTGGTTGCTAACCACCTCTACCATTACTTTTTTTCCCTTTCTGTTTGTTTACGATGTAGTAAAAATGCAGGCAGTTTGCAGGATGAGGGAAGTATGTTCTAGAGACAAGCGTCCACAATCTTACCTCAATTAAATCTGCATATATCCAGGGTAACACCATTTACATCAGGTGGTGACACTGGATGCTCACTGCCGAAAGTTAGAACAGTATCTCCCCTGGTCAGTCAGGTTTTTTTCTATATAAATCTCTTCATTAATGTTATGATTAAGAGAACACACTTAGAGAAAAAGGCCTAACTCCTATTTTTCAAAAGTGACTTTGGCACACAGAAGCCTAAGTTCCATTGACTTTCAATTATAATTATGAGCATAATTAGAGGTGGGCAAAAATTTTTTACTGAAAATTTTGTTGATGAAAAATGCAGATTTGGTGACACTGAAACATTTCATGGATATATGTTGATTTTGGTGAATTGTTTCAGTTGGATAAAAACTTAAATTCCAAAAATTTGAAATGTTTAATTTCAGCATTTTTTGAATAAAAAGTTTCATTTTTTTTATTTGAAATGACTTCTCATTTTGAAATTTCCTTTAATTTAATTTTAAAAATAAATAATTAAAACATGCTCAAAATCTAAATGAAGCATTTTATTTTGGGTTGATCAAAATGTTTCATTCAACCCAAACTAATTGCTTTTGACTTTTTGATTTGCCAAATTTTTAAAAAATATTGTTGGTTAAACCCCAATTTTTTTGAATTGCCAGCAAACTGAAAAATCTATTATTTGCATAGCTCTACTCCTAAATCACTTAGATACTTCTGAAATTTAACCCACTGTCTATAGACCAGATATTTATGTGTTATATGGGATAGGGGATATGACATAGGGAATGATCAAAATAAATGAAAATACCACATGTTAACAATAATTACTAATGGTAACTGAAATGTATGATAACAGAACCAATTCACCTTTATTTTGTTGAAATATAAAGCTCAGGGTGAAGATTTTACTCCGATGACTCTCTGGTATGATACACTACAGTGTTTCAAAGCTGGTGACAGACGCTTCCTGTGTTCTCTATTTAATTATACTGTTCCCTAAAATTATGATCCACAGACAAGCTGTAGGAAAGTGAAATGAGTGTATTAACCATTTCCTGGGAGGCATGGTTGACTGCAACTCCCAGCCTGTTTTTTTCTCTTTGAGCTTTATAGTGTTGCTTTAACTCATCTTCAATAACTGCCTTTTGTTTTGGTGTGGCATAGGATAATCTTGATATATGCAGGTTGAACCAAGAACGAAAAGATATTGGGGTAAAAAGGACTTTAAAAATTCCTGTATCTTTAAAGAAATCTGACAATAACAAATAACTTATTTTAAGGGAAAGTAAATACTTTAAAAAGGTCAGTTATGCATATTGTATAATCCAGAGAGAGTGGGTGAGTAACATATTGATTATTAAAGATACCTTATTTTTTTGTTCACTGTAAGTTTGAGTTTTCTGTTTTTTTGCTATAGGACAAGTAAGGTACAGATGGGGTTGTGGCTGGAAAGTCTAACTCATGAGTCATACAAATGGGTAAACGGAGGTACAAAGAAACCAAATCATTTGCTCAAAGTCACACAGTGAGTCAATGGGAAAGTGTGGGAATAGAGCCTGAGAGTCCTGACTTCCACTCTGACTGCTAGACAGTGCTGCCACCAGGCAAGGATTTAGACTTGTCACAATGTCAGCCTGACATCTTTTTATAATCAAATTCCCCTTTAAAACAAAATCTCCTGGAAACCTTTCCAGAGCAAACTTTTCCATATTCAGTCCAGTTCTCATGTTGAAACAGAGTGTTGTTTTGGTGGCAAATCAGACTGTTGGCTAGTGTTGATGGCTGTACCGCTATGGGCACAAAACATCTGGAAGCTGTAAATCCAGAGGGGGAAAAAATATCTCCTCTTGTCCTATGTAATTAAAAGCTCTTAAAATTTTACAAGATAGCTTGTTTTCCAATTGGGCATTCATTCCCTGGAAGCAAAACCTTTTTTATGCTTTTTTATATCACAGTGAGGTAGTGTTTAAGTGACAATAATCCTTTTCCATTCATTCCTCTCCTTTGAATGTCCTTTTCACCAAATATCTTAAACTATACATTTTTATCATCATGATAGTTACTTTGGTTTATCATAAACTCCATTTGTTGTTTAATCGCTGCCTCTAATCTTGGAAGACTGGGTTCCCAAAGCCCCTAGAACAGGGGTAGGCAACCTATGGCACGCGTGCCAAAGGCGGCACGTAAGCTGATTGTTAGTGGCACTCACACTGCCCGGGTCCTGGCCACCAGTCCAAGGGACTCTGCATTTTAATTTAATTTTAAATGAAGCTTCTTAAACATTTTAAAAACCTTATTTACTTTACATACAACAATAGTTTAGTTATATATTATAGACTTATAGAAAGAGACCTTCTAAAAATGTTAAAATGTATTACTGGCATTTGAACCTTAAATTAGAGTGAATAAATAAAGACTCGGCACACCACTTTTGAAAGGTTGCCGACCCCTGGCCTAGAACATGTTGATCCTTGCCACATCATTTTCAGTGAAAGATGTAATAGTTTATGGATGGGACTTGTAAAGCAACCACAAATTTGGATGCAAACATAACATTATATGGGTGGAAATACTGTGCCAGTGTTGGCTATTTTCTTTTTTTATAAGCTGGTCTTAAGAAAACTTGGGTGATTGATAGTCCTTTAATGCTCTAAACACTGACCAGCAAAAACCATAAGGCTTGTATTATTTCCATTAGCAAGCTGGCATTAGTAAAAAGTAAAAACCCAAGGTACAGTAGTAAACAAGGTTGTCAAAATATTGGAAAATTTTTAAAGACCAGATCTATATCAATAAAGGGGAGGGCACCTGGGCCCTAAGCATAGGTGACTCTGGAATCCCACAGATCTCTTGGGATCCACCTGGTATGGGAGTGAGCCTCATGGACTATTCTTTAAGGACATGGGCCCTGCCCCAACCCCATTCCAAAGGATGCTGCTGTTGTTGTTTTGTCCTATGATAATCATACGAGGCCATAAAGTTTGAGAGTGAATTCAGCAACCTGTACAGGGTCTTTTGTAAGGGCATGATATAAGGGGTCCAATCTGAAAAACTTCACTTTCCTTACAATGCTACATTCAAAAGCATGGGGAGGTGACTGCTTCCCACACATCTTGCCCAGTGGATATATCTGAGTCTATCTCTATTGATTTTCATTTCTGCAGTGTGTCCCATTCATGGTCTTGTGATAGTGGATGTTGTTTTCTGAGAAGCTTTAGATCTTTAACCTTTTGTCTATTTATTTCAGCTGATATTTCCCATGATAGGATGTTAATACATCAACTATTGTCATTCCAATATGAGCTGTCGATCTTCCAATTTTGGCTAGATCATCTGCTACCTCACTCCCGTATACACTAATGTGTGATGGAATCCACTAAAAAGTCAGTTTATTGCCTCGCTTTACAACCCTCTATTTCTGCTCTTCTTATTTCTTGCAATGCAGTGAAAACAGCTTTCAGTCTGTCTGGCTGGATCAGGGAGGAACTCTTCAGAGGATCCTTGTGTAGATTTCCTCCCCAAAATCTCTCTTGGACAGGTGTTTCCACATGAGGGTGATCCAGCCATGGGCTTGCATCCTTGACCGCATAGCTGACCAAATATTCTATTGAGCCTATTGATGCAACTCAAATGTTGCATCTGTATATGAGTATGGTTCATATCTGGATGCAGTAGTCAAGTGCTACAGGGCCAATTTGACTGCAAAGAGATGCCCCTAAAGAATCTAAGCAGCATCAACACAGAACTCCACCTCTGAAGCTGCTCAAGGCATTTGGTTTGGGATGGGAGAGAGTAAAGGAGAAGGGCTTAGTAACATCGTCCTTTGAAATTGAAGAACAGAAGCAGGAAAAGAGGGTTTTGATGGTGTAAGTGAGAATTCTGGGGGCTCTATAGCCCAGTGGGGGGCTCTGCAGGGATATGCTGCCTAGTAGGGTGCTACTGCTTCTCATCATCATTATCATGTTCCCATTACGCCTCTGGCGTTTAGGGCAGCGACAAAGCTCCTCCACTCCTGTCTGTTTCTGGTAAGTCTTTCAATGGTTCCCCAGTTGTGTCCCAGGTTTTTCAACAGCACCCCACAATAGTTTCAATGCTTAACAAACTCTGTGCCCCTTTTCCTTGTCAGCCCCTGCACTTTTCTTCAGGGAAACCCCTAATCCAAGGCTGCTTTTGGAGACCGCGTAGGCTGGAAAATTGAGCCAGGGCATCCAGCTTCCTTTTGTGCAGCTGCTCTGCAATACAAAGGCCATGTTTACACTAGGGCACTACAGTGGCATAGCTTCAGCACTGTAGCTATACCACTGTAAGCTGGTAATGTAGACTCAGACTCCAGCAACAGAGGGGTTTTTCCATCACTGTAGGAACTCCACCTCCCCGAGCGATGGCACGAGATCGACGGAATCATTCTTCCATTGAGCTAGCTGCATCTATGCCAGGGTTTAGGTTGGCATAGCTATAGCACTCAGCATTGTGGATTTTTCACACGCTATCTCAACCTACATTTTCATTGTAGACCAGGCCAAAGGAACATCAGAACGATTTTAATAGATTTATAATCGATTTAAAATGAGGAGGCTTTAAACCACACACTACCTCTTAATGACTCTCTGGGTGTGATGTCTTCATGGCTTCTTTAACTCCCTCTGTGCAGTATTTCAGTGGTGCTTATGCTTCAGTGACTGCTCCGAGGCAAACCATTTGCACCTTTCACTATTACACTGTAATAATTGTGTCATCACATGAATGGTTTACAAAAGTGGTTCACCAGTCATCACCTATCCTGAATTTCTTGGGACTGGGATATCTTTGCTACTGAGTTAACTCAGGTGCTTAGCACCAGGGCCTGACCATCTTTGTTTGCCTAGCCCAGGTGGAGCAGCCACAATGCATAGCCATACCCAAGTTACTGTCCTCACTGGTGCTGCTCTTACCCATGTGTGATGCTAAAACTTCTCGGGGCATAGTCCGTGTTCTTTGTGCTGTGGTAAGCTGAGCTGCCTGATTCTTTCCCAATGAATTATGGGACAACTTATCTGTCCTTCTGGGCACATAGATGGAGTTGTGGGAAGGCATTCGAGGACTTTGAGCATTGGATTGGTTTAGTCTGTGCGCTCGCTGCAAAGTGCGATGTATTGGCCACCTCGGTGAAAGAAGTAAATGAGCTTTAGCCTGCAGCCCCATACAGGCTGGATTAGTCTGGGTTGAAAGCACCACTGAACTCAGATGAGAGGTTTTTGTATGTGACCAGAAGGGACATTAGGAGCAACACCGAGTAAGAGCTTGAGTTAACTCTCCAGTGAAGATGTGACACAAGAGGCTTCTGGAACAGCTGGCTGTGTAAGACTTGTGATGAGTATGTTTATCCAGAGTATATCATCACTTTCTAAAACATGTATTCATTTTGTTCTATTTTTAATTGTGTTAATTTTAATTAGGAGCAGGATTCATTGTGTTGTCATTCTTCAAAAAATGTGAAATTCAGCTATATATGCAGGATTAAAGGTATCTGTATTTATTCAGAGATTTAAGAACAATCAGAGTGGATTAATATTTGTGTAGGGAATAAGGAATAGCATTAGAAATTAACTAAAAATGTTTAAGGATTTTTTATAGGTCATTTTAGCTGAATCACACTGAAGTAATGAACTATGAAGACCCAGGTTTTAATGTAAATCTGGAGCATTTGGGTATTTACATTTTGTCCCACCTGAATATTTATTTATTCATTCGTTCCCCCCATTTTTGAAATACTTACACCTGCCTTTTATCCATACCAGAATATTCCTATTCTTGATTTTCAGTGGTAGGGGATTTGATGATATTCAGAAGACTTACTCAGAGTCAACTGCTATTTCAAACTTTGCATCAAATAATTACTGAATTTTTAAGACCATGTGATTTTTGCCTCTTTCACTTGGGTATGCCTGATGCTACAATATTTTCCAAAATTTAAAAAGGAAAAAAAATTCCTAGTGTGCCACAAACCTGTCATGAATACAACTGGTACTAACATAAATTGTTGCCAATTGTCCTTGAGCAAGGCCACCCAGAGGATTCAGGGGGCCTGGGGCAAAGCCATTTCGGGGGCCCCTTCCATAAAAAAAGTTGCAATACTATAGTAACATGTATTTAGAAATGTAAAAAATAACCAGTGAAATACATTCAAAAATTAATTTTTAGTAATTTGAAAATACACTAAATACATTATTTAAAAACATTAAATGCTTTAATGGTATGTATACATTTGCAATTACATAATGGGCTGTCGCTGGGTGATGGTTGGTGCCAATGGGCTGTCACTGCCTGGGGGTGGCACTACTGTTGCCCAGGGCTGGATGGGGAGACACCAAGGACAATTAAAACTCATGGGAGATGGGAGAGATTCCAGAAGATTGGAAAAGGGCAAATATAGTGCCCCTCTATAAAAAGGGAAATAAAAACAACCCAGGAAACTACAGACCAGTTAGTTTAACTTCTGTGCCAGGGAAGATAATGGAGCAAGTAATTAAGGAAATCATCTGCAAACACTTGGAAGATGGTAAGGTGATAGGGAATAGCCAGCATGGATTTGTAAAGAACAAATCATGTCAAACCAATCTGATAGCTTTCTTTGATAGGATAACAAGCCTTGTGGATAAGGGAGAAGCCGTGGAAGTGCTATACCTAGACTTTAGTAAGGCATTTGATACGGTCTCGCATTGATAAACTAGGCAAATACAATTTAGATGGGGCTACTATCAGGTGGGTGCATAACTGGCTGGATAACCATACTCAGTTGTTATTAATGGTTCCCAATCCTGCTGGAAAGGCATAACAAATGGGGTACCGCAGGGGTCTGTTTTGGGACCAGCTCTGTTCAATATCTTCATTAACGACTTAGATATTGGCATAGAAAGTACGCTTATTAAGTTTGCAGATGATACCAAACTGGGAGGGATTGCAACTGCTTTGGAGGACAGGGTCATAATTCAAAATGATCTGGACAAATTGGAGAAATGGTCTGAGGTAAACAGGATGAAATTTAACAAAGACAAATGCAAAGTGCTCCACTTAGGAAGGAACAATCAGTTTCACACATACAGAATGGGAAGAGACTGTCTAGGAAGGAGTACGGCAGAAAGGAATCTAGGGTTTATAGTTGACCACAAGCTAAATATGAGTCAACAGTGTGATGCTGTTGCAAAAAAAGCAAATGTGATTCTGGGATGCATGAACAGGTGTGTTGTGAGCAAGACATGAGAAGTCATTCTTCCACTCTACTCTGCACTGGTTAGGCCTCAACTGGAGTATTGTGTGCAGTTCTGGGCACCGCATTTCAAGAAAGATGTGGAGAAATTGGAGAGAGTCCAGAGAAGAGCAACAAGAATGATTAAAGGTCTTGAGAACATGACCTATAAAGGAAGGCTGAACGAATTGGGTTTGTTTAGTTTGGAAAAGAGAAGATTGAGAGGGGACATGATAGTAGTTTTCAGGTATCTAAGAGGGTGTCATAAGGAGGAGGGAGAAAACTTGTTCACCTTAGCCTCCAAGGATAGAACAAGAAGCAATGGGCTTAAACTGCAGCAAGGGAGGTAGGTTGGACATTAGGAAAAAGTTCCTAACTGTCAGGGTGGTTAAACACTGGAATAAATTGCCTAGGGAGGTTGTGGAATCTCCATCTTAGTACTTCAGATCATATTTAAGAGTAGGTTAGATAAATGTCTATCAGGGATAGTCTAGACAGTATTTGGTCCTGCCATGAGGGCAGGGGACTGGACTCGATGACCTCTCGAGGTCTCTTCCAGTCCTAGAATCTATGAATCTTATTTTATGGTCAGGGTTGACAGGAGGCAGGTGCACAATTTGGATTGCTGCTGCTTATGACAAACCTATTATGTCAACTAATGGAGGGCTTTAGCCCTCAAGACTGCTAGTGCCGCATCTTTCTTGAGCCCTACACTCAGTTCAAACACTTATTGATACAAGAAATATAAAAAACATACATGATTTTTCTTTTATTTGACAGCTGGGAAATTGAAGTACATTAATAAGCCAGGTGCTCAGCTGCTGTAAAATTGTGAAATGAAGAATACTGCATCCAGAACATTTACCGGGGAAATGTAAATAAGCATAATTTGGCCAGGTCACCACCCTTACTTTTGCAACAACAAAAAAAACCATGGGATCTGTTGTATTTGTGTAGTGAGGACCCCGTAATCACCCACAGTCAGCAGCAACAATGAACTCTTTTGTTTTGTCCAAAACAGAAAAAGTACAGATGAACTGCCTGCTAGCAAGGAGGAAGCCGAAGTGAACCTTGCGCAAATCCCTTCCTCTGTAGACAACAACTCACGGGTACTCACAATAGCACCCCTGGTGCTCATGTTCCCCTAGATAAAACTATAGCACCCCCTATGCATACATAACAGGATGTTTAATGACCACAAAAGTAGCTTATGATGATGTATTTTCCCAAATTCAACAGCACATCCAACAGTGCAGTGCCCCTTAGTGCCAGGTTGGCTTATTCCTATTACAGAGGGAAGAGTCTGTCCCACTGAATCAACAAGAGCATTTTATGCAGCGCCATGAGTTTTCCTTGACTGCCCCCTTCCCAAGGAAAGTGCAGCACCTCAGCTTGTGAGACCCAAGGAGTGCACAACACAAGTGGCCAACCATAAAAAAATCAAGTTCTCAGGAATATCGCCTCAGCCACGCAGAGGATAACTTGTTTGTAGTCACAAGTGTACTGAAAGTGTGCTTTCAGGTTAGGGGAGATACTGAGAATATGATATGAAGCAAAATAAAAGCACTGCCTGTGAGCAGTGCTGTTTTCTTTTAAGAAATTGGCCTGCAATTCTGAGTGCTGAGATTTGCTGGTGAGAAGAGACAATGAAGTTGGGTCCAGATTCCCGAGCTTTTATTCTTTTCTATAAAGAAATAATTCCATATATTTAGACAGTAGCTACCTCTGCACTAAATACCATGCCCAAGCCCATTCTATCAGACAGATGGCTCATAGGAATCATTATTCATCTACTGCAGTTATTATCGGGAATGATATTCACATGCACAAATTGTAAAATCCTGTACTAATAAGCAAAACATATGAACATATTACTAATAAAAAATATTGTAGTAGACATGGCTGCAATTTGGTTGTGTAAGAGAAAGATGGAAATATATGGGCCATGAGAAGTGAGGTGATTTGAGAAGTACAGATGAGTGTAGAGGGATATTGAATGACTCATTTGTTTATTTCCCTGGTTTTCACAGTTTACCTTGGGTGGACAGCAGTCTAGCAATCCAAAGCTAACAAAAGACTTTCCATCTGGGTATTTAAGACTTGATGCTGTTCCCCTGGAAGTAAATGACACAGTTCAGTTTGTTTCTATGGGTGCAGGATTGGCCTTTAGTAATGTGTATTGTACTGTGTACGTAGTCATTGGAATTTATAGATTCTCAGATGAAAAGCAATCACTAAAAAAATGTGTAGTCTTACTTTACATAGTTTTGATGTTCTGAAAATGGTGCCAATAAATATGCAAAGATTTCTTCTTGATTTCTGCTTCATACAAACTGTAATTCTATCAGGTCTTTCTAAAGTAAAAGAATGCAATGTGCACCCAACATCGGAGTTGCTTGTATAATCTACCCAAATTATAAAATACTGCATTTTTCTCTCTGTAGCACAGAATGCAGATTTTGCAGGTGGGTGCTACAACCAGAGATCCAAACCTATTACTCGTGCTCTTCTTTAAAATTATTCTATATCACTAGTCTCACAGTTCAAAAAAACATTCATTTCATTAACAGAGTAAGTTATGTGAATAGCAGTGCAGGAAAGCAATACAGAAAGTCTACTAAGCATACTGGAATTACAAATATATTTGTCAGTGCAAAGAGTTAATGACCTCACTGTCTTTTACACTGACTTATTTTGCAGGGCAACCCACCATACACTCTCACTGAGGGATTGTTAAAGCAGCCATTATCATATATGATACTCTATGGATGAATTGCTCTTTTTAAGCACAAGATTATTTTCAAAACTGATAATGTTTCTCTGCTGTCCTGAAGATATTTTATCCACAATATTATACCTTGTAAGTATAGGGAGCCAGATTCATGGCTCCCTAGCTGCTTTGTGCCTCTCCAATATTGAATGTGTTAGGATTTTGTTGAACTCTACCTTCTCAACCACACTACTCTTTGGCCCATATTAAGTAGTGACATAAATGGGGTAAGAGCATAAGATTGTTTAATTTACCCCCCACGGGGGCAGAACAGTATGATTGTGGCTGGTTTGTAAGAGAATGTCAGGTTCAGAGTAAGGTTCTTGTCAACACATGGAATTGGGAATAGCTGTTCCAGAATAACTCCATATGTGGGCACTCTTATTCCAGAATTGGAGTGCCTCTTTCTGAATTTATTTAATTTGTGGAAGTGGATTAAGTGAAATCAACAAAGGCAGTCTTATTTCAGAATAAGGTGTTCATACTTGGAACTATTCAGGAATAGCTATTCCACTTTCAGTTCATACCCTACCTTGTTCCAGAATAACTTTTATGTGTAGACACTCTAGAGTGGCCAGGTGCCCGGTTTTCGACCGCAAAATCAAGTCAAAAAGCCCTTTTCAACCAGACACCCAAAGTCCATTTATTGCAGGTTGGGGAGGCACTGAGTCATCACCTTTGCTAGCCCCTACTCAGCTGGGGCTGCCTCCTACCTGCATTGGGTGGCTGCAGCTTCCAGCCCTGGCTCTGCATGCGAGTCCCTCCCGACCTACGCAGGGATGGGGTGGAGAGGAGAAGAGCAGTGAGTGATGAGGGGAGGGGTAAAAAGAGCTAATGGGGGGTGGGGCCTCTGGAGGAAGGGGCAGGAGTGGGGCCTCGGAGAAGAAGCAGGGCAGGGGTGAGGCCTAGGGACAGGGGTGGGGACTGGGGAGCACAAGGTGGGGCAGGGGCAGGGCCTCAGGAGAAAGGGGCAGGGCAGGGGAGGTTCCGGCACTCCTGCTGGAGTGTCCGGTTTTTATATATTACAAGGTTGGCAATCCTAAGATAATCCCTTACATCAATTTGCACCAACACACAGTTGCTTACACTGATCTGAAGTACTGATATGTAATAGACACCATCAAATATCACCTCTGAATTTATAAATCCAATTTTTATGTGGCTAATTGTAAATATTTGCTAAAGGCTGCGTAAGACAACTCGAGAAAAGAATATTATGGGCGGGCTTTCCAAGCAATGTATTGTTGTTATTTATTATTTGTACTGCAGTAGTGCCATAAGGCACCAGCCATAGTGTGTTAGGCACTGTATCTATATATCACAAAAGATGGTCCCTGCCCCCAAATTGATTGCCATCTAAGAATAAGATGAGAGACAGGACATGTATTCAATAAACTGATGTTGGGATCATGAGGTACGGGTGACATGAGTATGATCAGCATGACAAACAGCAGTTGAAGCATATTGGCTGGGTAAACAGTTTAGGCAAAGAATGACAGACATGCTCGTGGTGTGTCCAATTGGTAAAGGCAAATACCCCAGTGGTAAGAACAAGTCCAGTAATGGTGTATTCAGTAATGGTATGCATGTAAGCATATGGGCCTCTGTTTTTTTGAAAATCTGGTCATATAATCACGTCGCTGAAATCGGTTAACAAATGTAGACCTTTTTTCTCTCCCTTTAAAAGATGGGAAGTAGGGATCAGCTAGTTCAGAAGCCATGTTACCTGTGAATTAAACAAGACGAGGAGTCATTAGGAATTCAACCTGAGGTTCAAATCCTTTGGAGTGAAGGATCCAGGCCAATATATATTGCTTTCTCCAATGCACAATACTCTCTCTTTAATTAATCACCTGTTGCTGTCATATCATTTATGCAGTATTATAAAGCAATGTTGGTGGGTTGAAAAGTTGAGGCCTTACTTAGTCCTTAGGTCTTTCACTAAATTCCATCCTGAGGCAACAATGGAGTGAAGACCTCAGTAATATTTTCCTGTATGTAATACCCTACGAGAAGATTGCAAATAATTTTCCATTTGACAAACTTTGTTGATTCCCTCCCTCCCCCCAGTTAAATTGGAATTAACATAACTGATTTTGTTTCAGGACCTCAACTTCAGCTGAAATAACACTTTATCTTGCCAAAGCACATTTGCTTGTGCAGTGCACCTGCTTCATCAGTGATGTCAGCACAGCTCTGAAATTGTGATTTCCAGATAAATACTGCTGCAGAACCAGTAGTGAGCCCAGAAAATATAGGGCCAAGTGTGCCTCTCATGTTAGAAAACCATAGAAACTGCAGTAAGCACAAACTGGGTGAGGTAACTGAGATAGTATCTAACAGAATCTCCCCTTATGGAGGTGGTGTCAACAGTGTTACCTATGGGCCCGAGGCTGTTGCCAGCAAGTTGCAGAGGTGCCAAGAAGCTGTTAGAAATCTCGTTCTCAATCCTGCAGACCTCCTGGCATTTTTGTACCTCAGTGCCCAGTGAAAATTTCTGGGGCCTGATCTGCTTGTTCATTGAATGGTTGACTCACAGTCTGAGGTGTGTGCATGTGTGTGCAATAAATATATATCTGCTACATCCAAAAACCTACATTAAAAATAATGTTTAGGTCCCAAAGTAAAGCACTCAGAAGTTTGGAAATGCCAGAATTATGAGTCTTTAATTGCATGTTCACATACTAATTTTTTCCTAGGACTCCTGCCTTAATATTTCTTTTTATCCTCTTTTACTCAAGGTGTGGGCCTTGAGTGTTATTTACTGCACACCATTCAAAACCTGAACCAAACACAAAATTAATTATTTCCTCCTGGGCATTTCTATGGTGCTTTCGTCACTGTATCTGACTGCTCCACAGACATTTATCTTCACTATACCCTGGTGAATTGAGGCACAGAGGGACTAAGATTAAAATCATCAAAAGTGTCCACTAACATTGGGTGTCTAACTTGAGGTATCTAGGGGACCTGATTTTCCTGCATACCTAGCATTTTTATGCATTTGAAACACAGCCCCAATTGATTTCAGTTGCCGTTGTAAGCACTCAGCACTTCTGTAAATCTGGCCCCACACGTCTCATGTTGGGCACCCAGAAAATAAGGAACACTTAATTAATGGTCACCTGTGAATAGTTTGGTTTAAGTGGCTTGCCCAGCTTCTTACAGGAACTCTGTGACAGAGGTAAGGATTTAATTATGGCATTTCTTAACTTTTGAGCGTTTGACAATTCAACCTAAATGTTACGTTATTGGAGGTTTATAGTATGTAATTCCTAATTAAGACAACAGACAAAACAAAACAGAAATTCTAATCCGTGGAATCATGTTGTTGACCCTCAACTTGGTTCATCAGCATGGTTTGAACCTTTAGATTCATAGTACAGCTCTCTACCACACTAGCTAATGGAGTAACTAGCCGCTGTAGTAGTTTGGGTATGTGGAGCAGGAAAGGTTTATTTTCAACATCTTCTTCAAAAAAGTGCACCAGTCTTGAAACTTGGCAGAATTGCTACATTTCAGGTGGCACAAAATCTTCCAAAACTAAATTGTTTGTTGAACAAATTCAGAGACACGTTTCTCCAAAATATTTGATTGCTGTGACACAGCTCTCCTTTCTCTCTGTAACTTACATGTGCTTATTCTTTTCTACGTTACATTTTTCCAGCTCCACGATCATGGAAGAACTGTGGGTGGATCCCTGGGCCTCAGTGTGCTCCACGAAGGCACAGGGTTCTGTACAGAACTCCTTGCAGGATAAGTGCCTAAGTCTTGATATTCAAATTTCACATCAGTGCTTTGTACCCAGCATGTTATTTCCAATGGTAATTTATTTCAGCAGCTGAATTTTTCTGTAGTGTCAAAGTGTCATTTATTACAAAGTGATATTTATCTTTACCAGGAAATAGGACACTTCTTAAATGTAACTTCCCTTATCAGGAAAATTGTTTCTATAATAATTTAACTGCAAAGTAGTCATTGATTTGTTTCATGAATATGCCTTAGCGGACATAAATGAAATACTAAGAAATGATCATCCTGTATGAGCTGTGCTGCAAAATACTTGCAATTTTTGGAAAGCATTTTCCAGCTGCTTTTACTCAGCAACATTGATTAGAGATCACAAAGTGCATGCCTGGCTGGCTGGAGATAATATTTAACATGATATCATTTGTTTCAGAAACCACCTCTGCAGTAAGAATAATGAGGTGTGATGCCTCTGGAAATGGATGTACCTGCTATAGTGTGCCTATCATTTCTTATTTCATCATGTGGAAGTGCCATGAAATAGTAGTAATAAGCTGAGGAAAGTGGAACTTTTTACCAAGTTTCTGTCTCTTCTTTCAGTGTGTGTGTGTGTGTGTGTGTTCTGTATAGTGATGAGTTTCTGGCTAGATCTTCAAATCCTTTCTGTTAGTACCTGGTAGTACAAGGTAGAAAGATTTGTCCTGCTGTTTATTTCAGCTGTTCATTTATTAGAGATATTTCCTATCATTAGCTGACATGAGCAAGTTCTGCCCCAATACAAATATTGACACATTTTAACATAACAGTGGAGATTAGTCTGGGACTCTGGAACTTGCTTAAGGCTGAGATTTCTTTTCAGGAGGTCTGTTGTCTCTTGCCATTTTTAAAAAAAAAGGGTTTTGATAAATGTGTGTAATTTTAGCAGTTGCTCTGCACCTTGAGAGCTTTGATGTGTCAAAAAGGGAAAAAATTGAATAAATGGCTTGATGCTCTCGAGGGTAAGGTGCTCTCTGCTCCCATCTGTTGGTAAATAGGGGGAAGAACAGCTTCACCTGCCTTAACTAGTTCCCCAGAATTCCAGATGGACAGAAGCTCCTAAGGGTAAGGAACTTTTACCAAAGGCAGATCGTGCCAAACCAATCTGATCTCCTTCTTTGAGAAAGTAACGGACTTATTAGATAAGGGAAATGCGGTGGACCTAATATACCTTGATTTCAGTAAAGCGTTTGATACTGTACCGCACGAGGAATTCTTGGTTAAACTGGAAAAGATGGGGATCGATATGAAAATCCAGAGGTGGATAAGGAACTGGTTAATGGGGAGACTGCAGCGGGTCGTATTGAAGGGTGAACTGTCAGTTGGAGGGAGGTCACCAGTGGAGTTCCTCAAGGTTCGGTTTTGGGACCCATTTTATTTAATCTATTTATTACTGACCTCGGAACCAATTGTAGGAGTGGGCTGATAAAGTTTGCGGATGACACAAAGCTGGGAGGTATTGCCAATTTGGAGGAGGATTGGGATATTCTGCAGGGAGACTTGAATGACCTTGTGAATTGGAGTAACAGAAATAGGATGAAATTTAATAGTGAAAAGTGTAAGGTGATGCATTTAGGGATGACTAACAACAATTTTAGTTACAAGCTGGGGACGCATCGGTTAGAACTAACGGAGGAGGAGAAAGATCTCGGGGTCCTTGTAGACTGCAGGATGACTATGAGTCGACAATGTGACATGGCGGTGAAAAAAGCCAATGCGGTCTTGGGATGCATTAGGCGAGGTATATCTAGTAGGGATAAGGAGGTGCTGCTTCCGTTGTACAAGGCACTGGTGAGACCTCATTTGGAGTACTGTGTGCAGTTCTGGTCTCCCATGTTTAAAAAAGATGAACTCAAACTGGAACGGGTACAGAGAAGGGCCACTAGGATGATCAGAGGAATGGAAAACCTGTGGTATGAAAGGAGACTCGAGGAGCTCGGGTTGTTTAGCCTGACCAAACGAAGGCTGAGGGGGGATATGATTGCTCTCTTTAAATATATCAGAGGGATAAATACCAGGGAGGGAGAGGAATTATTCCAGCTCAGTACTAATGTGGACACGAGAACGAATGGATATAAACTGGCCGTGGGGAAGTTTAGGCTTGAAATTAGACGAAGGTTTCTGACTGTCAGAGGGGTGAAATATTGGAACAGCCTTCCAAGGGAAACGGTAGGGGCGAAGGACCTGTCTGGTTTTAAGATTAAGCTAGATAAGTTTATGGAGGGAATGGTTTAATGGGATAACATGATTTTAGTCAAAGGAACAGCGTGCCATGGCAGGTAAATAGTATAATGGCTAATGAGGGTCAGGCTGGAGAATCTTGCCTACGTGCTTGGAGTTTTACTGATTGCCATATTTGGGGTCGGGAAGGAATTTTCCTCCAGGGTAGATTGGCAGAGGCCCTGGAGGTTTTTCGCCTTCCTCCGCAGCATGGGGCAGGGATCGCTAGCTGGAGGATTCTCTGCTAATTGAAGTCTCTAAACCACAGGATTTGGGGACTTTAACAGCAGAGTCAAGGGAAAGGGTAGGGATGGCTTTGTGGCCTGCATCATGCGGGAGGTCAGACCAGATGATCATAATGGTCCCTTCTGACCTTAAAGTCTATGAGTCTATGAGAACTCTCTGCCCTCCTCTGTTGGTGAACCAGGTGAAATACAGCTACAGAGAGGGCTTTGTTTGCATAAGCTTTCTACCCTGAATTCCTCTAGTGACACTTTGTGAGCCACCATAACTGTACCCAAACTCAGAATTGGTTGGGTGCTGGAACTGAACTGAGGTGTGCATTCCTGGTTGTAAGGAGTCTGTTCAAGAGTCCTATATACTATTGTTCCCTTCGCTGGGGCTCCTGTGCTGTTGACCCACTGACCGTCCAAGCACAAAGTCTTCTGACTCATGTGGTGCAGGTCCAAGCCCATTCATTTTGCAAGATGGACGCAGCTGAAGCCTTGATCGTCAGGCTTGTGTGTGGAGGGTCTGCCAACACTATCCCACAATCCCCTAGGCCTGCGTGTCCTGCCCCTTCTATCCCCAAACTTCTCACTCGATGCCCAGGACCTGGAAACAACCTCCTGGTTCAAATATAGCAGCTCAGACTATTCAACTGTAAACACAGTTAACCCTATGTATTAGCTATGTCCAGAATAACGAAGAAGCCATACACTGAGCATGCTACTAGCTAGCTGGCAAGAGGAACAGCCTGATTCTAGTAACTATGTGGTGTGAGGCAGGCAAGACATTTGGCCACCAAACTGCAGGCTCTAGTTCTAGCACCAGCACCATGCTCTGAATCTTCCTCATGTTTCCTAATGATGTTAAAACACTGATATAAATATATATCCTGGTAAGATAAAAGTAAAATACTTCTTAAAAAATATCTGGAAATATTTGGGTATTACGGGGTGGCTAGAGGTCAGATATTTGAATTATTGACCTTCCTCTGAACATTTGACATCTGGCATTTTACATTAATTCCTTAAACAGCCTGCTTCCTAAGCAGTCTTACTGCAGAAAACATACCATCAGCTAATTAGATTGACAGATAAAGTGTTGTTCCTAGAAGTGAAACCCAGTATACAAAGGGGAAAAAAATGATCAGGAATGTAAATAAATGTCTGATTAGCATCTATAATATTTGTTTGTTATGTAGGAAGACTATGGAAGAAGGTTGTGTGAAATGTTCACAAACCGATTTCACCCAAGCACAGAGGGCTCATGCAAAGTTCTCTGTGCCTATGCTGGGCAGGAGGTGGGCTATATGGGAGGCAGCAGATGGAGCAACCACATGGCTTTGTCACCTTCTGCACACCACACTGGAGTTTTCCATGTCAGCCCCACATCGTCCAATGTAGAGGGCAATGCTGGTGCAGGGGACAGGAGGGGCCAATGCTAGCTGGGATTAACCTGTGCATCTATCATGGAGAGGGGATTTGGCTGTTGAGCGCACTGGCTGGAACAGCAATTACAAGAGGAGGTCTGTGTTGCAGCCCTGTAACTTTACCCCGATTAGGGATGTTGGATTGGCCCTTTCCCCCACAAAACCTTTGCATGCTTCATCCATGTAACTCTGTACAGTGTAAACAGAAACATTAGGAATTCACCTAGTTTGATTTGCTATAAACTTGAAACTCCAACCTTTAGAGCTCTTGAGCAGGGCTCCATGATTGTGTTATGGTTTCAGTGTGAAGCCAGGAGAAATTCATCTACTTCAAACAAGTTTAGGGTTAATTTGAACCTAGAACTCAAAGCAAAAGTTGAGAGGTGCAATTCTACAAATATTGAATAAAATGAAACCTTGTGAAGTGAAATGGCTGAGTTTTGTACAGCCGTGCTTAATGTCACTGGACGTCTCTACAGGGTAAGGTACTAATAATCATGAAATCCAGCTGGGTTGTCTCATAGATTTAGTAGAGATGAAAGTCACTATGCTGTGGTGAGCCTAACCCTCACTCACAAGCCAGACCTAGAGGTAGTGATGCCAGTCAGGAGATAAGAAGGAAGGCCCTCTCCTTGATCAGTAACTGGTTAAACGACTGGAAACAAAGGGAAGAAATAAGTGGTCAGTTTTCAGAATGGAGAATGGTAAATAGTGAGGTCTCCCAGAGATCTGTAATGGGACCAATGCTGTTACAACATAGAGTAGAACCTCAGAGCTATGAAAACCAGAGTTACAAATGGACCAGTCAACAACCACACACCTCATTTGGAACTGGAAGTATGCAATCAGGCAGCCACCTAGATGACAACAACAAAAAGCAAATAGAGTACAATACTGTGTTAAATGTAAATTACTAAAAAATAAAAGGATAGTTTAATAAAAGAAGATTTGACAAGGTAAGGAAACTGTTTCTGTGCTTGTTTCAGATAAATTAAGATGGTTAAAAGCAGCATTTTTCTTCTGCTTAGTAAAGTTTCAAAGCTGTATAAGTCAATGTTCAGTTGTAAACTTGTTCTTTGATACTGAACAATTGCAGCAATTGGATTGCAGCTCCACTTTCAGAGCTCTCAACTGTGGAATTCCACAAGGCTCCATTTCCTTTTCCATCATAGTAAATATATAGGATAATCCACTGGGGGCAGTTTGTAAGACGAGGACCGGCTACAGGCACCAGCGAAGGAAGCAGGTGTTTGGGGTGGCCAATAGAAAGGGGTGGCACGTCTGGGTTTTCGGCAGCAATTTGGTGGCGGGTCCCTCAGTCCCTCTCTTCCTCTGAGCTGCTGCCGAAGTGCCGCCGAAGAGGAAGAGAGGGAGTGAAGGACCCGCTGCTGAATTGCTGACGAAGAATGAAGAGGTGCAATTGAACTGCCGTCAAAGTGCCACCGATCAGCTGGTTTTTTGTGTGTGTTTTTTTTTCCCCCGCTGCTTGGGGCGGCAAAAAAGCTGGAGCCGGCTCTGTGTAAGACATCATGGTCTTGGGTGCCCGCAATGCAGAGACAGTACTACACTTTACATCTTCTTCACATCAAATACAAATAGAACCATTTCCCAGCTATCCTAGTGCCTGAAGAAATCAGCACATGGATGAAGAACAACCGCCTGAAACTAAATCCGGCCATAATAGTGGTGATTCCGGTGGGAAAAGAGGAAAATGTGAAGCGCTAACAAACACTATATAATCACCCTCGTTCTAAAATAGTACATAGCCTCTGTTCTCCTTTTAGACTTCTCACAGGTACTGGATACTCAATAGCAATGTCTACAAGAATGCCTTCTTCCATGTATTCTCTCTGGAAGGCTATGTCCCAACCTGACTAATATAGACTTGGTCATAATGATCTATGCATTCCAACCTGAGAATGAAACTACAATCAAAGAAATATCTCCAGATGGTGCAATACAGAGCAGTCCACCGGAACAACACAGGTTGTTGTAAGTATATGTTGCAGGTGTTCTGATAATTTCAATGACTCCCTATCAAGTTCCAGATTAAATGTAAGGTCTTGATCTTCGTTGCCCATTGATCCTATTGAGCTTAATGGGTTAAACCTGGGCTATTTCAAGAACCAGCTGGCCCTCTGTGACCATGACATTTCTAGTGCTCAGGAAAAATCAAAACTATCTCCAATGAGTGAATCTAGTGGAAATGGGAGAAAGAGCCTTCTTGATGGAGCATGTGTTCAGGAACTTCCTTCTATGAGGAGAAGACTGCCTTTGGTCAAAGGAAGACCTGCCTCTTTACCAGTTTCCCCATGACAACAAAATAAATAATTATGGGGTGAAAAACATCTTTCTGTGTGTGGGGAAAAAGGGGAGAGAAGCAAACAACTCATGGATGCTGTGGTGATGCATGTAGTATAGATAAAAAGAAGTTATAGGCTGTAGTCTAGAAACTGAGTAATTCCCATTTCATCTTGGGTTACATACTATACCTGGCAAGGAATCACTGGGAACATAACAGATAAGTGCAGCTTTTGTGTTCATTACATTTTAATTGATACAATTTTTTATGTCGCCCAGAATAAATTCATTCAAAAATGCCATATTCTGTTCATCTGATAAGTGTCGGGTGAACCTTTTAACGGTGGTTAATTTTTTTAATAGATTCTTCTAACCCTTTCAGCATAAATTGTGCAGTATTGCAGTTAACTAAAAAGTCTGAAGAGAGGTGTCTGAGACATGATGCTTCTGTTCATTAGTTCTATGGTACTTCTGTATCTTGACTTTTACTATTAGTGTGCTAGATGGCTATTTATACTCATTAAGTGATAAAGCAAATCTGTAGAGCGATCATGCTGAAAACTAACAGGAAAATAATTTGCAAAACTATATAGACTATCATAGATATCAGTTTATTCCAAGAGAGAGACTAAATTCTTTTTGCCTGACTGATTTTGGCTTTTAGAGCTAGATCCTGACTTGGACTATATGCCTGCCCAATGTGTAGGGAGAGGTGAGGATTCCCTTTATAACCCTGCACAGGCTACCAGACGCTGGTCTAGGCATACAGAAATAAGTGCGCACTGTTCGCCCTCTGATTCCTCTTCACTCATTCTCGCTTTCTCGGGAGCAATGGTCAGGGATGGGCTAGCAGTGAGTGGAATCTTGCCTCTGATCCTCAGGCTGCTGCGTGCAGCTAGGCTGCTGCAGGGAATGTTGTAATTTGTGGCTGTTGCAGGCCAACAGCAAATTAATACCCCATGGAGCTAGACAAAAACTCAGGAAAGGAAATGGGCCTCAAAGGGGTGTCCCTCATATACAATGCCTTCTGGGGCTACTGTGGGGGAGGTGCCATTTATACCTTGCTCAGGTTTGTGCATCAATGCACAGTCTGGCCCTTAATTATTAGCAATTAGTTAAAAATAAAGGGCCAGCCTCTGCCACCCTTAATTGCACTGACTAGCTTATTGAAATCTTGGAAAGTAAGGACCAGATCCTCAAATGTGCCTAATCCCCATTGGCACTACTAGGAACTACTCAGCATGAGAGAGACTACTCAGCATTAGTAAGGGCAGCAGAATCTGGCCCAAAGTAATTACATGGTTTTTTGAAACGTATTCAAAAGTAGATCTGACTGAATAATTAAATTATTTGATACTATCATCATAAAATAAAAGTGCTGAGTGGATAATGGGGTACCACTCCATTATTATTCATGAATATTTGGAAGACTGTTGGGCAGTTGTGAAAACATTTGCAAATCCCCAAATTTTAATTTTAGCACAAATTATTATTCTTCCAAAAATTTGGATCAGAAAGTGAGTTGCACTTGATTTGTTGTTCTATTAAAATGTTTGTCATCCAATCAGGGATTAGAAACAGCATCATGGAATTTAGCCTATCATGTTACAATGCTAATAAATAGTAAAGAGTGTAGCTGAAGCAAACTGTTTAAACCAGACTGAGAATTATTCATCCAAGCTACTCTGCATATACTTATTAATAACAATTATTTTGGAAGGAAAATGGTTGTTTCATGACCAGTTAACTGTAGTTTGTACAACTGTCACAGACCATACAAGTGAGGTTGGGTCCAGTCAGTGTCTGAATGGAAAACTTCCAAAGAAAACCCAGGGCTACGGGAAATGGTGTCAATGATTCAGTAATTTGTGCTCTGTCCTCTAAGTCAGTTCAGAGCCAGAGCAGTATAGTGAAAGAAGGAATTTTGTTGTGTGAAAGTCCAGTGTTCCAGAGACTCTAAGCTCTTAAGGATCCCATGGCTTCCTTTCAAAGGATGTGTTTAAAAGCAGTGTGAGCGCCTGGCTGTGTCCTTGTTTGTGTAATTACATTCTGCATACCTAAATTTTCCTTGCAGTTAAATCTTTTTTATTCTTCTTCATTTCTTGCCTGAGACTGGCTAGCTGCTTAATGTCACAGTAACAGGTTGTGCTGTTTGTTAGTAAAGCAGAATGGGTGGCATTTAAATGGCAGCAGATGTGACCCTAATATAGCCATATCTAATGTACTTTGGGCTGAATGATATTCTGTAGAATGAATGCAGTGGTGATGCAAGTTATACATTTATAAGTGGATCTGAGTCTAAAGGATCCTAACTAGGTGTAACTTGCATATTAAGAGGGCTGGAAGAAGATGTGAATTACATCTACTGTGACAAAGTTCCTCCTCTATCTTGGTGGGTCCTGCGCTTATTGGTGGATTTTCTTGCCTCCGAGATTCACCATGTGGGTTGGGGAACATCCCAGAGACCTTCCCCTCTGGAAGATCCCACAGTCCAGGTCAATTGGGAGGTTTGGGGGGAACCCGGGCCCACCCTCCATTCCTGGTTCCAGCCCAGGGCCCTGTGGACTGCAGCTGTCTATAATGCTTCCTGTAACAGCTGCACGACAGTTACAATTCTCTGGGCTACATCCCCATGGCCTCCTCCAAACACCTTCCTTATTCTCACCACAGGACCTTCCTCCTGGTGTCTGATAACACTTGTGCTCCTCAGTCCTCCAGCAGCACACCCTCTCACTCACTCTCAGCTCCTTGCGCCTCTTGCTCCCAGCTCCTCACACTTGCACCACAAACTGAAGTGAGCTCCTTTTAAAACCCAGGTGCCCTGATTAGCCTGCCTTAATTGATTCTAGCAGCTTCTTCTTAATTGGCTCCAGGTGTCCTAATTAGTCTGCCTGCCTTAACTGGTTATAGCAGCAGAGGGGTAGCCATGTTAGTCTTAAAGGTGCCACAGGACCCTCTGTTGGTTCTAGCAGGTTCCTGATTACTCTAGTGCAGCCCCTGCTCTGGTCACTCAGGGAACAGAAAACTACTCATCCAGTGAGCAGTATATTTGCCCTCTACCAGAGTCCTGTGCCCCACTGGTCTGGGTCTGTCACATATCCCTCCCTCCTACTCAACGCCAAGGGGTTGGGCAGCTTGGGACACCAGACAGTGCACACGTGACAAGCCATCGGCATTGCCATGACGGCTCCCTGCTCTGTGTTGCACACGGAATTGGACAGGTTGGAGGGATAAGAACCATCTGGTCACCCTTGCGTTCTTCTCCTTGTTCTGCTGCATCCATTGAAGAGGGGCATGATCAGTCACGAGGACAAATCTGCACCAGAGCAGGTAGTAGTGCAATGTTTCCATGCCTCGCTGTTAATGGGCCATTCTCTCTCCACCACTGCATATTTTTGTTCCCTTGGAAGGAGTTTCTGACTGAGGTATAGAATTGGGTGTTCCTCCTCCCCAACCATCTGTGATAGAACGGCCCCCAACCCTACTTCCGATGCATCTGTCTGCAGGATAAACTCCTTGGTGAAATCAGGGGCTATCAGTACGGGGTTACTGCAGAGGGCAGTCCATAGGCCTGTGAATGCTTCCTCTGCTGCCTCAGACCATCTCACCAGATAAGGTCCATGGGCTTTCACTAGGTCTGTCAGGGGGCTTGCCCTTATGGCAAAGTCGGGGATAAATTGTCGGTAATACCCCACCACACCTAGGAACGCCCGGACTTGTTTCTTGCGACTTGGTCGGGGTCAAATTTTGGATGGCCTCTAACTTGTTCACTTAGGGTTTTACCAAACCTTTTCCCACAATGTAGCCAAGATATTTGGCCTCTGTAAACCCTACAGTGCACTTGGCAGGGTTTGCTGTAAGGCCAGCTCGCCTGAAGGTATCAAGGACTGCCTCCACCTTCTCCAGGTGGGTTTCCCTGTCTGGGGTATGAATGACCACATCGTCCAAGTAGGAAGCAGCATAACTGTTATGCGGGTGTAATAGCTTGTTCATGAGGTGCTGGAAGGTAGCTGGGGCCCCATGTAGTCTAAAAGGGAGGACAGTATATTGAAAAAGACCCTCTGGTGTAGAGAACGCAGTCTTTTCCTTTGCGTCTTCTGCAAGGGGAATCTGCCAGTACCCCTTTGTCAAGTCTAGGGTAGTCAAGTACCGGGCATTACCCAGACGGTCCACTAGCTCATCTATGCGAGGTATGGGGTACGTGTCGAACTGGGATACTTCATTTAGTCGCCGGAAGTCGTTGCAAAAATCTTGTGGTGCCATCAGGTTTGGGCACCAGCACGATTGGGCTGGACCACTGACTGTGGGATTCTTTGATCCCAAACTCCAGCATTTTTTTTTTTACTTCTGCTTTTATTTCCTCCATTTTTGCCGCTGGCACCTGATAGGGCCTTATTGTTACTCAGGCCCCAGGGTTCGTGACGATGTGGTGATAGGTCTCGGTTGTTTGACCTGGTTCTGGAAGATCATCTCAGACAGCTCATTCTTCTGGTCTGGTGTTAAATCGGGAGACACTCTCACCTGTTTGGAAGGCTAGTTTTCCTGGGTTAGGTCTTTGTGGACCATTGTGCATGCCTCTTGTGCATGCCAGTGTTTCAGAAGGTTAACGTGATAAATCTGTTCTTCTTTTCTGCGTCCTGGCTGCCGCACCTTGTAGGTTACTTCCCCCACGGGTTCAACCACCTCATAGGGCCCCTGCCATTGGGCCAGAAGCTTGCTTTCTGCCATGGGTACCAACACCATAACCCGATTCCCTGGTTGGAACTGTAGCACTTTTGCCTGGCGATTGTAATGGGTTCGCTGGGCCTCCTGTGCCTTCTCCAAATGTTCCCGTACAATAGGGGTAACTTGGGCTATCCGGTCTCGCATCTGCATTACATGCTGTATTATATTTCTCCCCTCATTGGGTTCCTCTTCCCAGATCTCTTTGGTGATATCTAGTATGCCATGGGGGTGACGCCTGTATAATAACTTGAAGGGGGAAAACCCAGTTAGCGAACATAAGGTAGGGTATTAGGGTGTCCCAATCCTTCCCATCCCAACTTACCACCTTCCTTATGATAGCCTTGAGGGTTCGGTTAAATCTTTCTACCAACCCATCAGTCTGTGGATGGTAGACCGAAGTTCTCAGGGTATGTATATGGATCAGCGTACAGAGGTCCTTCATTAGCTTAGACATAAATGGGGTTCCTTGGTTGGTTAATATCTCCTTCAGTAGCCCCATTTGGGCTAAGATCCCCACCAGCTCTTTGGCTATAGTTTTAGAGGCCGTGTTCCGCAGGGGGACGGCTTGTGGGTAGCGAGTAGCATAGTCCAAAACAACAAGTATATATTGGTGGCCCTGAGCCGTCTTCTCCAGGGGTCCCACTAGGTCCATGGCTATTCGCTCGAAGGGGACCTCTATGATGGGAAGGGGTACTAAAGGTGCCCTCAAGTGGGGACGGGGACTGTGCAGCTGACACTCCGGGCAGGAGGCACAGTACCTCCACACTTCTTCAAGTACTCCGGGCCAGAAGAATCGTCATATGACTCTTGCCAGGGTCTTCTCTACCCCCAAAAGATGACTATGAGCAAGACTTAATACAGCGTTCTGGTGTTTTTGAGGTACTAGGATCTGCTGTACCTCTGCCCCTGTACTGGTGCAACCCGGTTTAAGAGATCCTTCTTCATTATGAAGTAGGGTCTTGGTCCCTGGGTTTTCCCTTCTACGGGGACCCCCATCTATTTTAGTCACCTCCTTCCTAATGTTGTCGTACATTGGGTCTTCTGCCTGGTCCCGTCCAAAATTTCCTCTGCCAGGGCTAATCTGCCCAAGATCTAGGGGACCAGTCTCTGTTGCCTCTACTGGTTCAGAAGCATTAGGGTGGGGGTCAGACTCAGGTGCTTCTCCCTCCTGCGTGGCCTCCTTTTCAGCTGTGCGGGTCCACCTACCTACAAGAGCGACCCTCTGGCTTTGGGTCAGTATTCGGGTTCCCAAGGCCTTAGCTGTCCTTCTTTCCCTTTTTGTCTTTCTACACTGTCTGGGAGTGGAGAACAAATCTGGGGATATTTCAGAGAAGATTGGGGGTTGACAGTCTGCTGTGGATTCCTCACCAATTTTAGGGTCCCCATCTTTCTCCAATCCCCCTACTGGGAGCAAGTTTCCAAACCCTGGGAAGTCGCTTCCTATGAGCACCAGGTATGGGAGTTTAGGGACTACACCTGCTGCTACCTCAGTAGTGTTCCCTTGGATCTTGATTTTTACTGGGATGGTGGGGTAGTAACTAACTGTCTCATGGACACCTGTTATCCCCGTATGTTTAGCCTGCAGCAACTGACTACGCTTCACGAGCTTCCCTGAGATAAGCGTGATAGCATTTCCCGAATCAACGAGTGCCGCGGTCCCTACCCCATTTAGTTCACTGGTCTGGTATACATATGTGGGGTTAGTGAGACCCCCACAAGGTGGATTAGGGAGCATGATCTGCCCAGTTCCCCAGTACACTGCATAGGCTCCTCCGCATTGGGACACTGTGCAGCTATGTGTCCCCACTCCCCGCAGGCATAATATCTGTATGGAGCCCTAGGCGTTCCCTGGTCTCTTGATTTGGGCAGTCTTACATCATGATCCTCTTCTCCCTCAGTGCTCCGACTCTTTGTGGCCTCTGCTGGGCCTTCAGCCTCTCTCTTTTTCCACCTGGGCCCTCCTGGTGGCCCAGTCACCTGAACTTTAGGGCTTGGTGCTGCTAGTTTAACCCGGGGTGCCTCTTCCTTAACTGGTCGGGTCAGCTCCCTCGCTGTCCTTCGCCTCTACCAGGGCGACAACCTCGTCATAGGTGGAGGGTTCGTTCTGGCTTACCCAGGCACGAAGGTCTGGTGGTAGTCCCCTCATATATCGGTCGATGACCAGAACCGCTAGTATCTCTTCCGGACTCTGGGACTCTGTTTGCAACCACTTTCGTGCAAGATGGAGGAGCTCATACAATTGGGACCACGGGGTTTTGTCTTCCTGGTACCTCCAGCCGTGATACTGCTGGGCCCGCACTGCTGTCGTTACCCCAGATCTGGCCAGGATCTCTGCTTTCAGCTGGGGGTAGTCTGCCGCAGCCTCTTCAGGCAGATCATGGTAGGCCTTCTGGGCCTCCCCACACAGGAATGGGGCAAGGATGCCAGACCACTGATCTCGAGGCCAGGTCTCCCGTAGGGCTGTCCTCTCAAAGGCCAGAAGGTATGCCTCTATATCATCTTCCCGTGTCATTTTCTGCAGCAAATGGCTGGCCCGTATGAGCCGCATCCCATCATGGCCCCGATTCAGCTCTGTAAGGGACTTTACCTGGTTTACCAGTTCCCGCAACATAGCTCGGTCTTGAGCACCCTGGTCCATCAGCAGGCGATTAGTCTCTTGCTGTAGCCACACTGCCTCCTGTTGGACGGCTGCCTGGATACGGGTAGCCCCCTGCTGGGCTGCCGCAGCTTGTATCAGTGCCCTCACTACGTCATCCATTGTGGTGAAAATAAATAAACCCTCTCCCTTTTTTTTGTTTGTTGTTGTTGTTTTTTAAATCACCCTCCTTCTTCCACCGCGCTGTGCACCCCAAGATCCCACGCCTGACACCAGTGTGACAAAGTTCCTCCTCTAACTTGGTGGGTCCTGCGCTTATTGGTGGATTTTCTTGCCTCAGAGATTCACCATGTGGGTTGGGGAACAGCCCAGAGACCTTCCCGTCTGGAAGAACCCACAGTCCAGATCAATTGGGAGGTTTGGGGGGAACCCAGGCCCGCCCTCTACTCCGGGTTCCAGCCCAGGGCCCTGTGGACTGCAGCTGTCTATAGTGCCTCCTGTAACAGCTGCACAACAGTTACAACTCCCTGGGTTACTTCCCCATGGCCTCCTTCAAACACCTTCCTTCTGGTGTCTGATAACGCTTGTGCTCCTCAGTCCTCCAGCAGCACGCACGCACTCAGCGCCTTGCACCTCTTGCTCCCAGCTCCTCACACTCACACCACAAACTGAAATGAGCTCCTTTTAAAACCCAAGTGCCCTGATTAGCCTGTCTAGCAGCTTCTTCTTAATTGGCTCCAGGTGTCCTAATTAGCCTGCCTCCCTTAACTGGTTCTAGCAGGTTCCTGATTACTCTAGTGCAGCCCCTTCTCTGGTCACTCAGGGAACAGAAAACTACTCATCCAGTGACCAGTATATTTGCCCTCTACCAGACTCCTGTACCCCACTGGTCTGGGTCTGTCACACTACTTAGATTTAGGACTAGAGTAATCAGGAGGGTCTTAAACTAAAAGCAAAATGGGGGTGGGGGACAGATATGAGCACTCAGCACAAAACTGAGATGTTGAGAATAAAAATCAAGGAACCAAAGGACATGAAGAGAAGAAATTCTTTAGTTCATAGGCTAGTGCTAGCCGCCAGGGTAACAAACAAGAGGAATTGGAATTGCTCATTTATGAGAATAAATTTGATCTAATTGGTTTTACTGAAACCTGTTTGGATGATTCCCATGACTGGAATGTTAAAATCAATAGTTAAATGTATTTAGGAAGGCTCGAGTAGGCAGAGGGGAAGGGGCACTCTGTCAAAAATGGCACTACCTATTTCTCATTCACTAACAATTTGGAAGAAAATGATCTTCAGTGCTTATGGATCAGTGTCCTAACAGACAGAGCACAATATTGGTTGGTGTCTGCTACAGACCACCAAATCACACTAGGGAACAGGATGACTGGCTCCTAACACACCTATATATAGAGTGTAGGGGGAAAAATAAATTTGTGATCATGGGGGACTTCAATGTGAATGGCATATGCTGCAGGTGTCATGCTGCCAGTTCTAAAACAGCTCTGGAATTTCTAAATATTATAGATGACAATTTCCTAACTCAAAAAGTGTTGGAGCCAGCACCGGGGAATTCTATATTACATCTTGTCTTGACAGATAAAGAGCAACTCATCAGTGAAGAAAAAAATAATGGTAACTTAAACACAAGTATTCATGACTTGATCACACCAGCCATACTGGGGTCCATAGGGATGCCAATTCCTAGTGAAAATAAGAGGAGGGGGAGTTGGAACAGGTGTTGCTACTGATGGGATGGATGCTGTCTAAAGAGTTCTAGACACCATTTGATCCTCCCTTCTCCAGTGTTTATAGACAGAGCTGATTGGACTGAACTGAGAGCCCTTGTTTCCACTCAGTGATTACTAGAGCTGACATTACAGATGAGTAGGTGTGGGGATAGTGTTGCATTAGAAGACAACAAAGGCAACAGCTGAGAGGTCCCTACTAACCAGTGAAATCATTAAGAGCTGAAATCACTTAGAGCTTGGCCAAGTGGTGGATGCTCAGCATGTAACACCACTGAAGTGCCAGTGAGTGGCAAGCAGCAGACGTGATAACAGTGACAGAGTTGAGCAGCAGAGACAACAGCAACAGAGGTGGCAGCGAGCAGCTGGCAGTGGGCAGAGATAACAGCAACAGTGGCAGAGATAGCATCAGCAATGAGTCAGTTGCAACAGACTGGGGGTGGGAGGTGAACCCACATGAATGCACCACTCCGAACTCAGAGTCCTCACTCACCAGGACAACCAAAGGTGAGTGGGCTGCAGCAGAGGGGGACAGGGAGTGGTGTGTTGAAGGGATATTGGTTCATTAGACTTTCACACCTCAAAGCGGGAAACTGAGGCAAAGGATACTGTCTGAGATAACGTGGGGTGGGTGTAATATTTTAAAATTGTGGTTGTGGTGTTTTCCCCCAATTAATGCTGGGTTCCCTTTCCCTTGTTATTACATTTTCTTTTGTTATACACAGACTCAGCACTTGCAGTATTGCCTCTTAGAGGTGCTCAGGGTGGTGTTTAGTTTTCCCTGATTACTGGGAAGGGGCTTGAGCCAGTTCTGTTTTGTATTAAGAGGAACCCCTGGCCCTTGTTGCTGACTCCATCTGGCAGAAAGGATACACAGTGATTAGACTCGAACTCCATTTATTTAGCTTAACAAAAAGAAGGTTAAGGGGTGACTTGATCACAGTCTGTAAATCCCTATATGGGGAATAAATATTTAACAATGGGTTCTTCAGTCTAGCAGAGGAAGGTATAACACAGTCCAATGGCTGGAAGTTGAAGGTAGATAAATTCAGACTGGAAATAGGATGTAAATTTTTAATGATGGGAGTAATTAATCATTGGAACAATTTACCAAGGGTCGTGGTGGATTCTTCATCACTGACAATTTTTAACTGAAGATTGGATGTTTTTCTAAAAAAGATGCTCTAGGAATTATTTTGGGGAACTATTTTGACCCATGCTATATTGGAAGTCAGATTAGATCACAATGATTCCTGCTGACCTTGGAATCTGTGAATGTGGCCCTATAAATGTAATGGTCTGAATTCATCTAGTGAATTCATAGCAAGGATGAATTTGGACCATAGTCTATTTGTCTTTCAATGTATTCTTACTTTGATATTTCAGTGCCAAATAATACTGGTACAGTGCTAGTGAAATAAAAAATGGAAACGAAAGCAGAGTGAACAGGAAATATAACTTTTATTGTAAAAAGATATGTGAAAGTATTTGATTTTTTTAAAAACTATATACTTTGTATTAGGTTTTGATTAATGTTATACTCAGACACATCCCTAAGTATTAATAATTAGATAATCAGTGACATTTTATGAAGTAACAATGGTTCATTACTTCAGTAATTAGGTTTGAAAGACAAATTTTATGGCGGTTAGATGACTGTATTTTTTCTTTGGTTATTATTCAATCTTAGTGTACAAGATGCATAGTACTTCCTGGGACTCCCATTGGATGGGATGAACATGTCCACTGCTAGATCTATTCAGGGGGTGCAGCATGCTCCATTGCATGGCTGACCAGTTCTGGTGCATACATGGCATAGGGCCATGGCTGTACCATCTTTCTTACCACCCCTTTGAGGTGCCTTGTGCTCAAGGATTGTGATGAAAAAATGAATTCTCTGCTCTGGGGAGCACAAAGATTTCAACTTCCCTTAGCCTTCTTGTGCATCCATGGGGCAAATGGACACAACATAGGCTGCAGCCATCAATGACTTTCTTGCATTAGCAATATTGCTAGTGTAGCTTGTATAGTTGTACTCTGTTAGGGCTTATAGGTCAAATTACCTTACCCACCCAAATAGTCCCACTGAAGTCAGTAGAACTGCTTGTAGCAGTAAAGTGAGCAGAATTTGTGCCTACATCCTATATAAGCTGAAGCTGCCAGTAAAAGGCAACATGATCACATAAAGTAGAGCAGATCTGACACATTCCATTCAGTAGAATGAACAAAGTCCTTGTGGAAGGACTGAGAAGCAGAAAAAAAAATGGCTTCTTTATTACATAAGGAATTGTAATGCTGATTTTGGAGTAAATGGCTATTTTGTAAGTAACAGTAAGGTTAGGAATCATTCAACCACCAACTGTTATTGCATCATGTATTTGTTAAACCAGACCTGGAGTCTGACTTACAAACTGCACATGCAAATTAATAGAATAAAAGAATGGTTTGTAACCATTGTGTCACAATTTGGCGTGCCTGCATAACATACTCCTTTATTTGAGCATACATACTTTCTGTATTATAAGAGAAGAAGGATGGGATAGTCATTAGGGTCCTGGCTTAGGACTTTAGTGAGCTGGGTTCAGTTCCCTGCTTCCTGGGTACCCTCTGTCAAGTCCCTCTGACTCAGTTCCCATCTGTAAAATGAGGATAATATTTCATAGGGCTGTTATGAGGCTAATGTATTAAAGATTGTGAGGTGCTCAATTACCCTAACAGGGGCCACCTTAGATAAATTATGGCTATTTTAGTAGTGCTTAGAGGCCCCAATCAGGGATCACTGCCCCACTGTTCTAGGCACTGTAGAAACAAGTAAAATGGAGACAATCCCTTTTGTCAAAAACTAGATTATGGTAATATGCATACAAATGGGGGTTGGATGAGTCATGGTACCAGTAAGAATGGGTGCATTTCCATAAATAGTAGTCAGTGGCCAAAGAAATCAGTGAAACAAGTTCTAACCTATTGTGTCAGAAAATGAAGTTTGTGTAACCTGAACTCTTCAGTTGTCTAGCACAAGGAAATTAAATGGTGTATCTTTCAGTTCACATCCCAGTACTTCTGCCTTGTCAGCAAACAGAACAGATAAGTGAGTGAATCCCAACAGCACGCAGTCCTGTGATAACAGTTGAGTCTACGTCCTAATCAGGTAGGAAATCTTACTGGTACCTAAAGGATAGCAGAGGATAAAACAGTTTCTGGATTTCCACAGAGCTCCCGTTGGAAGAGAGCAGGAATAATACTCTAGGATTCTATATTGGTTTTCATATTGACAGATTTTAGAACAAGTTATTTAGAACTTTTCTACTGTACATAACAAAGAAATTTATATCCAAACACACACAAGTAGAGCTGGGAGGTCTTAATGACAGTGCTGAAAGTGATCAGAATATGGGATTTAAAAGCAATTTATGTTTAGAATCAACTACAAATGGCAGAAAAACAGTCTGTGTCTAGAACATAAATCATATATTCCCTGTTATGTCTGTCCCTTAAAAATAATGGAAGATTTTTTTTTTAAACTGGAAAAATATATGTAAACAGATGCTGTTACCAAGTCATTAACTACCGCCATCAAAACTAGAAACCTAGGGGAGAAATGTATTAATACTTCCAGCAATAATCTATACAACAAATAAATAATCCTGATGTCTTTTACAAAGATATATGAAAATATTATGCATCATTCTGAGGAATAAATTCAGTTACAGAGGTCACTCTTAGAAGCTATATAAATATCTAAAATATCTAAGGTCTTTTCTGGCCACGATAGTTGTACCGCTTTAACTGGTATAATTAAAATGGTCCAACACCCCTAGTGTGGACATAGTTATACCAATATAAAAATGCCCTATATTGGTACAGCCTATTCCCCTTCCCATATGGAAAAGGTGCTCTATATGTAAAGGTGTCTATAAATGTCCACACAAGGAGCTGTAGTGGTATTTAGATTAAATCTCAGGAAAAGCTTCCGAACTGTAAGCACAGTAGGACAATGGACCAGGTTGCCTAAGGGAAGTTATAGAAGCTCCTTCATTGGAGGTTTTCAAAAAGATGCTGGATAGCCATCTGTCTTGGATGGTTCAGACTCAACAAATCCTGCATCTTGGCAGGGGGTTAGACTAGATGACCCTTGCAGTCCCTTTTAACCCCCTGGTTCTATGATTCTAACTACAGGATTTAAAAAAAAAAATCACACCCCTAACCCAAATTGGTATTCTGGTAGACCAGGCCAAAGTATACACAGTATGCCCTAGATATTCCCTGTACTAGGGAAGATTGGAAATATTTTAAAGGCAGCTGTTTTACAGTTAATGGTGTTTCCAAATTCAAGTGGTGCTTGATGATTGGAGTCACCCTGTGGTTATTAGCTAGAGCAGGGAGCCTTGGAGACATTCCGATCTGAGCAGTGTGTTGAACTCCTAAAGACTGGTGGCAAGCAGTAGTGATCTGGATAGAACTGGCAGGAGTAAGGGAGGAAAGCAGAGAGATATTAACAGAAGGAATGAGCAGGCAAAGCAAAGGGAAGTGTAAAGAATGCAAGGAGAGATGGGGAAGAGAAAACAAAACAAATAAAAGCGTAAATCAGAAGCTGCTCCAGTGTGGAGGAAAGTTTTTCCCAGGAAAGATCAGCAGAGCCATAGTGAAAGAAGAAAAAATAAATAAATAGGAAAACATAAAGGGAGGGAAATGATAGAAGCAGAGGAGAGAAGGGGAGGGAGACAGAAGAAAAATGGCAGCAGTATCAGACTTCTGCTTTTTAAATATTAATATTTGAAGGTATTTCTCTGCAGCCTCTCTCTGATTTATCCCATGTGCGAGGTGCTGCACCAGCCATGTCCAGGAAATCAGTACAATGACTATTGAATAGAAACACTGATTTGATTTTTATAACTGAATGTCTACCCCTTCCCTAGCCACATCCTTCCCTGCAAAAATAAAATTACTTTGCTGTGCTCCTCAGTCTAAGCCTTAATACTACTAGTAGCTGAGGAAGATTCCCCTTTAGCACAAGTAGTGCAGTAGGCCTGTATATTTAGAGCAGAAGAACCTGAGTTTTATCTCTAATGCCACATATAACGTATATGGTTTAGCTGACAACCAGGCTGTCTTCAGGAATCATTAATTGTGACATGTGAAAAGCAGGGGCCAAGATGAGACTATCCACTGAGTGAAATGAAAAAAGATGCCCTTGGGTTAATTTTATAACAAATCCTATTATATCCAGCTACTTCATTTTAAACTTACAATTTTACAAAAGGTATGTCACCTACTACTCTTAAAAACCCATTTTTAGGCTTTTAAAAAGTTGCCATTTCTTTTACTGAGCTCTCTTCCTGCCATGCTATTCAGGTCACATCTTTTCATAATTTCATTCTTCACTCTCTTCAGGAACATTTCCGACTTCAACCTTCTTCCTGTTGCTTCTTCTTTAATACTTGCACATTACAGCGCCATTCTCAGAACACTTGCAAAGTCTTCTATCAAAAAGATTTGAAAACTACTCTCTCTTTAAAAAAAAAAAAAATCAACCCTTATTTTTGTTTCTATTTTGGCACAGGTCTGAATTTATGTTATGCCTGAACCATGTCAAACCAGATATTCGCCCTCGAGTAATTGACATGGTCACATAGGATGTAAATATGTCTTCATTTCAAATACAATGAAAAACTGATCAGTTTCTCAACACACCAATCTGTCATTTCAGTTCATTTGAGTCCAGTAAGATCTCTCCATTCAAATCTTCATTTCTTTTTTTAACCAAATGTGACGAATAAACTGACCTCTATTCTCTAGATAACTGAGTATCAGTGGGCCTTAGGCCAGATCCTGAACTGGGGGAAATTAGCAAAACTTCACTGAAGTCACTGGAGCAACATAAAAATTTACCTCCGATAACTGGTCTGTCATTATTACTGTTGGGGCCATTATGCACACACATGCTAGTTTTTATAACTATAGAAATTCAATGATTATTACATGAGCTACTGTAGAGCTCAGCCCGGCAATCACTTAATTATGTGTGTAAATTTACTCAGCTGAGTAGTCCCTGGAAAATTGCTCATGTGCCTAAAGTTATTCAGTGCATGCAGGAGCAGGGCCTTAGTCAGTGAAATAATGTAAAACTAGATCATTAATATGTGTCTCTCTCATCGCTCCCATTTGCAATGAGAGTAACAAAACCCTTTGAGCTATTCTGTCTAAAGTGGATCTGACCACAATCCATTGAGAATTACAGAGTCCTAGGCAAATAAGATTAGAGTTTTACCCATCACTAGTTCACCCATATTCCAGTTTAAAATCTGATAGTTCTGAGAGCTCTATCTGGATTAGGGCTATATGGTTTTATTCACAGATTTCCTGAACGTCTCCTCAAACCCCTTTACTTCCAGGGTCATTCTAGATAGCCCAGTAGTCTCTTACACTTTGAAGGACATTGATGTTAAAATCTTAGACTATGGCTCCTCCAAATTGAGGAAATCTTTGGCCGTTCACTTTTAAGTTCAGAATGTTTTCATGAAGACTGGGAATGCCATGGTGGGGACACAGAAAGGTCCCATTTGTGCCGGGAATGAAATAAGATACATATGGAATCCAGTGTGGTTATCATCCATGACAAGTAAGAGAAGAGAATTACTGGTTATTTTATCTCAGTCCTCAGCAAAAATCATGGTCTCAAATCCTTTTCCAATCTGTTCTTTGGTTTTGATTTAGTGAGAGACGTGCTCCACTTAGTTCTTTGAGGGTATTACAAGGTGGGTCCCTCATCCTATGTCAATGATATCATCTCTGTAGCTAGTACAGTAAAATTAAGCTTATGCTATTTAATTAGTTTCACTACAGGCTAATTCCTTTGCTACCCAATTCAATTTAATAAATGTTTCTTCTGGACAAATTTACTTAAAGATATTGGGTAGTTAAGCTTTTGCTCCAACCTCAGCGAGTGTCAGTTGGTAAAACTGACTGTGACTGTTATAAATATCTAGACAAATAGATAAAATAAGATTTAGTAAAGAGAGGCAACATTTACATACTGCCGTTCCTAGAGTATAAAATTTGCAAATTGTCTTCCATTTATCTGTAGATACCTTTTTTCTTTTTTTATACCTGCTCATTGTCACAGGGTGACTGGCCCCTTTAAGAGCCCAGTGCACCAGTGACTGATTACCTGCTGCCCAGCTGGACTTTAGGAAGGGTACCCTGAGTATTATGAAGAGGGAAATGAGAAGAGGAAGTGGTGGGAGGGAGAGCAGGAGCAGAGTGAAGCTGTGGAGACTTACTGCAGGGACCAAAGGACTCCAGCCAGGTAGGGCTGGAAGTAACCTGCCAAAGGCAGAGAAGAACCAAGGTGAAGCTGAAAGACTTGGATCCTCTCTGGGGAAAAGGGGAGAAGCCCCAGAATTGAGATGAGACACCATGGGAAAAGACTCCAGGTGGAAGGGCTGGGAAGTGGCAAGGAGGGGGGGGGGAATTCTCTTCTGGGCAGAAAGGAGAAGCCCCAGGATTACTTGTGATCTGTATATAAAATAAATTAAAAACTCAGAAGGGGAATGTTTTGAGGACTCTGTATTGGTGGAGTTTATTTAAGGAGCCCTGGACAGAGTAACATGAGGCAGGACCTCCATAAAGTCATGCTTGGCCAGCAGGTGTATGCTACAGGGCAGGTCTGCCCTTTTACACTCATCCATAGACCTAAAATAGCATACATGTACATATGCTTTTTGGGAAGAAATGACCTAAAAAGCTTTATAATTTACAGGAATTACTTCATGCATGAGTTAAATGCAGTGAAATGCAGGCTGTTTAAAAATGCACAACAGTTTAGGACACAAAGTGAACAAAAGACTGTCAAATCCAAATTGTCCAGGGAATTTAGGAAGGAACAATGTAATAATCTTGATTAAAAATTTGACAGGACATTAGTGATAAAACTCTATAAACTTGTGAAAAGTTCCATGGAGTCTTTAGTGACTACTAGTAATCAGCTCTTCAATTTCATGTCTCATCTGAAAAATGGTGGAGTGGCAAGTATGACAGAGTGGGATATGTTCACACCAAATTGTGACTTCTAGTTTGTATTGCAAACCTCCATTTTGTTGTGTGATCTCCATTTTGTGCTATGTGCTGAACACATCTAATCTTGCCCAAGGCAGGTCTATTATGATGTATTCCAGACAGCCATTGTGCCCACAAAGTTGCTTGAAGTCTTGTTGAAGGTCTTTGACTGAGGAGCCATCATATGCCAATCTAGGAACATCAACTCTGACGGCCTCAACTGCTGGCACAGTTTCAGGAAACATTAGATTTTCTACATAGTGGTGCCAGTCTGACTGGTAGAACTGCAGCTTCTCAGCCTGGGTGAATGGCAAAAGGAGGGAGACCATATTTAAAGGGGGGAATTGCTTCTCTGAATGGGGTTCAGACAATTGCCACATGTAAGCGGGACATGCAGGAGAGAGGGGGCAGGAGGGACTCCACCTAGCCTGAAATGCTGACAAGCCTTGGACTCATAGCAGGGGTAGGAACAGACTAGGGAAAGATGCATCTCATGGCTTTTATTATTTTTTGAAGACCTGTAGAACTTTTAAAGAGTAGATAGACCATGGTTAAGAAATACCTTTGCTAAGCCTGTGCTCCTTCTTTCCTGCCATTTAGTTCCTGAAGGGGTTAAACTAGTGATCACAGCCTATGCAGAACTCTGAGGGACTGTATGTAAGCAACTGAGGAACTGGTTCTAGGATTTAGGGAGGCAGGACTGCAGAGTCCCACATCCCAAGGAAAGGCTCAGATGAAAGCTCTTAGATCAGCAATGTGCCTTGCACACTCCGTAGCTAGGAACAATAACTAGACTCTGCCCAGACACATCTGGCTTGGAAGCACATGGAATCCTGTGGTTAGGTGCATTTGCAATAGACTGCTGGCCATCTTGGGGAGGACTGGAATAGGTTGTGTCAGCATGCATGGAGCATGGCTTTTTAAGGAAGTTATTGGGTTAAATAACATAGCATGTGCAAAACTGTTTGCACGTGAGATTGATGTATCTAGCACTAATTAATTCCAATCCAGAACACTTTTTCAGCTGGATAATAAAGAGAAATGGAGCATTATCTGGATCTGAAATATCTCTGAAAGTTGGTAATGTCAAGAATATTCATCCATCTTTTATAAGCTCACAAGAAAAAAATGAAATCCTCTTTCATATTGGCAAATTAACTTTTCATAACTTTATAGCCATTGCTTCATGGTGAAGTGCTGTTGCAAATGGCACTCTGCCCATGAAGGATTTTTTTTTTTTTTTTACTCCATTAATCTAGATTTAACAGAAGTTTTCAGGCACAGACATACAGTTGTTTATGTGGGCTTTGGTGCATTAATGCATTTGATTTGGACACAGTAGGAAAAGGTTCCAGTTCAGAGATGAAAAGGATTTTTTTTACTAGTTTAGCTTCTAGAGACATGAATGTGCTGTCTTGGCACAAAACAATGGCCAGATTCATTCCTGGTGTATTTGAGTCACTTAAAAAGAATTACAGTATAGATGAACTTGGTCCAGCGTCTTACTATAACTTGGTTATTTGATCTAACATAACAAAATATATCACCACTTTGAAGAGGAAAAGTGTGTTATTAATGATTCTTTGGGAGAATTAAAACTCTCATTACACATCTATTTACATTTTCAGATATTTAAAAGCACTCATCTGTAGCTTCCCAAATATGTGCACACTAGCGTGAACTCCATGGGCAAAGAAAATAAACACAACCTTAAACCAATAAACAGCCCAGCAGTAACTGGTTCAGTGCAATCCTGTAAGGTTTTCTGTAAAGTCCTAATGCTAAGCGGGTAGGCTGACCATAGCCTTGCCCCAAATATTGTTAAAAGGATTTGGCCACATAACTGAGGTACTGCCTCAACTAGATCATAAGCAGGAGGACGCATCTTTGACTTCATCCATCCTTGTCCTTGGGTTTTGGGCATCCAAACTATTTGGATGAACATCAGACACAGGATCACAATATTTGAGTTATGACTGCCAATAAACACAGGCTCTGAAGTGAAGCAGCTGATATCCTGCACGCACCCCTCTGCCCCATCCCTAGGGTGATTTGTGTATCAGTGGATTGCTGTCAGGTACAGACATACTACCCATGCTCTTGATCTACCCAGGCACATGCCATCCATGGTGAATTATGGTAACCCACCCAAGAGATTTCACAGCTCTGCCACAAAGTGCAGTCAAAGCAGGCAATCTCTAGTGTGCAGCGAGGTACAGAGTGCCCTTGGGGAATGTTTTCCTTGTTTTCACTGCCCTTTGCAGCTGACCTGTAACTTTAAAACTGATTTGACCCTACAGGGTCAGACGTGTAAGTGTGAGATGGGATCCCAAGCACTTTCACCAAAGATATGGGAATTGCTGTGCCGTGGGAACTGGAAAAATTAGAGGCCCTGATCCTGCTGACACTTAAGAATTTAGGGCTTCTCTACATCAAATTAATCTAGTTTGAAAACAGTTGCATACACATGATGTAATCCATCACTGAGCACCAACTCTGCATTGGCTGTGAACTCTGGAGTGCTCTTGTCAAGTGGACTATCTTTGCTGTGAATGGAATTAATGTGGTCTATGATTCGTGTGGACATAATTGTTGTGCACTGCTTTTTGCTATGCTTCCAATGGCTATCTCACAGTGCTCTGCAGGTCAGCCATAACTGACGTATCCGTTCATCTGTCTGCCTTCCCCTGCTCTAGTGTCAAATTCCCAGGACATCCCCTCTTCTCTTTAAATGCTGGCACAAAG
This sequence comes from Malaclemys terrapin pileata, assembly GCF_027887155.1. Lineage (NCBI taxonomy): Eukaryota > Metazoa > Chordata > Testudines > Emydidae > Malaclemys > Malaclemys terrapin. The sequence continues at coordinate 28,149,825 of NC_071509.1, forward strand.
CCAGAATTTGCCCATTTGCTTCTGGATCCAGATATGTCAGCAATCTTGTGATACAAAGAAGCCCCACAATGTGACTCGTGCAGCTGCTTAGAGAGGTGCTGAAATCCTGGATCTCATTGCCATCTGGGGAGAAGTATCAGTGCAAGAAGCACTTGTGGCCAGCCACTGGAATAAAGACCTTTTTGTGGACATTGTCTCCTTTTTCCCTCCTTTTAGTGTACTTACTCCTGAGCTTCTTGCTCTTTATCGAGTACTGACTGGTATCCCAGTTATAGCTTCACTCACACAGCTGCTTGGCAATCTGGCAGAGGACATATGACCTGCCTATTTTATGAAGTTCTCAAGGAACTCAAATATGAAATTGCAGAAATACTAAGTGTGGTATGTAAACTATCACTTAAATCAGCCTCTATACTAGATGACTGGAAGGTAACTAATGTAATACTAATTTTTAAAAAGGCTCCAGAGGAGTTCCTGGTGATTACAGGCCAGTGAGCCCTAACTTCAGTACTGGACAAATTGGTAGAAACTATGGTAAAGAACAAAATTATCAGACACACAAATAGGATTTGTTGGGGAAGAATCTATACGGCTTTTGTAAAGAGAATTCTTGGAGGGAGTCAACAAGCATGTGGAGAAAGGTGATCCAGTCGATATAGTGTACTTGGACTTTCAGAAAGCCTTTTACAAGGTCCCTCACCAAAGGTTCTTAATGAAACTAAGTAGCCAAGGGATCTCACTCAACTGGGTGATATACCTGAGATACATTGATGATATTTTCATCCTCTGGAAGATGGCACTGGCTGAGAGATGGAGGCAGTACATGGTGACCCAGCGGGAAAAAGAAATGCAACTCTCCCAGGCGATCATGGCAGTGGCCAAGGAAAGCAAAACCATGGCCAAGGAGATCTTGGAAAAGCACATGGAGTTGCAAAGGCAATTCATGAAGACACTTACAAAACATCCTCCTGCTAGGCCAGGAGGCCTTGCAATCTCGATAGCCAGAAGCCAGGCCTGTCCTTTAGCCCCTGGGCAAAACTGACTACAGGGACCAGCAGTAACTCCTCCCAATCATACCCATGCAGCACTTGTCCCAGAGGCCATTCCCCATTAAGGGGCAAATGAAAACACTGGCTCCTGGTAGCCCAGCACTCTACAAAACACCTGAAAACTTCAAGCTGAGCCACTCAACGCCAGAATCCCCATGTATAAGAAGAGGCAGAGGGAAGACTTACACATGATTCTAATTTTAAGTGCTGCCTCCACCCCCCCTATTTTTACACAGTCTGCATTGTTGCACTTTCAGTTTGGTTTGCACTGTTATTTTATTTAAAGCTTTGCTCTTTGTTGGGTAATAAGTAGATAGTGTTGGTAAATGTATTTTCAAACAATAAAGTATTATTTCTCCATGGGTTCAATCAAATCAAATTATTTTTGGCTTCGTTAAGCATTTAAAATCCAGTTTGGTCTATGATGACTCATCACTGCATGTAACACAAAAGGCTTTAAATAAAGCTAGAACGATTCATACAGGTTTACAAAAGTACATGGGCAACATCTGACTTCCAGCACTCAAACAATGCTGCACTGCTCACAGTCTATTCCAACCTCTTCCCTCCAAAGATTAGCAGCTGGATGTATAGCTACACGTATTCAAGCATGAAACTCAAACTATGAACAGTAGGCATCCCTGACAATATTCCCCGGGATGTTAGGCTGCTCGTACTGCTGAGTGAGTCTCTGCGTCTCAGCCTCGCTCTCATCATTAAGGCTTTTCTCTTGGGTCTTACTAATATTGTGCCGGATACAGCATGCAGCTAGAATGGTCCCATCTTGTTTTCCGCTGCTGCTGCCAAAGACTTCCCAAAGTAGTGCTGTTGACTTTCAAAGGGCCAAATGCACATTCTTCAACTGATAAGGCAATAGTTAACGTGTTCCCTCCTTCTGTCCAAGTGGCCTGTGTATGGCTTCCTTAACCAGGACATTCCCAAATAACTAGATCAATCTCCCCACCATTAATATCTATAGTGGTCCTTGGGGGCAAACCATCCTTTCTCCATGAATTGAAATAAAATGAGTTCTGAAACATCTTTGCATCATGGACCCTTCCACATCATGCAGCATTTATGTCTGTAAACCTGCAACAGTGGTCAACCATTCCTTGAAGCACCATGGAGAACTACACCCTTCTATTTATAAATTCTGCAGCCTGGTGGAGGGCTGGGGGCAAATGATAAGCATATGGATTCCATCAACTGCCCAATACAGTTTGGGAACCCCATGCATGCAAAGCTGCCAATTTCCTGAGCATTACCTAACTTTATAACCCAGCTATACAGAACCTTACAATGGCATAGCACACCTGCATGACAGTGGCTCCCACAGCTGAGCTCCTAATGCTAAACAGGTTGGCTACAGACCAGATTCCAGATGGCAATAGCGTCCCTCTTCCCCACAGGGATGGGGAGCTACACATTTGTATGCTGCCGCTGCAGCTCCAGGGTCAGTTCTGCACAGAGCTCAAAAAAGGTAGCAGTCCCCATCCTGAAATTCTCTTGCCATTGCTGGTTATCCCAGGTCTGCAGAATGGTCCTGTCTCATCATTCCATGCTGGGCCCAGAAACAGTGCTGCATGGTGTGTAGCAGATGCTGGAGCCAATCCTCTAGATCCAACAGCTCAGCATCCTTTTCCTGCCGCAACAGCTTCATAGTGATCTGCTGCTGCTGGAGAAGCGCTGATGCGCCCATTGAATATTCTCCTGCACCAGCACCATCCGCTCAGTGCTGCGGCAAGCAAGGTCTACTGTCGAATGCATCCAGGTTTGAATGCTGTAATAGAGCCCAAGCAGCCTCTGTTTATTCACATTTGCCACTATAGCAGTGTGGTGCAATTCTGGGTCCATGCGGGCAGATAGCAATTCAAAATTGGCGCTAGCCCACCCGGAAAGGAAGAGTGGCGTGGCAACAGCAGAAACATTTAAAAAAAAAAAAAATGTGAGTCCATCTGGCTTCCACTTTGCAACCCACAATTCACAGCAAAAAAACAGGCTCATGATGCATGTTGCTCAGTTGCAAAGCAAAGGACTCTGTGATACACCCCGAGAATGCTACTCATTCAGTTCACAGAAAACTGCTGCCATGATGAGAATTTAAAATGGAACAGGCATCCCATTTGCACACTATTGGTGCAATTTGTGTACTGCAAGTCACCAGATGTACATCAAAAAGCTTTGCATTCCCTCCCCCTCCCCCCGTGTAGACATATTTTTCCCACTTTCACGCATGTGAGTAATCCCATAGATTTCAATGGAGTTACTTATGTGTGTAAAGCTAAGAACATCCCTAAATGTTTGCAGGATTGGGACCTTAGCAACGAACTGACAATTTGACCAGTCAATGTAGAACAATTTTTCTGAGATTCATGCATATTTGCCACAGAAACACTAAACCTGCAGACCAAAGAACAACATTCAGATCTAGGCAGAACTTCAAGACTGAGTCAAGAAGGCTGCTAAGTGTAAGTTTTTGAAGGATACATTTTAATATGTGCTTGCCAAATGTGGGGAGTTTCTGTTTTGTATACCAGTTCCCATATTATTCTCCCAAAGACCTTCCTTCTTAGATTAAATAAAGTATGCCACAACAATTTTTTCATCTTGTTTGTTTCTGAAATGTAGTCTCTCTTAAGGAAAACAATTCAATAGCTCCCATATGTCCTCTCTTATAGAGTTGCAGAATAATTAGTACATTCCACTATCAGGTGAGTATAAATCTATATTTCATGTAAATACCATATTCTATGGTAGGCACATAGAAAGCTTTCAAACTTCTCCAACAAGACATATAGTAATATAAAAATTGGATGTGGGATGCTTTAACAAAGGAAAATTATTTATTCACACTTAATTAGGCTGCTAAATCTTCATGCCAGTATCTTTAGATCAGAAGAAAGTAAACAGCTCATTACCAATACTATCCAAATAAAAAAAACAACAACATGGTGAACATGTCAGAGGGACATAAATATTTACAAAATAAAGTGACAGCTTCATGTTGTTTTTTTCCATCCTCATTCTATTAAGGGCTGATTATTTTATTTTGTATATTTCAACCAAGTCTCAGATGTTCAATGTGCAGAAGCTATTTGTCTGGTTCTGCTTTATTTATTTTCATGCTTTTTTCAAGACTAGTTTAATATATTTATTCTGTATAGTGTTCTGTCCTGGGCTGTTATATCGGGCTAATCACCATGATATTTGAGTGCCTTATTGAGCAATAATTTGAATATTTTATACTGGCGATATTTCTTAAAAACTAGAAAATGTGAGTATACTTCAATGGACCATGTAATTTATTCCTGCTTTTTAGGGTATGCTCACAAAAAACTCAAATGAATTGATCAATTTGAGCAAAGAGCATATTTATTGTTTAATTGGGAGTGAAATAAATGGGAAAATATGTTGATGCCACAATATGAACTTGCGTAGCTATGACAAATTTTATGAAATCATCCTCACAGTGGAAAATGTATGGGATACAAGAACTGACTTCTGCAATTTGTGACACTGACTCCTATTCCGTGCATGTCAATTAACGCCTCTTCCTCAGTTAACCCATCTGTTAAATGGAGATAATGCCAGAACTAGAGGTCAATACTGAGGATTATATTTAGCATGGTTGTGATAATGCTGTTCTAGCTAAGGCTCCATATCAGTTTTCACTATGACTTCTTATACTCACCCACTGATAACTTTCTGAAACTTCTTCCAAAAAAGTGTGTGTGTGTGGCGGGGGGGGGAACTACGCTCCTACTTCCACTTCTTGAAATTTAGCAGCATGAAATTTTATACAAAAAGGACTTGCACAAATGGTTGCATAATTTAATGAGAAAAAGTAATACACAATACATTTGTGGAAAATAAAATTTGGGGTGATGAAGTTATCCCAATGGAATAAAAAAAAAAAAATCACATGAAATCCCACAAAAGGAATCATGCACTTTTCCATAGCCAGGTTTGTTGCTTAATAACAAGTACGTTGCTAATACCTGTTAAGTCACTAGGTGGCAAGTGATTATATATTTTAGAGAAAAGGAAGTTGGGGATGCTCAGTTTACTATATAGTGACTACAGTCTGCAATGGCTATACTTGCATAGTGTTTAATGTTCTATTGCCATTTTATCTTAATTTCACTAATGCACTACACTATAAATGACAAACACTGCTTGTTTGTCTTCTCCCTGTGTGTATTAATCAAAGTACTGATTTATGGAATTAAGGGCATAAGTTAACAGCACATGCTGATAAAGCTAAACAATTGTAATCCTGGTTTGACCAGTCAGTTACACTGGTTTTGTGGTTGCTTTGCATCACCAACGTGCTGCAAAGCCCTCATCACATACCAGTGAATTTAGCCCTAACTATTTTAACAATTGGGACAAAAGAACACTCCAGATCCCTCAGTTCAGGTCCTGATTCTACACATATATTATTATTAGTTTAAAAGATGGGCCCATATAGAAACTCTGTATATACCCCTACCTTTAACTTTAGCAGAGTCAAACAAAAATATAAAAAAGGGAACATGCATACAATAAGCAAAAAAGCCTTCCATAGTCGCTCATATTCTTTGTCTCATTTCTCTGCTCTTCATTGTTCCTGTATGACACACAGACTTATCTTTTACCTCTCAGACTTCTTTTCCCTGTATTTTATGATTAATGTATGTTTGAAAAGACAAATTAAGGTCACATCATTATTCTGCATTTATCTGTTAATGAACTGTCTCTCTCACCTATTAGTCTTGAAATACTCAAATTCTTTTTTCTGGCTTGGTTACATTCTTCATTATTTATTGTTCCTCGATAATCCATTTCAGATGGATTCTATGTAATCTTTGCAAATTTGTCTTTTATTTTGGGAACGAAAATAAGACACATTTCATAATCCTCTAGATATGCAAATCAAATGTCACAAAGTCAAATGCTTTATTTGTTTTTGTTTGTTTATTTTTAAATGAATATTTAAATCTCTACCATAAATTTGCTGTTCTGGTATTATCTCAAAGTAATTAACTGTCGCTAGCAGTTTGTGATACCCCATATGTGAGAGAATAAACTAGTCTGTTTTATTCCCCTCTTGGGTTTATCCTGCAATAGGATTCTTACAGCTTCTTGGAGTCCCATTTACTTCCCTGTCTAGGATCAATGTTGTGATTACTTGGAGTTTCTCCCTCATTTCCTGTCCACCTGTCACCTACACTGACTATCGTTAGATATAGGATCCATATAATCACTATTGGAGAGATTAGAAACTGCCAGTCATTGCAACTGTACCTCTAGGTACTTCTCTGTTCAGAACTGGCTGCAAGAGTTCTGTCTCCACAAGACACACACACTCAGGTTGTTGGCTACCACCCTTGCCTTTCTGAAAAGTGTACAGGGTTTATTTGTTAATGCTTTTCTGTGGCATCCATCACCACAATCTCTGAACACCTCACATTAATGAATTAACCTATACCACTCTCCTGTAAGGTCTGGAAGAATTATTGCCATGTTACAAAAAAGAAATCGAGATAAAAATCTCTCCGAAGAGACCAGATAATGACCCTGTTTCTAATCAATAACAAGATAGGAGAATGAACAGGTCTGCTCGGAGAGGAATGGCACAGGCCAATGGCTGATAGAAGAGCTGTCAAGGCTGTATCCCCACTTTGAACTTTAGGGTACAAATGTAGGGGCCTGCATGAAAACTTCTAAGCTTAACTACCAGCTTAGCTCTGGTCCGCTGCCACCATCCCAAGAATTCCCATCCTTGGGAAGCCTTGAGAAACCTTCACCAATTCCCTGGTGAATACAGATCCAAACCCCCTGGGATCTAAAACAAGGAGAAATTAACCATTCCCCCTCCTTCCTCCCACCAACTCCTGGTGAATACAGATCCAACCCCCTGGGATCTAAAACAAGGAAAAATCCATCAGGTTCTTAAAAAGAAGGCTTTTAATTAAAGAAAAAGGTAAAAATCATCTCTGTAAAATCAGTATGGAAATTAACCTTACAGGGTAATCAAACTTAAAGAGCTCAGAGGACTCCCCTCTAGTCTTTGGTTCAAAGTACAGCAAACAAAGATAAACACTCTAGTAAAAGGTACATTTACAAATTGAGAAAACAAAGGAAAACTAACACGCCTTGCCTGGCTATTTACTTACAAGTTTGAAATAGGAGAGACTTGTTTAGAAAGATGTGGAGAACCTGGATTGATGTCTGGTCCCCCTCAGTCCCGAGAGCAAACACACTCCCAAAACAAAGAGCACAAACAAAAGCCTCCCCCCCCAAGATTTGAAAGTATCTTGTCCCCTTATTGGTCCTTTAGGTCAGATGCCAGCCAGGTTACCTGAGCTTCTTAACCCTTTACAGGGAAAATGATTTTGGAGTCTCTGGCCAGGAGGGATTTTATAGTACTGTACATAGGACAGCTGTTACCCTTCCCTTTATAGTTATGACAAGAGCACTGGAAATGATACCCTGAATCTAAGTATTTATATATCTTCCCACCCGAGTAATATCTGAGCATCTCACAGTCTGTAAAGTATTTATCCTCCCAACATCCCTCTGGGCTAGACAAGTACTATTACCCACATTTTACAGATGGGGACTGGAGGCACAGAGAGCGTAGGGCCCAGATCCTCAAACGTTTTTAGGCTTCAAAGTTCATTGATTTCAATGGAAATCAGGAGCCTAAATAGTTTTGAGGATCTTAGCATAAGCAACTTTCTGGGAATTGTAGGGTAGGGGATTGAACCTGGGTCTTAAACTTCTAGGCTAGCACCCTGACCACTCTACAGTGGAGTTCTGGACTTAGATTAATACAATCCTGGGTATTAAGGAACAATCAAGTATAAGCTACAAGAAAAAGAGGTACTTGGGAGCCTATTCCTTAGTTATGTTATCTGGGATGGTAAATAGCAACTCAGGAGTTGGAAAGAAAGCATTTTTATCGCCCATTTCAGCTTGAGACTGCTCAGGCTTCTGGAAAAATCAATTTCACAGTGGGTGGTCAGAGACCTAATACAAGAATTGCCACAGTCACTCCCTTACTAGGAACTCAGTACCTGTTCTTACCAAAAACCTCAAGAAGAAGTCCTAAATCAGATGCCAGATCTCCAGTACAGATCCCAGTTCCTTTGATCTGTAATGAGTGGAATATTCTAGAATGATCATTTTCTGTTGTTCCTGGACCTCATGGATGCATTTTTTTTTCCAAATGTCAATTTGTTCTGGTCTGAGGAAATTTTGGAGATTCACCCATTTCCCAAACCATTTCCTTTACAGATCCCCACTGTTTTGACTGTCTTTCATCAGTTAAGACTGAGCCGATCATAACGTCTTCCAATCTTCTCTCGCTCTGGCCATCCTTCGCCATGCTTGTCCATATCTCTTTGTTAGGAAATCATTCCACCTCTTTGGAGGCTGACCACGTGGTCGTTTCAGTTCTCGCGGATACCACTCAGATATAGCTGCAGTCCATCTGTTGTCACTGAGTCGGGCCACATGTCCCGCCCACTGCATTTTGCTGAGCCTGCTTTCGACAACAACATCTCGGACTCCAGACTGCTGCCTAATTATTTCATTGGGGATGTGATCGTGGAGCGAAATGCCCAAAAATGTTGTTCCATCGCCCTCTGTGTGACAGGCAGTTGATGTTCTTCAGTCTTTGTCAGCGACCATGTTTCGCTGCCACATAGCATTGCTGGAAGCACGGTCGAGTTAAAAAAATTCACACGAATTGTTTTGCTGATCTTTCCTTGGAAGATGTTCCTGAGGTCGTTGAATGCGCACCATCCAGCTTTTTTTCTGCGTGGCAGTTCACTTTTCTGATCGTGGTGCATGTTGACTTCCTGGCCCAAATAAACCTATTTGTCGACCTCTTGGATCTGCTCTCCTCCAAGAGTTATTTGGGTTCTTGGCAGATCATCTGATCATATTTTGTTTTCCACTGGTTCATTTTTAATCCGACTTGCCTACTTTTCGCATTCAGTTCTTTAAGCATTCTCTCAAGCTGGACTGTATTTTCGACTATCAGCACTATATCATCTAAAAGAAGAAGAAAAAAAAAAAAAAAAAAATCCGCCCTGGCTTTTCAAAAACACCAGGATCCCAACCCGCAATGCATTGCGACATCTCCAAAGCCTGTCTGCTTATGGCTTTGGAGAACATTCTAATTGAATTTCAGTTCTTTAGTGACTGCTAGGAGAGTGACATGACAAGCAACATTGTATCTTGGACCACATTTATTTGTGCTCAAACAGAAAAAAAGTTATATCTACCTTTTACAAGAATTTTGATCTGCAGCATGATGATGAAAAATTACCAAAACAGCTTGAAATGCCAAGTAACTCTTCTTTGTTGTGTTATCATTAGGAACATTTAAAGACTGATTACTATGGTATGGTCTTAAATGTAGTATTAGAATGGGTGGAAGGCCATTTGGCATCATCTTTTGTTCATCCTGTATTTTCATTAACCGAAAAACTGGAGTGAACACTATGGTTCAGATCTTGCCAATTGTGTTCACTTTTACTCAAATGAGTTGCCTACTGATAATATTGGGACTGGTCACAGAGCAAGGAACTATTCAATGTGAGGAGAGATGGGTGAACAGGTCCCAGTATGTGATAATTCAGAACCCTGAAAGGTAGAAGTTGTGACCATAGGTAAGGCAAAGCATACATCCTCAGTCACCCGAAGGAATAGCAATCATGACTGATAAAAAATTGAAATGTTCAGGAGAGGAGAGATCAGTATAAGGAGGATAATTGTCATCAGCAAGAAAAAGCAGCATAAATTTCATGGAGATGATGAGCAAGAAAGCTGTATTGCATTACAATCCTTCTATTACTTCTTCCAAAGTAAGTACATGTCAGACAATTCACCAGCCATATCAAATATAAACAAGCAAAATTAGTGAAATCAAGCAAAAGGATTTTAATTTTTGGAAGCTACTAAAAGGTTTTGGACTCTCAGGATGAGAATCACAATCCGAAATAGTTTGCCTCTTAATACAAACCAATTCAAGGTCAGACTTTCACAGAGATGTATTGTATACACTTCAGCGGGAGCTCAGTTTTGGTGTTCTAAAGCTCAGAACACAGGTCCTATATGTTTGCTGAATTAGGGTTATTATTTGGCAAGTTGCAGAAAACTAGAACATGTTCCAAGGCTTGCAACTATGGCAATGAAACTTCCGAATACATCCCAGAAAGAGGCTATATTGTAACTGAGATACAGGCCTACATTTTCAAATTTGGACACCTAGAGTTAGGAACCTAAATCCCTATTTAGATACTTAAATATAAATGAAATGATTTTCAGAAACATCAAAGACAAACATTTGGAAACGCAGGCCTTGATCTTTGCTCAAAAGAACAAATGCCATAATATATTGGATGCACTGTTGTTGTAGTCAGTATATTAGAATTATAAAGTGGGTGAGATAATATTTTTTTATTGGCGCAACTTCTGTTGGTGAGAGAAATGAGATTTTGAGCTTACACAGAGCTCTTCTTCATGTCTGGGAATTGTACTCAAAGTATCTCAGCTAAATACACGGGTCTGAACAGGTTGTTTATCTTATGTAGTTAATACATATTTCAAGGCACCATTCAAGTTGAAGTTCCTAGTTAACAACTCTCCAGTCATAGGGGGAAAAGGGGAGAGAGAGAGAGAGGAAAAAAAAAAAAGGCTGTGGGGGGAGAGGTGGGGATTTTGTGGGTCATAGATTGTATTTATGGCTTATTACAACAGTGTCTCTATTCAGTCCATGATTTTTGGTATCTAACAAAATCCGGCTTGTCTTTTGAAGGCCTTCTGCAGGTTTCCTTTGAGGATGAGGACTGAGAGGTTAATATAGAGTGATCGCTTTGTGAAATGTGTTCATCCACAGTTGATATGGTGTTTTGTCTTTTATTCTATACTCTACCAGTTGGAGATGAAGACGAAAATTACTAGCAATTAGCCACATAAACCATACTGACAAAAATACAAAGATCATGTATGGATGATGCATACCCATACAATGTCCAGTTATACACAATTTAATATAAAGCATGTGCAAGGATAACATCTAATTAGAGTACCCTGTATGGTCTATGCATGATCTTTATATTATGTATGAGTTATTGTCACACTTTTGCCATTATAGGGATGCCATCCTTTATCCATCTGAATTTGTTTCAGACTGTAGCATTCATTTTTTATCTTGTTCTGATATCACATTTGCTGCCTGTCTCTTTTGCATACTACTGGCCTGAATGCTATGTGGTGTATAATGTCTATTGTAGCATTCTCTGGTGTTCTTGTAAGTGAAGTTAAGAAACTTTGGGTACTACACAGAACCTTCATGAATGGGTATAGACTATATTTTTCTTGCTCTCAGAATGTTTCAAATTTGTTGATGTCTATAACTAAGGCTGCTAGTCTTTCATGGAAGTCACGGATTCTGTGACTTTCCAGGACCTCTGTGACTTCTGTAGCAGCTAGTGCGGCTGACCCCAGGGCTGTCTGAGCAGCTCAGGTGGCCCTGGGGCCAGCCACGCTGTCTGCTGCTTGGGTGGCCCCAAGCAGCTGGCCCCCGCAGCAGTCCAGGAGCAGCAGCGGTGGGGATAAGACAGCATGAGGGCAACTGCCTCCTCCTGGCCCAGTTCAGTCCAAGGCTTCCCCCTGCTGATGGAGCTCATAGAAGAGGGCAATGTTTCTGTGACAGGATCCCCGGGATGCAACCTGGAACTGTGGGACCACTGTGTTCCCTTAACTCTCTAACCTGGGTTGTCTCTCACAAAGCCATGCCAGTGACAATCAGCAAACCCCTCCAGGCATTGTCATCACTCAGCCATCAGCATACAGAGCCTCACTCGCAGCAAAGTTGCACGAATCTTCCCTGAGCCACTCATGAATCATACAGAGAGAGGCCCCAGCCAATCACCCCCATGTTGCACCCCAGAAATATACCATATTACACTGCTCAAGACTCTCTTGGACAGTGCAAGTTCATTAATAAGTTTGCCACTTCTTCAAAGGAAAGTGGACATGTACCAGCCTTTGTAATTTGAGCTGAGATTCCTCAAGTACTTTGACCAAAACCACACTGTTTTAGGTAAAATATATATAAAAAAAAGAGTATTAACTACAGAAAGAAAGATTTTAAGTGATTATAAGTAGCAGGGATAGAGATCAAAATTGGTCACCTAAGAAATAAAATAGAAACAGTCTAAATTGTAACTTTAACAGATTAAGCAAGATTTGAATCAAATGGTCTCTCACCCTAACAGACCTTATAAGCAGCTCACAGTTTCTCAATGCACAGATTATACCAATCTTCCTAGTTCCAAGTCTTTTTTTCAGGTGTTGGGATGGGTTGGGGGGGGGGGGGAAGGAGGGGGAGGCCAATTGATGATGTCACCGTCCCTCTCATTCTTTCTTCCAGCTGCTAAAAAAATCCTTTCTGTGACATGGAATCATGGGACTGGAAGGGACCTCGAGAGGTCATTCTAGACCAGTCCCCTGCACTCAAGGTAGGACTAAGCATTATCTAGACCATCCCTGACAGGTGTTTGTCCAACCTGATCTTAAAAATCCCCAATGACGGAGATTCCACAACCTCCCTGTGCATTTTATTCCAGTGCTTAACCACTCTGACAGTTAAGAAGTTTTCCTAATGTCCAACCTAAACCGCCCTTGCTGCAATTTAAGCCCATTGCTTCTTGTCCTATCCTCAGAGGTTAAGAATGATTTTTCTCCCTCCTCCTTTTAACAACTTTTTATGTACTTGAAAACTGTTATCATGTCCCCTCTCAATTTTCTCTTCTCCAGACTAAACAAACCCAATTTTTTAAATCTTCCCTCATAGGTCATGTTTTCTAGACTTTTAATGATTTTTGTTGCTCTTCTCTGGACTTTCTCCAATTTGACCACATCTTTCCTGAAATGTGGCGCCCAGAACTGGACACAATACTCCAGTTGAGGCCTAATCAGGAGTAGAGCAGAAGAATTACTTCTTGTGTCTTGCTTACAATACTCCTGCTAATGCATCCCAGAATGATGAGGTTTTTTTTTTTTTTTTGCAACAGCGTTACACTGTTGACTCATATTTAGCTTGTGATCCACTATGACCCCCAGATCCCTTTCTGCAGTACTCCTTCCTAGGTAGTCATTTCCCATTTTGTATGTGTGCACCTGATTGTTCCTTCCTAAGTGGAGTACTTTGCATTTGTCATTTATTGAATTTAATCCTATTTACTTCATACCATTTCTCCTGTTTGTCCAGATCATTTTGAATTTTAATCCTATCCTCCAAAGCACTTGCAACCCCTCCCAGCTTGGTATCGTCCGCAAACTTTATAAGTGTACTCTCTATGCCATTATCTAAATCATTGATTAAGATATTGAACAGAACTGGACCCAGAACAGATCCCTGCAGGGCCCCACTCTTTATGCCCTTCCAGCATGACTGTGAACCACTGATAACTACTCTCTGGAAGTGATTTTCCAACCAGTTATGCACCCACCTTGTAATAGTACAATAAGGTTGTATTTCCCTAGTTTGTTTATCGGGTCAGGTAGTCCTCTCTGCATACATGCCCTCTCTGAGAAGTCTCTGGGATAGTAGATTCTTCTTGATAGGCCATTAATGCCTGCCTGGTAAGTGATAGTTGCTCCTTTATCCCTATTGAAAGGTCACTTGGGGGCATCTCCCAACCTCACAACATATTTCAGTAACACATATAGCAAGACTTCATAATTGCACATACAATAATACACATAATTCAACAGAATATTAATGTTCAAAAAAGACTTCTTAAATAATACCCTCACAAGGCATACTTTGTTCAAAACTCATCATCATCCCCTCTCAGTGGTGACATCAGCCTTCCAGGGTGCTATTCTGAGGTACAGAGTGTCACAGCTTGCCTCTCAGGCTGCCTCGGCAGCAGGATCTCAGGGGACTTTGGGCAGTTGTTTTGGGAAAGACTCTGTCTTCCCTCACCTCATCTCCCTGAAGCTGCCAGGACCAGGCCTGCTCCCAAATGAGTTGCTCTCTTGCCTTTTAGCTCCTTCACCAGTGGGTGCATTTGCTACAGGTGTGGCAGGGCGGAGCTGGCTAAGCCCAGAGTAATTCCTTAACTCCTTGTTGCCCAGTGTAAGGTTGCTCGGTTTAGGGTCCACCCATCACAGGAACATTTTGATTTTTCATTTCAAAAGTACTTTTCATTTAGAAATTTCTTATATATATAGTTCAAAATCAGAACAAAATATAACTGCAATTCTTTTTCTTCAAAATTTTATGTAGTAGGAACTTATAAAATTTTTGTTTTCATTCCATTCCAGAGTGGGGAAAAGAAATTTGCAGAACGTCCCACTAAATTGAAAACCTGATCCTCCCCACCCATTTCTAGTTTTCATGCATTCACCTCTTGCTTTAATGACACAGATAAAAAATTCTAAATACACTTTTAAATGGGCTTGCTTTGACAATGTCTGCTTTTAATAACTCTCTTTAGTTTAGGATCTTGCTTTGATACTCTGAGTCTGACTATTTACTGAAGTCTGTGAGCAGAGCAGATGCTTTGTAGACACTTTGATTTCCTAAACCTGTTTCATTTTTCACCCCCCAACATTTACTGCTTCTGCTTTCAAATGTTTTTTTTCTCCCTTCCTTATATATCTGAGATTTTGTATAAGAGGAAGTCAAGGCAGGGCAAGAACAAGAACCACATTCATACCTTTATACTGAATACCGTATCAATGGAAGGCATCCACCTACACTCCTCTAGTTTAGATTTCTTGTTCTTTTGTTCTGAGGTTCTGTTGCTTTACTTCATACTATTAGCTGTCTAGGAGGAGCGGGGGAAAGGACACTGGCTTTTCTTTAAAGTAATTTTGCCTTCAAAACAGCTTATGTAGGAACAGCACTGCACCCAATTTACCCTGACTGCTTCCTGATGATAGTTTCCAGTTTCACTCTGTTTCTATTAATATGGATTCTCAGCAGTAATTTTGTCATTGTTAAGTAAATAATTTCCTCTCCATTTCTGAACTAATATCATATATACATATTATCATGTAACAGCCCTGCAGCCATCCTATCTCAGCTGTTTCAATTCTCTTAGGCACCCTGTAATAAAATGGTAGTTACTAGTTCTAAATGGTTTCACATTTAAAACAGAGGTGAAGTTTAATGGCGCAGTCTACTGCACTTAATATAAGCATCAGGATTCAAGTTTAGCTGGACACACAAGTGAAATGAATTTGCTGGTCTGAATCTACTTGGGCATTTGTCCATAATATAAAACCACCAGGTAAGTCACTGGGATTGGCATGCTCCAGCGCCAATCTTTGGCAGCACAATAGCCACTTTAAACCACACCGCAGGTACAAAGAAGGTCTAAACCAGAATGGGAGTCATAAATGGAGTCCTCCAATGGCATAGAGGTTCCCATAGCACATCTTTTTTTGTGGCTAGCATAAGACACATAGCCAGGAAGGCTGGCACTGGAGATGTGGTCCTTAACTGCTCTAAGTTACACCTGGGGACCAGCACAGTGCACAGCCAGGCCAGGATCGGTGAAACATAAAGGTGATCTAAGGGAGGCTCCTTCCTCTCTTCTCCACGCTGTGCTGTGCTGGGCTGAGGATAAGAACCTACGTGCAGGTGAAGCATATGGCTCAGAATTGTGGAAATACTTCTGAACTTTATTTTTACTGTGTTATTTCTGATTACATAAGATTTATGAAATAATCATTACTTCAGGTTTTCATCGTACTTACGTTGATTTTACACCAATGTTAACACAGTTGGGTCTGATTTTCCTTTCTGCCACTGATGTAAATCTGGAATAATTCCACTGAAGTAAATGGAGTCACATTGATGTGAAAACTTGCATTTGCTTTTGTTGTAAACTAATATCTGACTTTAACAATTCTTTTCAATAACATTATGATGATATTGTCTATTGGTTGTTTATTGTCTATTTAAATGTATGTAAGTGCCTATATAAATGATCTTTTGTCTCATTGTTTCCTTATACCCCCTATCTGTCTATATCCCCCTGCTGTCTCTTGTCTTATGTATGTATATATTTATGTATGTATATATTTTGTAAGCCCTCTTGGGCAAGGTCTGGTCTTTTTGTTCAGTTTGTACAGAGCCTAGCACACGGGGGTTCTGGTCCATGATTGGGACTCCTAGTTGCTACTGCAATAGGTGTGTGTGTGTGTGTGTGTATATATATATATATATATATATATATATATATGAAATGATTAAGACTTATGCATTGTGTGGGAGTGCTATTTTACTAGATGAAAATTAAATGAAAGTAGTAGTATGGACGGAGCATGACTCAGAAGAGATGGACGATAAACCATGTACACCTGCCATTTAGGGAGTTAAATGAACTAGCCTTCCATAAAAGGAAACAACTAGTTAATAGGTTAAATGAGATATAGTTAAACTTAGCAGCATCAGGAAGTATCAACCCAAGTTTAAAACTTTGTGAAGCAAAGATGTATCTGACTTCCGTTCAGGAATGAGGTGCATTTACAAAGCTCAGAGGATCTGCACACATTATGACTAGCTCTAGCTGGTATTATCAGTCTTTTGCTTTCATGAGTCCAAAAATACTTTTTAAAAAGAACAATGCATTTGAAGTGTTCTATCTCAGGTTTTTCTTAGGCACAGAGGAGTGCCCACCTTGCTGTGACCCTCGCTATATTCCTGGCTGCTGAATCTGATCTATATCTGCTGTAGCTGTTACAGCTGCTGCCCTAGTTGCATGTAGGCTCACTTAGTGGTATTTCACACTGAAGTCAGTTGTACAGTTAAGTAAATAAATGGGGTCCCGGAAACTGCCATGGCTAGTGAGGAGGAAATAAATTTAAACTTTTTACTTCAGGCCCTTCCACATCCATCAGACGTTTGGCCTCCAACCAAAAGCAGATTTAAGTAACAAAAACAAAGCTAATATACTTCTCAGGCATGCAGGGTAAACACACAAGCCTTGATCTTACAGACACTTAGGCATGAATTTATAATCTTTTCAATATGTTTACATATAGATGTGGAAATGGAAATTCTATTAATCTCTCTTGCATGTTGTTCTTATTTATTGTCATCATAGTCCTTGGTGGAGATCCATAGGCAGGAAGTACACTGTCTCCCATCTCTGTCTGGGGAAAAATCAGGGAGTCAGAACTCTCTCAGAGATGACTATACTAGCTGAAGAAGAGGTACTACTTCAGTACTGATTTTTGCCCCAGATCCCTAAGTGGCCCCCTCAAGGATTGAACTCACAACCCTGGGTTTAGCAGGCCAATGGTCCAGGGGGTTGGACTCGATGACCTTTCTGGGTCCTGTCCAGTTCTATGAAATAGGTATATCTATCTATATATTTATTACTTCAGTACATCTCTCTCAGCAGCATCTGCTGGTGAGTTTCCTAACGGCAAATTAAAGCATCCTCTCTATGATCAAAAAGCTTAAGGGAATGTACTAGCACTATGACTATCTGTCTATTCTGGAGACTGTGAAATATGTGTACTGTTTCTTTAACACTGTAGTAGGAAACCAGGCCTGGGAAGGTTCTAAGCAGCAGCTCGACATTGGAGCAGAGGGATAGAGTGTAGCTTTAGGGACAATTCTGTTTTCCTTACCTAACAAAGTTCTTTGTTCAGTGTTAGAAGAAAGTCATTCTTTCTGTGATAGGTGATTGTTTCTTATTGTTACATAACGGGCTCTCTCTCTCCTATTATGGGTTCAAACTAGAAGACTTAAGTGAAACCTATGCCTCACTACCATGACCTGATTGATTCTGGCCCAGTAAGTGAAACCAGGGAACTCCTGTCCCCTTTTGGGGCAGTTTTGCAAAAGTGCAGCAAGAACAAAATCATCCCTGTTTCCCTGATGCCATTACAATCCATCACTGGTCAACAGCAGCTTTGTCAAATGCTTTCTGCAAAGCAGTATCACTAGAAGTAGTATGTTGCAAGAAAAGAGGAAAAGGTCAAAGCTATAAATTCAACATGCTTCATCACTTGCTCTCTCTCTCTGAATGCTGCAAACATGAGCACCAGCCGTGCTTAGTTATACAACAGGGGATTTGGGATGAGGAAGGACGTAGCAGCTGTACCAGAGAGAGAATCAGAAGCAATTAGTCTGATCCAGCCAATATGAGCCAAAATCATTGTTCTGTGATGTTCTCTTTAATATGTAGCAATTATGAAAACTAATTAACTGTAGGTGGATTTGCACTAGGTATGGGCCTGATGCTAGCATCACACCATGTTTACCTGCATATAACTCCCATGGCTTCAGTGGACTTACTCCTGATTTACATTGGCATGAACTAAAGGGGAATCAGCCCCTAAGTCCTCTAAAAGAGCAGCTAATTTATTATGGAAAACTTTGTAATTTAGAAATAATTCTGCACATACACCTCTCTGCTCTGTGCTTCAGGTAAATACCAAGCTCACCCAGCTGGATTGTCAGGTTTGCAGTTTCACTGAGGTGCTGAAAGGAAAGGTTTTCATTGCTGGCCTGGAGGAAGGTCCAGTGCAGGTGACATTGTGCTTCCCAAGGGCCAGTGTCAGAGCATCGCATCACCAGCTGCCTCTGCCCCAAAGATTCAACGATGCCCTGAAACAGTCAAGGTACATGATAGCTACTTCCGTCATCTTCTTCATGTTAAATTCCCATTGTTCCCGCAGAAGCCACAGGAGTGAAGAGGAACATGGCAACCGGTCTCCAGTTGGGTGCAAAGAGCTATAGAAAGGAAACCACCCTAACCTTCTCCTGTTTAGGAATAGCTCTTTGGAGAATGGGGCTATTGTTCCTGTTCTCTTACAGCATAATGCCCAGCCACAGGTGCATCAAAAGATGGTTGTCTTGTTATTGTACAGGAGAAAATGTCGCTCATCAACTCAGTCCCTCCTGCTTCTACTCATAATAAGATGAATGGAAGCAGGTGGACTGGGAGATGTCCTTTTCCTCACAGCAGTGGTGGTGTCCACCTTAGTTTACTCTCAAGAATTGCTGTATTGCTCCTGCTTGTATCCAGTGCTGTGGGAGATAGGGGGACTAGCTGTTCAGTAGTTGAAGAGGTTTCCTTTATTTGGTGCTGAACATCCACTGACCCACAGCCAGCAAGGAGCTAATAAAAAACATTTGATCAGATTAAAAAATACGTTTTCAAGCAACAACCCTGAAAAGGATCATGCACTCTGCTACAAATGTCTTGGGGTGGGGGGTACCCACTAAAATAGACTTTACCCTGTATCTTTCTTACATTTATCCTCGAAGAGGGTAGCTATTCATTTCAGTGGGATCACACAGTCAGTGGCTTGTTTCATACAAGAACAGTGAGTCATGTGCAGAGATCTTTTTAAAAGGCCTCCCTACCCCACTTAAGACTAGATGCTAGTTCCCTCTTCATTCAATCTGCAGAGGAAGGGGTTCCTTTCCATTTAGAGCTATGAGCGCCTGACCCTAAGGGCTTTCTACACACACAAGTGGTACTGCTTTCATTAAACCATATCCTTAATGTGGTACAACCCACACACCCGACCCCCATCATGGATACAGCTCTATTTTATGTGAAAGCACTTATACTAGTATAGCTTATTTTTGCCCAGGAAGGGGAATAAGTTATGCCACTGTAAGGCACATTTAGATCAGCATAACTGGGTCCATGATAGGGGGTTTTACCAGTACAACTGCATGGGTGAAAAATCATACCCCTAACTGAAATAGTTATATTGGTACAAAATGTGTGTGTAGACCAGACCTAAGCAGCAGGAGCAGATGGAAGGATAACCAGCTGGAACAAAATAGTCTATTTCAAGCCATCAGTAAACTTCAGAGATGGGACCAGTGAGCACAACATCACCTGCAGTGATTCCACCCCATCAAACCTTGATGGTCTGCACACCAGACTGCTTCTGTTCTAATGTAATCTGTGTTTTCTGCATTTCTCTTCCCTTATTTTTTATGAGCCTACTTCCCTCCCTTACCTGAGCAGTCCCAGTAGGTATAATGGGATTACTCATGCAAGTTAGATAAACAAGATTTGACCCTACAAGGGACATTTGCATTATAACAGGATCTTTGTTTCTTAAAAATTAATCTCTTGCTGACACGTTTCTGCATGTTCTCGGTGTAACTGATAAATTAAATGCAGAGTACCAGTTTATTTTATATGTATAAATGCAGCAATGAAAGGATTACATTCCTTCTCTAAATATATTTATGCTGTATAGCTTCAGTTGTTAATTTCACAAGATAAAACATGTTTAGAAACTAATGACCAATTATTCTGTGCTTTCTGTAATCCTTCCAAATATTTGCATGGCTATGGATCAGGAAATGTTCCTTTTAATTGTGTTCTGTATACCAAAAAATAGCTTCTTAAATAGAACTGCTGGATTTTTCTGAATCTCTTAGTTTTCTGCAGTGCAATAAGAATTCTTTCATGTTCATTGGCACACAGATACCATGCAGAGGGAATAATTATAAATATATGTATTAATACATTAATTAATGCATTTGGTTACTTGGGAACACCATGGTAGAGGAGTAAAAATATAAGACCAAATGTAGTAATCTGAACAGAGTCTGGAGTTTATTCACTGTGGATTGCCACGGGCACGCAGGGGTGAAAGATAATGCTGGCCTGTTATTTACCAGGCTGCACGTGGCAATAGACTATATTGGTAAGGGATGCAAGGAGAGTATGGGTCACGATGCAAACTGCAGACACACACACACACCCAAATTAATCAATTTAAAGTTTTATTGGGGATAATTACAAGGGGTAAGGGAGCAGCGTTTGATTAGCTAATAGAGTTAATGAAACTTAAAACACACGACTAAAATATCTACTAACAATATTTATAAACAAAGATGCAGCATTTAGTAATAACAGATACTTACAAATACAAACCAACACATAACGAGCGGCAAACGTAGACACTCTGTTTGAGACATGTGAGCTGAGAGAGAGGCTTCGAGGTGATCAGGCTCGGTTACGGGTGTACACAGGATACACAGGATTCGTTTTTCTTTCTCCTCTCCCTGCCTGCACATGGCAGGCAGGCCCATAAAGTACCAACTATGACATCATAGAAGTGTCATAGGGGACGGGGCCCAAAACTTGTTTGTGTTCGTTTCTGATTGGCACAAGCAAAGTTTACACCAAGTAGGGGAGCAGGTGCCTCAAAGTCTGGCTTCGCCCCCAAAAGGTGAGGAAATCGTGCAACACTGAATGACAAAAGAGGAGGCCAGGGCAATACCGGTATGGGCAAGTTTTACAGGATGCAGACAGGAACTCATCTCAACATTCACCTTTACTTCTATTTTGTTTTAAGAATGTGTCTGGTTGGTGGATGTTGAATCAGGGAGCCCTTGCTTTAGGCTGAATGTTTATTTGCCTTTTTGCAGTTGTGGGCACATAGTTCAAAAGACAGAACAGGTTTGGACACATTTCTCCAGCCAATTACTCCTGCTGCTCAGAGAAACACAATAATCACACTTAGCTCTTATATAGAGTTTTCCCTCATCAGTAGATCTCAAAGCTCTTCTTAAAAGGAGGTCAGTATCATTAGTCTAATTTTACAGATACAGAAACTGAGGCACAGAAAGGCAAAGTGACTTGCCAAAGTCACCCATCAGACCCTGGAACAGCTAGGAACACGTTCCATGTCTCCTGAGCGCCCCTTCACTGCCCTCTCCACTATCCCCCACTGCCTCCTGGCGCTACTTACCTTACACTAGGACAGGGTGGGCAAACTATGGTCCGTGGGCCAGATCCAGTACATCAGCCATTTTAATCCGACCCTTGACCTCCCGCTGGGGAGCGGGGTCTGGGGCTTGCCCTGCTCCGGTGCTCCAGCTGGGGAGCAGGGTGAGGGGCCGCTACACATGGCTCCTGGAAGCAGCTGCATAGCCCTCTCCAGCTTCTACACGTAGGGAAAGCCAGGGGGCTCCACTCTGCACACTGCCCCCTGCCCCAAGCACCGCCCCTGCAGCTCCCATTGCCTGGGAACCACAGCCAATGGGAGCTGCAGGGGCGGTGCCTGTGGACGGGGCAGTGTGCAGAGCCGCATGGCCGCACCTCCACGTAGGAGCTGGAGAAGGGACATGCTGCTGCTTCTGGGAGCTGCTTTAGGTAAGTGCCACCTGGAGCCTGCACCCCTGAGCCTCTACCCATGCCCCTACCCCCTGCCCCAGCCCTGATCCTCCTCCTGCCCTCCAAACCCCTCAATCCTAGCCTGCAGCACCCTCCTGCACCCCAAAACTCTCATCCCCAGACTCACCCCAGAGCCCGCACCCCCGCCTTCTCTCTACTCTTCCCTATCCCTTTGCATTAGTTTACATTCTAGAGACATAAGTATTCTGTGTGTTCCAGAGACCATGGAGTCTGCCCGTCGGGAGAGCCCTTACTAGCTCTTCCCCTCCTAACAAGCACAAGGGCTGGCCCTCTGTTAACTTATAACAGTATCATGGATGAAGTCATTACAAAATTCTAGGAACTGTAGGGAAGCTGAGGAAATCAAGAAATAAGTAGCTGCAGTATCTTTGACATCAAATCATTCTGTGTATTTCTGTAACAGTACAGAATAAAATGTTGAAATTAGAGAGATTAGGTTTCATTATACTGGAAATTTCTCATACAAGGTCTACATTTGTCATCATGTATAATAAAACCCTGATTTTGACAGTTCTAACTGTAACACTCCACCACCTAAACAACTAGGCTGAGACTCATCATCCAGCAGAAAGAATGTATTTGCAGTGTCTTCCCACTTTATTTTGTCAATTTACAAATTGTTTATTTCTTTATTTAGGAAGCTTCTTGTTACCAGCATTCAGCAAATAGGATCTTATCAAGTGCATCCTCATCATCTTGATAGAATTGATTCAGGGACTGAATTATATACTAATTGCGATGACCTGGCAGAGAATGTGCCTGAGTTAATAAACAGGATCTGTAATTGAATAACGTATAATTATATAATAAAACCAATCTTTGGAAACCCTGGCAAGGTCTCATTATCAGCCTCTAGCACCTACTTGATTAGGCTGTTCTCCTGGTCAAAAATCCAGTCTCTAACTCTCTCTTATGGGTGGTGGATGAAACACAGGCTTGGGGAGGCTAGTCGCCAGCCCGGCCTGGCCAACCCCCTTCTGCCTGAAAAACGCACTTCCCCCTGCAGGCGGCTCAGCCTTTCTATAATAATTTATTCTATGAATTCTCAACCTGGGGTTTTTGATCTAAGGGGATTTGTGAACAGGCTGGGACTAGAACTGATAGGGGATTTTTCAATTAAAAAATGCCAGTTTGTTGAAACCAAAGCTGTTTGTAAGAAAGGGTCTGTGTGGAGAACATGTGGATCTGTGTTATTATTTTAGGTGTGAGGTATGTGAGAGGTAAAATATTTGGGTTAAAGTGAGGGATTATGTTGAAATCTAAGGCTTCTGTGAGGGCCCACTGGTTATTTGGAGCCACCGCAAAACATTGGCTCAAAAGTCAGCGGTGGGAGGAGGACTGTTGAAAGGGTGAAAACTGGCCCACTTGAGGTGGTTTCATCTGGACTTCCTGATGCCAGGAAATGTTTCTCTAAACTTCAGAAACTGGTCCATCAGGAATTGTAGAGGTCTGGGCTGCCAAGAGGGCAGCAGTGAGACCAGGTGGGGAGAACAATGGATTGTGTTGTTTATGAGAAGGAAGCCTGAAAACTAGGGTATGAAATAAGAACTTCTGGAGCTTGAGAAGGACAGTGGATGCTGTCAGATGATTAGTACTAAAAGTCATTTGTAGGTGTTCATTGTAAGTAAATTACTAATTATTTAATTCAATCCAAAATGGAGCTGCAGCAAATGGGGTTTTCTGCAGCAGCCTTTCAAAAACATCTGCCATACATAGCAGGAGACTTCTGCTTTTGCAAACCAGGTCCTTGTAACACGGGAAAGGAGTGCTCTGACTCTAGGGCCCTGACTCTGGCTCTAACCACTAGTGATGATTGCCCACATCCTGGTTGCTGACACATGGCTTCTAATGGCAGTGCATTGCTACTATACTAACAGGTTTCTGTTATTTTTGAGCTCTAAAAATGTATAGAGAACTCTCTAATGGTTGTTTCAGTGGGATTAAAAATTAGCACTTAGTGTACTATCAATAATTGTGAAGTAAATTTTTTTTAAATAACATTCACTGAGACTTGGGAACCTAAGTCACTTTTACAAATAGGATTTAAACTCCTAGTTTTCCTCACAGCTAGATGTTGCTGTAATGTAGCCTGGCTGTATTCCCTGTATCAGAGTCTGCAGCTGGTTCCTGCAAATGGCAACTTCCTACTGAAGCTTAACCCTTTAGAGCACAGCTTCTATCTCTTCCCTTGGAAGACAACATCACAGTTTTTATTCTAAGGAGCAAAAGAGCAACTTTAAGTGCTTCAGCTGGAAAAGACATTTGAAAAATTAGGTGCAAATACACAAGTGTTGAAAGCAAACAAACCTCTATTTAGCACCTGCCAAAGCTGTAGGACATAAGCAATATTAGATTCACCATGGATCCTAGGGAATAACACCTGGAATTAATTAATGCTAGTTAAGAGAGAGCAATCTGTATCACATCTTATGTTGTATGACAGATGGGGAGGTAGTTCCAACTCATAGTTGGTGGTAGCTCATTTCTGAAGAAATCTTAGCTGAAACTTGCTGCTCTCTTACATTTATATGAACAAAACCTATTAACTCAGAGTAAGTCTTTGATATTTATTTTATTGGGTCTAGAGTTTTTATAGCTATTAGGTTTTGAGATATTTTTGGGGTGGATATGCTTAACTATCTTGCAATATTTTGGATTTGGAGGGGCTGTATTAGCAGATTTTTTTTTAATTCATGCTACAATATTAATAAATCAGAACTTTAAGAACAGAGATGATTTCACATATAGACATATATGACTAAAATGAAGAGAGTTGGAGGGTAGTCTGTTGCAGTTAGTAACCTATTGTTTACTGTATGTTATTGGTTTTAATGCCATATCTCTTGCTGTCTTATTATCAACTGATGGAAATCCCCAAACAGTGTTAATTCTCTCTGGCTAGTGATATATTAACCTTTCTAACTCAAGAACTGTATCTCTTTCTTGCTTTTTATCAACATGTGTGTTTATAAAGGCCAGATGTTTTTTCAAAGATGTTTTTCTCTTTTTAATAGTATAGAAGGGGCAGTAATCTGTTTCTAAAACATAAATAAACATTTTGTAAAAAAGTCAAAGCAAAGTGGAAGAAAGTAATTATCATGAAAAATGGACATGGTCATTTTAAAGGACGTGATCATTTTGACTTCAGCCCAAATTTTAGGTTTTGAATAAATAAGATTGGTTTAAAAAAAAAAAAACCCTTCAAGATTAACAGGAGTGTGCAAAAAATCAAAGGAAAACCGCTTTTCTTTCAAGTTAAACAGTCTTCTGCAGTGTCTGAACTCCAGATGTTGCAGGATTTTGGGTCCTGAGAAAGTAAAATTAATATTAAATAATCTAAAAAGGTTCAGTGAAAATAAGCTAGTCAGTTTCACTTTGGGGGTGAAATGGAAAAAAATCAAATGGAAATGAAAATAAGATTTGGGAAAAGGCTTTTAATTTTCTCAACCTAAAGGCTCAATCCTACACCCTTGCTCTCAGGTGTACTGCTTACTACCCCATTTAGTTTTATTGACACCAGTGGGCCTAAAACAGAATCATAGTAAGTCTAGGGCTGGCAGGGACCTCAAAAGGTCATCTGGTTTAACTCCCTGTGCTGAGGCAGGACCAAGTATATCTAGACCATCCCTGACAGGTATTTGTCTAACTTGTTCTTTAAAACCTCCAATGATGGGGATTCCACACCACCCTTGAAAACTTATTTCTGGGCTTAACTACCCTTTATAGTTAGAAAGCTTTTCTTAAAATCTAACTTAAATCTCCTTTGCTCCAGATTAAGCCCATTACTTCTTGTCCTACCTTTAGTGGACATAGAGATGGTATTAATAACACAGGTAAGGACACTGGAAAGAAGTTATAGTTTATTTGCTCATTTATTTTATTTATTATTGTAACTTACTGAAAACTTCCATAAAATGCCTTCTTTCAAAATACTATCATATGCTATGATATATCATCCCTACTGGGACTGAGGTCACAGCCACCCCCAGCTAAAGTGCCCTTTTTCAAAATGGCCACTATCTTTCATTGTTTCTGAACAGTGAAGCCAGCAGCCATCTTTATTAAGAGAGACCTTGTGGCCTCAGTCTCATTAAGATCTGTTGTCCCGATCTGTTGGTAGCCAGTACAATCATAATACAAAAATTGTTAATAACATAAGTAAATTACAGCCTTATTTTTCAATGCTAGCCTATGCGCAAGATCTCAGTTAATGTTGCAGAACAATCTGTAAGAGCTGTAAATTCAGGGAGGATATGTTGTATCTTTAATTCATAACTAAGGGGCTGAATCCCTGCTTTAAGTGCAAAACTGAACTCGGCCTTAACTATGGAGTCATGACTAGGGATCTGTGTTTGTCACGGAGGTTGCAGAAGTCACGGATTCCATGACTTCCTACTGATTCTGTTACTTCCTGCGACCTCTGTGACTTCTGCAGGGGCCAGTGTGGCTGACCCCAGGACTACCCAAGCAGCGGCCGATGCAGCTGGCCCCGGGGACCACCTGAGCAGCCGCTGGCCTTCTGGGGCTCCCCCCCCCCACAGCTGGTGCTGCAGGCTCCCCCTGGCAGCATCCTCCTCCCCTGCCCCAAGATTCAATCAGGGGTATTTATGGCATAAGTCATGGACAGGTCACGGACCATGATTTTTTTGTTTTTTGCCTGTGACCTATCCATGATTTCTACTAAAAATTCCCTGATTAAATCATAGCCTTATTCAGGACTGGCACCTCCATTTATTTTTTTAATATATACAATATGTTAATAGAACATTAAGGTTGCAAAGTCAAGCACTCAGAAGCTAGGAAACTTAAGAATCAAAGTTTCCTAGGCAATCTGAATTTGCCTTTCCCCTGCCTTGTGTGTATGAATTTTGATAGCATATGATTATATAATTACTCTATTTCCCAGCCCATTTCTCTCAAAGCAGCCAGTTCTTCATCAGTCTCTCCTATTCACTATTTTCTTTCCCCAGCCCTGAAGGTTCCCAGTCTCTCTCAGCCCCAGTTCCAGGCTCCTTATTCCCTCCACACACACAGCTGTTATCCTGACAAATTTCAGGTCCCTTGTCTCAAAGAAACAGTCACCAGTTTGTTTTCCCCATGTTAGGAAAATTACATTTTTTTTTTTGAGTTTTGTTCTTCAAAACTTTCAAACCTTTTTGGCTAAAACTTTCTAAAAACATTCAGGCTGAGGCAGACAATTGTCATGGAAAATTCCAGCCCCAACAGTTAAAATTTGGCAACCTTATAAGGAACTCAATACAGCATCTTATAATAGGAGGTATTGGGAAACCTTAATAGGTGCTGCTACTGGTCCCTCCTGAAATAGGAAGGAGGGATGTCCACTCCACTTTTCAAATACCAAAAGCTTTCTTTTTATGCTAACACATTACTTTAATCTGGAACTTACGTTACACCCAAAGACCAAACAAGTCTTATAAAACTTGTGGCTTTTTATTTTAGACCAATTAAATTAAAACCCAATGACAAAATCTGTGGAAATACAAATATGCACTTTCAAGCTTCCAAAAATATAATAACCTATGTCTTTGGATGTGTATGCAGCTTTAACTATTTCAGTGGGAGTGACTTGCACTCATTCAGAGCTTTGTAGGGAAAGAATTTATTGGGTCTTTATTGTGCAAAATGTTGACGCTCCTTCACTGAGGTAGTATGAAAAATAATGTAGAAGGCAAAGCTTGTGTTTGAATATACAAGACATACAATTCTCTTCTTTCCTTTTGTATACACACAAGCTCAGTGTAGTTCAAACTTGTAATTTAAAAGTGCCTGTCCAGTTGATTGAGGGATAGCTTCCATGCTGACTATTAATAAGCCAAAATGATTGATATGTTGGCCCCAGAAATGACCTCCTGCTTACAGACTCAACCATGAATCTAAAAGGGTGTCATAAGGAGGAGGGAGAAAACTTGTTCACCTTAGCCTCTAAGGATAGAACAAGAAGCAATGGGTTTAAACTGCAGCAAGGGAGGTCTAGGTTGGACATTAGGAAAAAGTTCCTAACTGTCAGGGTGGTTAAACACTGGAATAAACTGCCTAGGGAGGTTGTGGAATCTTCATCTCTGGAGATATTTAAGAGCAGGTTAGATAAATGTCTATCAGGGGATGGTCTAGACAGTATTTGGTCCTGCCATGCGGGCAGGGGACTGGACTCGATGACCTCTCGAGGTCCCTTCCTGTCCTAGAATCTATGAATCTATGAAAAGGGGCTGTCTGCCAGGGCAGTGAGCAAGTTCCAGAGTTAGAACATAAGAATGGCCATACTGGGTCAGTCCAAAGGTCCATCTAGCCCAGTATCCTGTCTTCTGACAGTGGCCAATGCCAGGGCTTCAGAGAGAATGAACAGAACAGGTAATCATCAAGTGATCCATCCCCGTTGCCCATTCCCAGCTTCGGGCAAACAGAGGTGAGGTGTTACCTATCAGCTTTACATTCTTAGGGAACCAGGGCGCAATATCCAGCCTGTCTGACTCACGAAAGACCTACCCCCGTCCCCGAGCCTCTGCTTGAACCAAAGCCGATCAGAAGACAGACTTACAAAAAGCAATGAAAAGGCAGTGGAAGACACACCTAAACCCCTCCTGACAAGGATGACAGGATTAAGGAAACTCCCCTAGTCTCATTTGCATCAAAGATTGGACAGGGAGGCTTGTGAATTAGCATGCAGAATGGAGAACACAGATTATAAGGCATGAACTGCACTGAACTCTGGGACCAGGAAAGCAAAGAAGCACTGCATGATGGGGAATCTCTGCTCCAGATGTTAATGAACCTGCGCCTGTACACACCCAGCTCAGTAGTTATCAGACCAATTCTAGAAATAAATCCTTTATTGCTTTCCAAAATACTGGATCACCTGGATCGATCGGTCTTCAGCTGTCGTTAAGACTGCGCCGATCACAACACATCTGCCATTCTTCTTGCATTCTTGCCTTTCTTCTCCATGTTCGTCCGAAACTTTTAACAATGTCATCTTCCCGTCTTCTTGGAGACCGACCAGGTGGTCTTTTCTGTTCTCACGGGTACCACTCAGTAATGATTGTGGTCCACCTATTGTCCGTGAACCATGCTATGTGGCCCACCCATCGTATCTTATTATATCTGCTTTCCATGACAATATCTTTCACACCGCTGCGTTCCCTAATCATTTCATTTGGGATACGATCCAGAAGGGAAATTCCCAACATAGCTCGTTCCATTGACCTTTCAGCTACCGACAGCCTCTGTTCTCCTCTCTTCATCAGTGCCCAGGTTTCACTTCCATACAGCATGGCTGGCAGCACTGTTGAATTGAAGATATTGTACATGTCGTTTTTTTTTTTCTTCTTTGAGGACGACCTTGATGGAATTAAACGCACACCATCCTGCCCGAATCCTTCGCAAGAGTTCTCTGTTCGTGTCTTGGTGCATATTAACTTCTTGGCCCAAATATATGTATTGTTCCATTTCTTCAATTTCTTCTCCTGTTACTGTTGTTCGGGCTTTTCTTAAGATGTCTGATTGCATGTATTTTGTTTTGCAATGGTTTATTTTCAGACTGACCTGACTGCTTTTCTTGTCGAGTCTTCGTAGCATGCTCTGCAGTTGGTTTGTGCTTTTGACAATTAGTACGATGTCGTCCGCGAATCTGAGATGAGATAATTGTTCTCCATTTATATTAACACCACTCCTCCAATTGATCTTATTCATAACCATTTCAAGGCAGGTGGTAAATAGTTTTGGTGAAATCGTATCTCCAAAATACTGAAGCTGCCTAATTGCATTGTGAGCTCCCTCAAAGGAACACCGCCCATAGCCAGGAATGATCAGTTCCTATGGTCTAGCTAGCCTGAACAAAACAACTTTGGTATACTCCCTTGAGCCATCAGTTTATCCATAAACAAATCTAGTGTTCTCCCTTGAACCATTGTTGTTTCCCTACAAAATCCCTACCCATGCTCAAGTAAGTGCTCTGATGCCTGTATCCAACATCTGCATCAGTTCCATTGGGACTTCATCTTCTCCTGACTGATCGTGCTGGGGACTCTGCCGGTCTCCAGCACTCTGGACCCTCAGCTACCACCACCACCACCTGGGAATCCTGATCGATTCAAGCTTCACAAAGTGGTGAGACTCCAGCGCTTAGGCAAGTACTTCCATTTACTTGAATAACCCCTTCACACTATGTTGACCAAATCTGCCTTAGGTGCTTTCTACAGCAAACACTTTAAATACAAGCATAGAGACAACTGTCATAACTTCAGCTATAAAAATGATACATGCATACAAATAGGATGAATACATTCAGTAGAACATAACCTTTGCAAAGATATGTTACATGGCATATCCAGCATAAAACATATTCCAGTTATGTCATATTTACACTCATAAGCATATTTCTATAAAGCATTATGGGGTGCAATTTCACACATGAGACACTGTCTGATATAGTGTCCAGAGATTTTGTTAAATAAGAGTTTGGCATTTTGGCAGTCAGTGAGACTGTCTGAGGTAATTTATGAACTACTTTGCTCACAAATTAAACTGAACCAGTTCCGGAGAAATCTATGGGTTATCTCTTTGTATGGCAAGTGTGATATGTATTTTCTATGGTTAAGCAATACTGTCCCAAATCCTCATCTATCAGTAGATATTGGCACTGATATTCCTCACTTTGGTGAAAAGGACCTCTTTTGTCTATTCCACTGATGCTGACTAATTTAACTGTGAAGGCTAATTAGCTGGCTCGAGTGCAAAATGTAGCAAGGAAATATTCACTGTACAATTTGCAAGGAACAATGATTTCTGTTGACAAATAGAGTGCAGATCAGACATCCATTGTCTGTCTTACTGCTTTTGGCTTCAGTTTTCTATAAGGAAAATAAAGATACAACTTAACAATGGGGAAAAAAAAACATACAACTAATAGTGTTTGGTGAACTATAAATCAGATGCCCATTGCGGTAAACTATATTATGCAGGATAGTCAGAGACTTATACATGGGGGATAATGAAGAAGGATTCAGGAACAGTAGAAGGAAAGTGGTAAATATGAAACCATAATCTAGTTACAAAGTCTGAAGTTTCTACCAGTATCAACAATGCTAAGACACAAGTTTTCATAGAGTGGACTGTTAGTGGTAATGCTGTTTTCCTCTACCTATATCCTTAATAAAGAAAGGAATATTGTAGATTTGAATATTTTACTACAAACAAAACTACTGAGAAAAGGCATTAGAGACTGCCAGTGTCCACAGTCACTTTTGAAGAAGTTACAGCCAAAGCTTATGGTTTATTTCTCGTATGTAGTTACTGATATAATTGATCTAATCAGTCTAGGTTCTGACCATAGTCTCCATCACTGTGGTCTTTGATCCTAGTCTGCCACCCAACTCATCAGAACTGTCACTTTATCAAGTGCTTTATTCTGTATTGAGTTATGCAGCAAGTTTGGAGGAGAAAAGCATCTTCTGTGGAAAGATCATTGGGTACGTATATTTTGTTGTGGAGCTAAAATAGAAGTAAATTATTACCTTTTGGCACAGTTTATTTGTTTTTTTTTTCTATGTGCTCTCTTAGAAGTACTTGAACAGTACCTGTCCCCTAAATCACCATTAGTCTCTTCTTCTGTCAAAGAGAATAGGATGAAATATATTGAGAGTATTCTGCACAATAATCTTTTTAAGGATCATAAAACTAGTTTTCTTTTATTACTATGACAATGTGGAAGAACTATTGATTTGTCAAAGCAGCAAAGAGACCGTTTGTTTCTGAAAGCGATGAAAGCAACTGAACTGGAATGATTGAATTATCTATTTACTAAATGTTGATGTTCTATGGCAGAATGTATTTAATTTGTCTTTTGAATAGTAACTATTGTCTGGGCTATGCTAATGTGTTTAGATTCACAATCTATTCTTTGTTAAATAAACTCGACTTTTACTTTTTTACCAAAATGTTTTGTATATTAGTGTGCTTCCTTTCTCCTGCTAGCTGAGTTGCAGGTAGATGTGGTTTGAGGGGTAGGGGAAATGGAAAGAGAAGGAGAAAATGTTCTTGAGTGAAGAGCTGCCTGTAGTCCGCTCCAAAGGACACAGGTGCTTCTACATGGGGGTTCTGGCTGCATTAAAGTTTTGTTGGGATCCTTTTATTTGGATACCTCTGATGCTGTCATATATACACTTTACAATATAGTTAGGATGAATAGCTTATCTATGTAGTCTCTCACTATTTTAATAGCTTTTGAAATACTAAAATAGAACTATTTCACCCGTCTGAAGAAAATATCACAAATCTGGAAGCAAAAAACAAAACCAACACAAAGCAATCAGGAAATCCAGATATCTTGGTATCTATAAAGACTCACTGGGACTAATGAAGAAACAGAGAACATACCAGGGTGCCACTGCAGCAAGAGATCACAGTATGGTTCCTTGTTGCTCGACCAACATTGCAGAAGTCCAATAAAAAATAAGCTCTAGAGAAGGATTTACAGCTCAGATCAAACTAATAATTCTATTGCCACTATCAGTACTAAACCAGATACTGGGTAATCTGCCATTAAAATGGCTGAAAACAAAATTAGTACTACTGAGACAAACATAGCTTGATATTTTTCAGAACTGACTAGGGGATTTAACCGCACAATTACCATTAACTGGTTGCATGGCTAAATCTCCTAGTGAGCTTTGAAAATCTCAACCACAGCCTTCTTTCTTGGTCCCACCAAAAGCTGCAAAAAAATCAAGATGGTTTCTTGCAGCGTGTATGTGGGCCTAAAAGATTAGTGTCCATTCCTCTGTCACCAGCTTATTTGTGTGCCTCACTTTTACAGAGGAAGAAGAAAACTGTAACAAACGGAAAACCCTAAAAGCAAAGATCAGCCACCCATACTTCTTATGATAAAATTTACCAGATTCCAGGACAGAGAACAATGTCTTAAATGTGTCCAAGCACAAGGCCAAGTTAATCATAGATTCCTTTACTGACCAATACAGGGAAGAGTAAAGGGAGCTGGGGTGTGTGTGCTATGGGGAGGCTTAATTTCTGATGGAGAAACTGCATATTATACTAACTTTGTTTGCACAAGGGACAGATGGCCCCTGAACTAAAATTTTGTGGGGGGTTTTGGTTGGCCGTCTCCCCAGAAGAAGAGAAAGGCAAAGCCCTAAGTTAAGAACATATTTGCAGAAAACACTGAGCACTCAGGGCCTGATCCAACACAGATTGTAGACAATGAGAAGAATTTTCTTGACTTCAGGGGGCATTAGATTGGCCCTTGAAAGGATGATTAAAAATAAATCGGGAAGTAACCATGCCAGGGTGGAACAACAGAACACGTAATATAGGAGACAGGGTGGAAAAAGTTATCATTCCTACAAAGGAAATTTAACTTGCTGTTAGCAAAAAAGTTAGCAGCTTCTTTAAACTTGAACCCAACAAAAACACAGTGAGCAAGATTGCTGGGAAGATACTGTACTGGTCTGTCTCATACACAATAGCAAGCTTTTGGGCAGGGATGTGGAGGGGGAAATGAGAGCTATCCTAAACCAGAGATAAAATTAAATAAACTTCTCTGCAGACAACTGATATCTATTCATTCCTGTCTAATCACAAAAATAATAATTCTAACAGTCTCTTTCATCCAAAAAGATTCTGAAGCACATTTCAGACAGTGGGCCAGATCTTGTCATTCAATGCACAGACTCCAGTTCAGCAAGGCATTTAAACACATGTTTCACTTTTAGCAAGTCAGTTGTCTGATGTTGAATTTGGAATCTTCTAACTCTTCTTATAATCCCAACCAGGAGAAAAGCCAAAAACTACTTGGCACACAAGACCAGAGTGTATTGGTTCTATTATGAAAAATGTCTTCAGAAAATGACACTCCCTTCTTTATCAGCTCTGCTCCCAGGGCCTATTCAGTCATGTTTGCTGGCTAAAGAACACTGGGTATTGGCCATGATTCAGGAAAACACTTATTTACATGTTTAAATCCATTCCTGTTCATGCCGACACGATTTCAAGACTACTGTGATGTGAACATGTTTTTAACTTTAAGCATGCACATAATCATCCTTATTCAGCACAGCACTTTCCTGAATTGGTCCCACTGACAGTACTCTGGCAGAGTGACCAATCTGTGTAACTTGAAATGTTCGATGACAAACTTGTGAGGGGTGGGCCCCCAGGATATCTTCTTCAGGGGAAGAATTTGGAATGCACCAGATTGCAGGTAATTTCAAAGGAAAAGATAGAGACATTTAGGTATTTTTATAGGAATGAAATTATCTCTATGAGATATGATTTAGCAATATACAGAGTAAGTGTGAACTACAAAAGAGAGAGGGGAAATCACCCCCCTCTTTTTGGTGGTAGAATTTTTAATAGGGACTCCTACAAATCATGCCTCTGCAATAAAAGGAGAAAGATATAAGCTACTGTATTTACCAGATCATTACAGGATTCTGGGGTTAGTCAAGAAATTTGTATCTAGGAGTTGATTCACATTGGTTTGGGAATCAACAATAGCATTATTATTATTTATTACAATTTTGTTCTTCAAATTAGCTGTTAAGGACCATAAAGCAGATGGCAACACTAGAAATGCTTAATTAACTATCTGCAGGATCTTTTATTATAACTTGTATATTTCCTTAACAATCTTTTTAAATATTCCCATATTATTTGGATACAACTGTTCATCTGTTATGCTTCTCAAAACACAGTGTCAGATTGATATTAGTTGAGAGAACAGAGGAACTATTGTACATGAATATTTTGAATATGAATAAGAATTCCAATTTGACTGCATTTGTGACCTTTTCATGTTGGCTTTCTGTAAATATTTGAACATTACAGCTTTAGTACCATGAATATTTACCAACAGCAAATTTCAAATTGTACATTTGGTTGCAATATCTACAATTTAAGTTGTGGTGGTTAGCTACATACATCATAAAATTAAGGAATGGAAACTCACTTATGACTCTTTTATAACTTTCCAGCACAGTGTGAATTGTGAATATACACCGCAAACTCTTCACAAATCATCTGCAGTCCAAGAATTAAATACTGAACGCATTCATGAATGGTTGTAAATATGAATGTTTAGTCTGTTTGCAAACAGTTCACAAACAGGAAAATCTGTCAAATAATGCACTATAAATCATTTGCTTAGCTCAAGTTGATATACCGTGCTACCACTTACTATGTACAACACTGTGGGCCTGATCCTAGAAGATCCTGAGCATCAAATCCACAGATCTAAGAGTGAGTGGAGCGTGCTCAGTACCGTTCTAAATGCACTTGGCTTCTGACTAGGTTGAAGGGGAAATAAATTTGAAAAACTTGTCAAACTGCTCTCTGCCACTGAAGCTCTATTATCAAATCCCATTAAATTTCAAAACTCCTGATTTTACCATGCCTAGATTCATGCTTGGGAACAACGATTCATGCAACTAGTTTCACTGACTTCAGTGGTGCTACTTATATAAATAAGTAATTGCAATAACAATGGGGGATTTCAACTATCCCCATATTGACTGGGTACATGTCACTTCAGGTTGGGATGCAGAAATAAAGTTTCTTGACATTTTAAATGATTTGGTTCTTGGAATAACTAGTCCTGGAACCCACCAGAGGAGCAGCAATTCTTGATTTAGTCCTAAGTGGAGCACAGGATCTGTTCCAAGAGGTGAATATATCTGGATCACTTGGTAATAGTGACTATAATATATCGATTATTGAATTTTAGCATCCCTGTGGTGGGGTAAGCACCACAGTGGCCCAACACTATAGCATTTAATTTCAGAAAGGGGGACTACATGAAAATGAGGAAGTTAGTTAAACAGAAATTAAAAGGTACAATGCCAAAAGTGAAATCACTGCAAGCTTCATGGAAACTTGCTAAAGATATCATAATAGAGGATTAACTTAAACATATACCCCAAATTAAAAAACATAGTAAGAGAACCAAAAATGTGCCACATTGTTGTTTAGCCAAAGTAAAAGAAGCAGTGAGACAAAAAGGCATCCTTTAAAAAGTGGAAGTTAAGTCCTAGTGAGGAAAATAGAAAGGAGCATAAACTCTGGCAAATGAAGTGCATAAATATAATTAAGAAGGCCAAAAAAATGTTC
The DNA here is from genome assembly GCF_027887155.1 of Malaclemys terrapin pileata. Taxonomy (NCBI): domain Eukaryota; kingdom Metazoa; phylum Chordata; order Testudines; family Emydidae; genus Malaclemys; species Malaclemys terrapin. The sequence continues at coordinate 28,186,216 of NC_071509.1, forward strand.
TATTACTTTTTGGGTCTTTGGCTAGCTGTTCTTCAAATTCTAAGTACATCAGAAGCAGGAAGCCTGCTAAACAACTAGTGGGGCCATTGGATGATCGAGATGGTAAAGGAGCAGTCAAGGATGATAAGGCCATTGCGGAGAAACTAAATGCATTATTTGCATCGGTCTTCACGGCTGAGGATGTGAGGGAAATTCCCAAACCTGAGTCATTCTTTTTAGGTGACAAATCTGAGGAACTGTCTCAGACTTAGGTGTCATTAGAGAAGGCTTGGGAACAAATTGATAAACTAAACAGTATTAAGTCACCAGGACCAGTTGGTATTCACCCAAGAGTTCTGAAGGAACTCAAATATGAAATTGCAGAACTACTAACTGTAGTTTGTAACTTATCATTTAAATCAGCTTCTGTACCAAATGACTGGATGATAGCTAATATGATGACAATTTTTAAAAAGGGCTCCAGAGGTGATTCTGGCAATTACAGGCCGGTAAGCCTGTTTTCAGTACCAGGCAAAATGGTTGAAACTATAGTAAAGAACAAAATTGTCAGACATATAGATAAACATAATTTGTTGGGGAAGAGTTGAAATGTTTTTTGTAAAGGGAAATCATGCCTCATCAATCTACTAGAATTATTTGAAGGGGGTCAACAAGCATGTGGCAAGGGGGATCCAGTGGCTATAGGCTCTTAAGCAAAGCAAGCTGTCATGGGATAAGAGGGAGGGTCCTCTCATAGATTGATAACTGGTTAAAAGATAGGAAACAAAGAGTAGGAATAAATGGTCAGTTTTTCAGACTGGAGAGAGGTAAATAGTGGTGTCCTCCAGGGGTCAGTACTGGGACCTGCCCTATTGAACATATTCATAAATGATCTGGAAAAAGGGGTGAACAGTGAGGTGGCAAAATTTGCAGATGATACAAAACTACTCAAGATTGTTAAGTCACAAGTAGACAGCAAAGAGCTACAAAATGATCTCTCAAAACTGGGTGACTAAGCAGCAAAATGGCAGATGAAATTCAATGTTGATAAATGCAAAGTAATGCACACTGGAAAACATAATCCCAACTATACATATAAATTAATGGGGTCTAAATTAGCTGTTACAAATCAAGAAAGATCTTGGAGTCATTGCGGATAGTTCTCTGAAAACATCCGTTCAATGTGCTGCGGCAGACAAAAAAAGCAAACAATGTTGGGAATCATTAAGAAAGGGATAGATAACAGGAAATATCATATTGCCACTATATAAATCCATGGCACACCCACACCTTGGATACTGTGTGCAGATGTGGTTGCCCCATCTTAAAAAAGATATATTGGAATTGGAAAAGGTTCAGAAAAAGTCAACAAAAATGATTAGGGTATGGAACAGCTGCCATATGAGGAGAGATTAATAAGACTAGGACTTTTCAGCTTGGAAAAGAGACAACTAAAGGGGGGGATATGATAGAGGTCTATAAAATCATGAATGGTGTGGAGAAAGTAAATAAGGAAGTATTATTTACTCCTTCTCATAACACAAGAACTAGGGGTCACCAAATGAAATTAATTGGCAGCAGGTTTAAAACAAACAAAAGGAAATATTTTTTTCTTGAACAGTCAACCTGTGGAACTCCTTGCCAGAGGATGTTGTGAAAGCCAAGACTATAACCCAGAGATAGGTAAAGAGCTAGAGAGATGCTGTAGGAAGGAGTCCAGGGAAGAGCAATAGGGTCTGTGACTAAACAGACTTGCATTGTTAGTGCTAGAGTTTCTGGTTTCAAGCTGCCCTGAAGTGGCAGCAGACTAGTCAGAAGCATGATACAAACCCCTAATTAGTTCTGAATTCTACACTTAGATGTCATCAACCAAGAATCAGGTATGATCTCCTCAAACACTATAAGAGCCTTAACGTGGAGTCCCAGACTATCCCCTTGGGTAGGCCAATCCATCTTGACACTGAGGTATGCTTGCCTTTGGGATAGATGGTCCCTTACATCAAAAATCACAACAAAATTGAGGTTACTCCTAGTCCCAAAGGACCAGTCACTTACCTCAGGTCAATTGCACCTTAGATCTCACACCAAAGACAATGCTCGTAAGCCAGTCCTGAAGGAAAAGGAAATAGGAGTTATTTACAAGGTTAAATCAGGTAAACATACACACAAATGCTTTCAAAAGGTGATAGAAGCCTTTAAAACAAACAAGCACTATAGGTCCCTAGGGCTAAGCCAAGCTAAACATTGGGCATCTCTTTCTTATGCCTAGAAAACCTTGCCCGTGGGAATCCAAGCAGCACAGAAATACAGTTTATCCTTGTCAGGGATTTGTATTCCCTTTCCCCCTTCTCTGAGCTGCCAGCTCAGCCAATGGGAGGAATCACTTGCATGTCTCTTCTTCTGGGGGGGAGGGGTGGAGCAGGGAGGAGAAGGGAAGAGCGCAATCAAACTCTTTTATCTTCTGGTATTCCACAATGGGGTCAATGGGCCTTCTCTGTAGGGCAGGACCTAACACCTATTCTCACGGACCAGCAAATGCCTTACAATATGGGATGCAGATGTTATACGTGAGATTAATGCTTGCAGCAATTTACAAGCATTCAATAAAGTCTAAACACTAAGCACACTTTTATAACTCTAATACCTATTTTAACAATATTAATACACAAGTGTACCAGACTAATTCCAGCTGTGTATTTGTCAGGAGGTCTGGGCTCTTTGACATAAACTGGCATCTGGTTTGCTAGTGTCACACCTAGGCTGGAACCCAGAGTAGCAGGCAGGCCCAGGTTCCCCTACCAGCCACTTGTAAAACGGGACGGGACCTGGAGAAGTGGAACTGGAAGACCATCTAAGGTAGCATCTGGACAGTTTGTCTGGTGGGACTTTGTTACCCCGTAAAGAGGGGAACACATCGTGACCTGGCAGGAGGGCCAAGTCTGAGACACACACAGTCAGAGCAACCACAGCACGAGCAATGGACACAAGAGGATGCCAGATGGCGTGAGAGCTAATTCCCAGACCTAGCCACAAGGAGGCGCATCTTGTGAGTTGACACCCCATTACCCAGTCCTTTGTTAGATTGTATTTATTCTTGGTATTATAAATAAGATATTTTGTTTTCATTAATTCTAAGACTCAGCCTGATATGTGCTACTAAGTTATTTAGAAATCTGACTGAGGCTTCTCAGAATGATGCTATATAATAATTACCACCACAACAGTGTATCTCTGGGTTTCCAGTTCCTGGGGGGTAGGGGCGGGGTAGGGAGAGGAGAAAAAGACTAAAACCTTTTAACTCCAAGTCTAAAAGAGACAAGGAGTGAATAAATCCTAGATAATGGCAGCAACAGAACCAGATAATCACAAAATGTGTGTATGTGTGTCAGCTGTTCACCAGAGGGGGACCAGGTCATCACAGATATGTTCAGGATACTAGTGTTGGACTTGTGTCCAGACTCCTTGAGGGTGATCCTCCCACAGGTTTGAAATGGACATCCATGTGTCCCCTATAAGTTTTTCAAACTAGATAAACTTCACGGACACAAGTAAATCCTGCATTCTGTAATCTCCAGAGATAAATGGGCAGATCCTGATCTCTGGTACACTGATGTAAGTCCAGAGCAGGTACCACTGTAGACAATGGGGCTACTTGCACATGTGCTCAAAGCTAACCGATCAAGCCTGCATGCACACACATTCCTGTCCAATCTGAAGCAAACTTTCAGTATATGCCCGTCTCTGACTGGTCCCTCCTCTTTCACTTGTATTCTTCAATGAACTGAAATACCAGAGAACAGAATAGTTGTGATGGTGGCAAAGAGCAGATCTTTGCTTTAAGAAAATTTTCATTTTCTTTTAAGGCAGGATCTGATGATTGTATCTTAAATTAAACACAGTTTGATACAGGCCAATTGGTTCTGATCAATGATTGTTGGTTTTCTTTTTATTTATTTAGGCTCAGGGACAATTATTAAAAGTGTATTTTTGGAGAAGAATATCTGCTCTGTTTAAATTAGATTAAATTTTCTAGTGGCTTTATTAGTTCTCTAAATGACCAAGTTAACACATTAGTCATTTTAAGTCACTGGCAATGATAAAACTACTTTACCAAATGTGCATATATCTACATCCCAAAGCACTAACAGAATAGAAAATTAAAGATGTACTTACCTCTTGTAAAGTGACATTAGTGCTTATTGACATTAGTCTGGATTGACTGCACTAGAAAGTAAAACCAGTTTTTTTTTTTAAATCTGCAGATAGCACAAGCACTGGTGGTGCAAGTTTCCCCACATTACTCCATTATGTGCCTGAATCCTAATCTGGAAGGACAGATTTGAAGGGGATTAATATAAAAAGCTCATTTCCTTAAAGAGAGGCAATAAACCAGAATCTCTACAGTCAGGCTGCACAAATAAAGGGCTCTGATAAATAGAGCTGGTCAGGAACTTTTCACTGAAATATTTTCCAAAAAAACCAAACCCAAACCCACCTGATTCTTTGAAACAGTCCTGCAATAAATTTCAGTTATACTAGCCAATAGCCCCATGGTCAGGGCACTCAGGTGGGTTAGGGAAGACCTGGGATCAAGGCTCTAATCTAAATCTGGTAGAGTAAGGACCTGAACCTGGGCGTTTTCTAAATCCCAGGGGCATGCCCTATCCACCTGGCTATGGAGAAGTGGTTCTTGTTTTTACCAGAAGTTCAATCCTGAGAAATCCTTTCTTTCTGGTTTGTCATTTAAAAATGAAAAAGGGGGAAAAAAAACAAAAAACCTAAAAACTTTAAAGGGTCTTATTTTTTCCCCCAGTGCAGAAAGGGAATCCCCTCCCCCTTTTTAAAAAAAATATCTCTAAAATGTTAATGGGACCATTTTCTACCCAGCTCTACTTATATAACCTGGGAAACAAGTCTGACCACACCTCTGGTTTGGGTTTTGCAGAACATGAAACTAGTTATCTATTTAGATGGTCCTGAGTTGAATCCCAAAATCTGAAAATTCCTGGGTAGTGGGAAGTTTGAAATCTGATTCACGGCTCCACAACAACTTGCCACACTCGTTTGGCCATCTTTTTTTAAAAGAGAGAGGGACCCAAACTGGAAATATTTATCCAACCCAACTTATCCCCACTCCACTGTCCCCTTCTTTGAAAATTTAGCTAATTGGAATCCAGATTAAAAACCAAACCACACAAAAAGCCACACAGATTTTAGACTTGTAAAAGCAAAGGCCATCCAGATAGCAGGTGATTTTGGTTGACTATCTTGATTTAATTCAGTCTATGACTCCTTTGTTGAGCCTGTCTCCAAGAGTATTACTTGACTAATCCAGATCTGAGTCTGACTTGCATGTGAAATGCTCCTTTTCTCTTTAATATACTATCAAGTCCCTCTAATATGTATTTTGGCAATATTTTTTTTAACCTTCATGTTTAATCTTCTTAAAGGTGAGGTACAGGTGGAAAAATATCAGGAGAATTACTTTAACATATAAAATGCTGAATCGCAAACACATTTCCCTCTCACTTGCCCATCTCTTTTCTCCTATGCAGAGAACTATAATCCAATTTTCAGCTATTTGTTCCTGTTACAGTTTGTGGTTAAAATTTGTCATATATTTATTGCAGCCTTTATTAAGAAGTTGCTGCATTATGCAGGTAAGGACCATATTTTTAAAAGTGCTCAGGACCCAGCTGCTTCTATTTAGAAATGAATTGGTTGCCATTAGAAAGTCAGCAGTTGCCAAGAGTTACCACATGATGGTAGCATGTTTTTTTCCTATACTTACAATAAAAAATAACTAGTGCTTTGTGGGAACTACAAGTAACTAATGATAACCATCACACTACCTTAAAATAATACATAAGCCCTGTGTACAAAAGCTCCCAAGGAGAAGGATCTCTCTGCCACATTTATTGGAAAAGGGGGAAATGTGACTGAGAGAGCACTTCATTTGCATAAATTGTCTACCCAGAATTCCAGTGACACTTTGGGAGTCACCATAACTGCAGACACACACTGTATAGTTATGAGTGCATTGTTGGTGGCAAAGACTCTGCTAAAGAGTCCTGTATACTACTGGCTCCCCTCCACTGATGATTCTACACCACTTGGAAGGCTCTTGGTGGGAGATGATGCAGAGGGCAGGAGCAGAGCGACATAAATGTGATCAGGCCCCTTTTACCCAGCCACTAAACAAAGCTGAAATCAGAATAGCTGGATTAGGACACAGAGCCTCGGGACAGGACCAGCTAGCACTTCCCAAGGGACTGGAGATAGGTCTGCTCAAGTGCATCACTACAGAGCTAATACTGACACCTAAACATGAGTGGAGTTTAACAAATGGAGAAGGAGGAAGTGGTAAAGGGATATTTGCTTAATGGACATTGACACTGCTACATGGGGAACTGAGTAAATGGGCACCTGCCAAAGTTACTGTGGGGGAATGTTTTACTTGTCCATTTAGATATTGTGTTTTCTCTCTTTGTTATTGCTGTGTTCCCTCCCCCTGCCCCCCAATATAGATTTTCTTGTTTCGCACACAGATTCAGTGCTTGCGAGTGGGGAAGTAAAAAGTACACCTAGGAAAGGTAATGATCCCAGATACTCTGTGTGGTGGCTTGAGCTGGTGGTGGTGGTTAATTTTAAGATGCACCCATAGCTCTTTTGAACTAACCACCTTGTTGCTAGCAACAACATGTGGCAAAAGGATTACAAATACCTTTATGCTATCTGTTGGATAATGTTAGTATATTTTTGGTTTATGTTGACATTTCAGTCTTGGATGTCTTTGTCCTGAACTGTTGATATGTATAAAAATAACTCACACTATTAAGTTACAAAATATTTCAGATATTAAAGTTAAAACCCCCATCAATTTGCAAATGTCCGTGCAAGTGCTTAGTTTTAAGATGTGAGGAGCCCTTTAGAGTAGAAAGGGATTCCTCATGTGAAGAATTGATTAAATCTTTGTTGCATTAAGACCCTACAGCAGAGATGAGACTGTATAGCTTATGGTTTGCAATGAGTATACACTTATATCACAGAATTTTGATATATATTTTTTAAAATCTTGTTCAAGAAAATTCCTATGTCTGAGAAGTAGCGTCATTTCAGGATGGATACCCAAGAGAATCATCCATAGAGTCTATGGATAATTTTAATTCTCTTCAAAAGTTTTACTTTTGTCTTAAACAGCTCTGTCTTCAACATATCTTTATTTCCAATAAATGTTATAGTTTTGAAGTCAATATAAAATGTATTTCTGATCAGCTTATCCTCATGTAGTTTACTTTGTTAACCTAATGCATTACATAAATGGTTACACTGCCCTGAATTCTAGCTTCTTCTTAACCATATTTATATAGTGGGTATTTGGTGCTCTCAGATTCTGATACCCTTACTCACTCTGAATACAGAAGGTTCTGTTGAAGCCAATCACAACAGAAAATGCTTTGAGGGAAATATCTGTTTCTCTGTGTTACATATTACCGCTTGCAATTTCCTTACATAGTTCTTTATTAGGGATAAGTCTAGTTTAAACTGTGTCCAGTTCTTTTGCTAATGTGAATGCTATCTTCACTGTAAGAAGATAAAAACAATCCCGCTTTTCTTGCAATTATGTAAAGGATTTTAGCTGTCAATCACTGTATTGTTCCTCTAAGGCAGAGACAGCCTCAATATTTTAAAGGTTAGGATTTTGCCTCATACCTTCCATTGCCTTTAGGAGGAATCTGGATCTGCAATCTGAACTCTGACCTTTCATCCTGCACTAAGGTTCAAAATCAACAAAACGGGAAATCCTGTCCTGTGAATGCATGCTCAGCTGTGGGTAGAATTTGGCTGAACGGAGTACAAAAGGCAATTCTCAAAGTGTGGTGGCATGACTTATAGTGACGTGAGCTAGAGCAGACAAGTATTGTCATGGTAAACACCAAGCATAGGAATATTTAGCTGGTTTTCCCTGTGATGAATAACAAATCTAGATAAAGTCTCAGTAAATCAAGCAGATGACAACATAAAACTGAGGAATAATAATCCATCTTGTAGTAAAAAATAAAACATAATATGCATCAACTGCTATATTTCAGAAGTAATAACTAACACTGTGTGCTGTTGCACACCATTCCAAGTGTTATACTTGACACCAAGCATGGCCTACACTTTATTACATGCTAACATTTCAGTCTCCACCTGGCCAAAGCCCTAGAATGCACATTAAATATTAAAGACGTAATTCTGCTCTCACTATCCAGGTTTTATACCAGAATAACTGCACTGACTTCATTGAAGTCACTTGTGATTATACATTAGTGTTAATTAGAGTAGAATTAAGTTCTTATTGCCTAGACGTGCTAGATGATATGGAGTGCCTAAATGAAGTCCCCTGAAAGGGGCTATCCTCAGAAAGTGCTGAACACTAGCCTTCTAAAAATCAGGCTTCTGGATGGTGTCACTAGCTTGATTATTTCAGCCTTCATGTGTATATCATTATGGTCTCCCAGTAAGCACAACTGTAAGTAAAGTTTAGTAATATTGATTTTTCTAGTTATGAACATTTAATCAGTTACTTTAAAGATTGTATTTGTTCTACGTCCTAGTGGGATAATGATATCTCCTTTGTAAAATGCTTTGAGATCTATGGATGAAAAAGCACTGCATAATCGGTATATGGTATAATAGAATTAATAACATTTTAAAATTTAGTACTTCTTTATGGCCACTTCACCAAAATAAATCTCTAGAACATGAATGTGTACACAGTACACTAACTGGTAATTAATGCAAACTAGGAAATGGTCTCGCTGTAAAATAATAAAAAATATCCAGTTTCCCAATCTATGTGGACCTGACATGGTAGAATGTGACAGAAAAGCTTACTAACACATACAATGGATTAAACATGGTGAGGAATGTCTCCAACTCTGCATTATAGACAATGGGTTTGCTTGCTTTCTAACTTGTAATTTTAACTCCCTGTTGTTGACATGAGTCTGTGTGTCACAGAGAGGGGAATTGTGAGCAAGGATGCAATAAACATTTTCTGCCATGTAGTTAAGCTTATGCAAAATGTTTAACAGCATGGATAGGGAAAAAACAGGAGAAGCAGATGCATGGCACAAGGGCCCTTACTTAGGACCTGCTTCCCCACCATTAAAGGCAGTGGGATTTTGCCATTGCCTTTAATGGAGGATAGGATCAAACCTCTGATATAGAGGAGGTGTGGGTGATGGGTGTAGGCTTGAATGTCTTTTCATAGTTTGTAACTTGCTCTTTCTTTAGATTAAAAACAAATTCCTTACTTTGGAAGTATGTGGAATTTGTAGGTGAATTAAAATAAAATGATGTGAATGCAGGTTTTAAAGCTGCTTCCCTCATGACCTGCTGCTGCATTGCACTGACCAGTTCTAGCTGCTTCCTAATCAAAGTGTGATGGAAAATATAGTGTTAGCGAAAATGCTTGAATGCAAATTTATTTTTGCTGCATACTTGCATTTCCTAAAACGCTACTCCCCTTATTAAGGGGCTTTTAAAATTGCTCTAAATATCCAAGGAATGAGAGGACAGGAAAAGACTATCCAACTCATCAAGCCTGTCATCTTTTGATTATCTTACTCCCAACTTTCTTCATTTTCACTGTATTCCTCAAGACCTTCTTCCCACAGAAAGAATGCAAATGATTTAAGAGATGATTTGATTTCTAACCATTTCTAAATTTAGGTCCCAGTTGCACAAAAAAAAAATTGTGCATGTGCTTAGCTTTTCCTAGCCAATTGGACTACTCATGGATATAAATGTAAGCATGTGAGTTAATCTCTGTATGATCAGGGCTTTACTCCCACTTTCCCTCACTTCTTTACTTCTCCTTCCCCCCCCCTCATCCCAACACTTGAAAAAGATGTAAAAAATACTTCCACTTTGTTCTACTTGAAAGCTGTAAAATAGTTAAAACAAGTATTTAAATGTTACTTTGCCCTCACTTCTTTTAAAAAACAGGCAGAAAAGAGAGAGACAAAAGGGGATGGAGTAACTTTTGGAAAGAAAACTATATCCTTTTTTCCAAAAATATTTACTTTAAATGTGCAGGAAAAGAAATTTGTTAAATTTCAAATGCAACAAACTTTTCTTTTTTTTTTTTTTTGCAATTTTTTCATAATTTTGTTGAGAAACTTTATCAAGGCAAAGCTACAATAAAAACATTAATGTACATTACTTATCTAGGATCAGGTTAATATTCAAAAAACCTGGCTAAAGACTCTAGCTTACAGGCTGAGGAGAATCCTCTGAGTAACGCTGAAAAGGTTTACCAAATTTCTAAATATCTATCCTCTTTTTGGCACTTCTTTTGTGTATATACTTGATGTGAAAGCTTTTTCCATTCTGAGAACATTCCTCTCTTACAATACCATAATTCCACAGGATGAGGAGTCACATTTTGCTAATCATATGCAATGTCTATCTGCCAACAATAAAGAAGAAAATAATTTGTTTTGCTGTTTAACATGTCGATCCTTTACTGGAGCATTAAGTAAGCAGGTCAGGGGTTCTCTAGGAAGTTGACACTGATGTGGATGCAGCGAGGAAAATGAGAATAGACACATGTATGGAATTAAACTACAACTTTTATTAAATTTTAACACAGAGGAGAGGTGCTGCTTCTTCATATGGCTGATGTAAATGTAGAGCAACAACAATAAATTTACATTTAGATGATTAAGCCAGATAATTGTGTCTGGAGTAGCGAAGTTGCTGTGATGCCTCCTTTGTATTTGTGAATTGGGCACCGGGTTGTTATACATTCCATGGTCTGTTCTGGGTGACCACATTCGCACACTGCCATGGTTTGTGCAGATACGATTTAGGGTTGTCTGTGAGCTTTGTGGGAGATCAAAGCCAGGTATTTTCTGCATTGGGTCTTTCTCAAGGTGTTCATTTGTGACTTCTAATCACACACGGATGGTGCATTAACACTCCGCTCTAATGAGACTTGGATTGGGCCCTTAAATTCAATAGAAAGACACCCGTTGCTTGTGAAACCATGGTTAGCATCCTCATTGAACTTTAGAATATAAACAGATTCAAATAAATAATGAACACGTTAGTTGCAGGCTGGCAATACACAGTTTCTTTACTCTGCACTTTCTCTGGCGGAAACAAAGATTGGAGATGGATTCTACCACCCAATTTTTTTTAATATACACTGTCAGTGTCTCAACTCTGATAACTAGATTCTAGGATATCTCCAATGTAATCTTCCCCCTTGTCTTTTTAAAAACTGTTTTAACGTTAAACAAAAAAGACCAACTCTTATTTTGTTGCATGTCTATGCTATACAGTAAGTATAACAGAAAAACACTGCTGTTGTGTCTCTCTCTCTCTCTCTCTCTGAGATAGCGAGCAAGATTTTTATATATATATACACACACAATTTCTGTTAATAAACCTGTGAATGATTTTTCATTAAGCCCTTTAAAGATATCTGTTAACTATCTTTTGTGTGATTTATTATTTTCCCTCTGTTTCTTCATTTAGTCACCTCTCTATTAGGGCTTGTTCTTTCCCCATTAAAGTGAATAGGAGAATTTTCCACTGACTTGTCTTGGAGACCTTTACCATTAACTTGAGTAGGTTCATGCCCATATGGTGCTCTTCATCCATAGATCTCAAAGCAATTTACAACAACTAAGGTGCAATTCTCATTTTCACGAATGAGGATGCTGAGGCACAGATGGGTGAAGTGACTTGTGCAAGGTCACGCACTAGGCTGATTCCAGAGCTGGAAACCGAACCTAGGATGACATCTTGGCCACATTGAAAGTAAATGGCAAAACTCTTTCTCTGACTTCGGTGGGGCCAGGGTTTCACTTCTCTTCAGTCCCACTTGTGTCCTTGAGGTGGGATAGACATTTGGTTTCATGTGGCTTTTCAGCTATCCCTGAAAAATTGCACATTTTCTTCCTAATTTTCACTAAGTCAGGAATAAAACTCAGCAATTAATATAAATTTTATTTTATAAACAATTCTGTAAGGCTTATAAAATGGAGGATTTGATATTGAATAAGTAAGTGCTGCCAAAAATGTTATGATGCAAATATGAAATGCTTTAATAAGCTAACCCAGAACAAAGATGGAATCGTAATACAGCAACTTATTTTTACTGTAATAATGAAAGAGAATTAGTGGAATGGGAAGGCTGCAGTTCAGCTGCCCCTGCTCTGTAGTTGCTTTAGTCAATGTCAATGCAGCTCAGTTTAATGAAACTAAAAGAAACTTAATGTTGTTAGTTTCAGTTTTACTTAGTAACTGCAGTAGCATAGCTTAGCGTTTTAGTTATGACACTTTGCACTTGTTTCCCTGGCTATGAATGTAGATGGCGCTATGCATGCCTGTACTCTTGGTTCCTTTCTGAGGCTATCATCTGCTTGCATTGCAGCTACTGTAAATGAAAAAGCTGGATGAGATGAGTGTTTAGTTTATTGGGCCCGGACTCCTGAAAGAGCCAGACACAGGCTGGCTGACTGGAGCTCTGTGGACACAGGATCACAATACGCACTAGAGATCATGAAGAAACATCTGGAAATTTGGAGAACTTGAGAGTTTGGGAACCTGACAGCCCAATGGTCAGCAGTGCATTTTATTTGTGAGAACCATATTGGGAGTCATTCTAGCAAAGACTGGGTATAATATGCTGTTGTTACTGGGTTAGAAAGAACAGTGTTAAATGAACTTTCATAAGACTAGGTTATACTTCTTGAAAAGTCTCAATGAAATTGTAAATTTTAATCAGCGAGAAGATTGAATTAAAGTTATTTATCATAACAGACACTTATACAGTGATACTCAGACTGACGGATCCAAAAGCATTTTAATAGCTTAACACAAGGTTCTTTGTCCCATTTCTATAATGCAGCCACATGAAACAGCACATATTTAACAGGATACAACAAAAATTCACAACATTTTTATGGGAACAAGGGGCATTCCAGCAGAATAACCAAAGCGGTCCCACTGTTCAGTGGGGGAGGGTGCAAGGATTTGGGGGTATGTGCAGGGAGTGCACAATGGATTTACATTTTTTTTTTTTAAGATGGAAGCTGAATGTAGCCCTCAGTATGTCCTTAGCTCTTGCACAGATAGGATTCTTCACATTGGGGGGGGGGGGAAATGGTGAACAACAATGTAAACAATGTAAATAACACTTTTCTACACACCATTCATGATTTTGCAGACCTTTATCATCTAGTCATCTCTTCGAAAATGAACAGCCCTAGTCTTTTTAATCTCTTCTCATATCAAAGCTGTTCTATACTCCTAATCATAAATTTGTTAGTCTCTAAGGTGCCACAAGTACTCCTGTTCTTCTTTTTGCGGATACAGACTAACACGGCTGTTACTCTGAAACTAATCATTTTTGTTGCCCTTTTCCATACTTTTTCCAATTTGAATATATCTTCTTTGATATGAGGCAACCAGAACTGCATGCAGTATTCCAGGTGTGGGCATAGCATGGATTTATATAATGGCATTATATTTTCTGTTTTTATTATCTGTCCCTTAATGGTTCCTGACATTGTCAGATTTTTGATGACTGCTGCATGTTGAGCAGATGTTTTCAGAGACCTATCCACAATAACTCCAAGATCTTTCTTAAGTGGTAACAGCTAATTTAGACCCCATCATTTTGTATGTATAATTGGGATTATGTCTTCCAATGTGCATTACTTTGCATTTATCAACATTGAATTTCATCTGCCATTTTGTTACCTACTTTTGTGAGATTCCTTTGTAACTTTTTGCAGTCAGCTTTGAACTTAATTGTCTTGGGTAATTTTGTACTGTCTGCAAACTTTACCACCTCACCCTTTACCCCCTTTCCCAGATCATTTATGAATGTGTTGAACGTCTGTAATATTTTTTTATTTAAAGTAAATTTTGTGATGTTGCATTACCCCACTTTGGGTTTGACTCTGGTTGCTACAGTTTCAAGCTCAACAAAGTGAATGTCATCTCTGCTACTTGTTTCTGATTTAAAGCCTCTAGGACAGGGGTTGGCAACCTCTGGCACGCGGCTCGCCAGGGTAAGCACCCTGGCAGGCTGGGCCAGTTTGTTTACCTGCCATGTCCGCAGGTTTGGCCGATCGCGGTTCCCACTGGCCGTGGTTTGCCGCTCCAGGCCAATGGGGGCTGCAGGAAGCCATGGCCAGCGCATCCCTCGGCCCAAGGATAGTGACCACACATACGTTTACAAGTACAAGTTCTAGTCTGTTTCACACTTTAAGTTACAAGTTTATTAAAGTTGCAAGCAAAGTTATGATTACGCATGTATATAGAAATCCTATAAAGACCTATGCAGTAAGTGTCACTGTAGTAGTACTCACATCCTCAACTATATTCTTTGAGTCTGATGGACATTTTATCAATTGATCATCATTAGTGGGATGTTTCCCTCTGGAGATTTCCCATAGGTAACCCAGTTTTACCCAACCAGGGATCCCTCTTTTATCTTGTGATTCTGACTACACATAACTCTCTGTATGTGTTCATGAAGGTGTCAACCCTCTTTCCTTATCGTATTGTGCCCCCCAGGAATATTGGGGGGGGGGGATTTTTCAAAGGTTGTTTGTAGTTCCTTTTATTCTCTTTAGTATCTACGCACAACATGTACCCTGCAGTCAGAACACATGTTGTAAGAGATGTTACAACAAGGTATATCATGATCTCAAACAGTACATTGCAGTCAATTTTTTGCAATATCACCAGTTGGCACACCTTTCTTGTGATCTTGTGGCATAGGGTCACTTTTTGGTCACTTACTTATGTCAAACGTTTCTTAAGCCTATGGCCTAGTATGGCTAAGCTGACATCTTACAGGCATCAGCCTATAGGCCTTGCGTTTCAGCCCTGATTTACTTAGGTGTCTAATACATAATTATCCCTTCTAACTACTGATCAATTTTATACTTCTATAATCCTACAATTTAAATCTATTTAGCATACAATGATTATATATGACATAACATGAGTTAATCATAACATCACACAACATACAATACATGAATGATAAAATGAACTAATTGGCTACACAACACAGGCCCAATAAAGATTCTGGGGGACCCTGCTATTTACCACTCCACTGTGAAATCTGACCACTTATTCCTACCCTTTGTTTGCATCCAAAGAAGTGGGCTGCAGTCCACGAAAGCTTATGCTCTAATAAATTTGTTAGTCTCTAAGGTGACACAAGTACTCCTGTTCTTCTTTTTGCGGATACAGACTAACACGGCTGCTACTCTGAAACCTATCTTTTAACAAGTTACTGATCCATTGGAGGACCTTCCCTCTTATCGCATGCTGCTTACTTTGCTTAAGAGCCTTTGTGAGGGACCTTGTCAAAGGCTTTCTGAAAGTCCAAGTACACTTTATCCAGTGGATAACTCTTGTCCACGTGTTTGTTGATTCCCTCAAAGAATTCTAATAGTTTGGTGAGACATGATTTCCCTTTACAAAAGGCGTGTTGACTCTCTTCCCCAACATATCATGTTCATCAATGTGTCTGATAATTCTGTTCTTTACTCTAGTTTCAACCAGTCTGCCTTGTACTGATGTTAGGCTTACCAGCCTGTAATTGCCAGGATTGCCTGCAGAGCCTTTTTTTTAAAAAATGGTGCTATATTAGTTATTCTCCAGTCATCTGGTACAGAGACTGATTTTAAGTAATAGGTTACATTCTACAGTTCTGCAATTACATGTCTGAGTTCCTTCAGAACTCTTGGTTGAATACCATTTGATCCTGTTACTGTTTTAATTTATCAATTTGTTCCAAAACCTCCTCTACTGACACCTCAATCTGGGAGAGTTCCTAAGATTTGTCACCTAAAAAGAATGGCTCAGGTTTGGGAATCTCCCTCACACCCTCTTCAGTGAACACAAATGCAAATTATTCATTTTGCTTCTTCATGCTGGCCATATCTTCCCTGAGTGCTCCTTTAGCAATTTGATCTTGAAATTGTTTGTTTGGCAGGCATCCTGGTTCTGCTTGACTTCATTTTTTTTTTTTTTTTTTTTTTTGCTGTTTAGTTTTTGTGTCTCTTGCTAGTTACTCTTCAAATTCATGTGTGGTCTGCTTAATTATATTTTTACAGTTGACTTGCCCAAATTTATGTTTGTTAGTACCTGTTAGTAAATATTAATCCTTTTTCCCCTTTCTTGCATATTATAGTCTTTGCACACTGACAATCTCCCCCCTGCCCCCCCCCCCCCCCCCCAGGATCTTTTACAATATTAGCAAAGAGTGTGTCTGAATTCTAAGGCCCGGAATGCAGGAACTTCATGTGATCAAGTATTGGGCTGTACTTCATTATTGCTGTTGTCTCCAAGTCTGTGGAAATACAAATGTCTAGGGAA
The DNA here is from genome assembly GCF_027887155.1 of Malaclemys terrapin pileata. Taxonomy (NCBI): domain Eukaryota; kingdom Metazoa; phylum Chordata; order Testudines; family Emydidae; genus Malaclemys; species Malaclemys terrapin. The sequence continues at coordinate 28,202,602 of NC_071509.1, forward strand.
AAAACTTCTCAAACTGGTAAGTGTCTAGAGAAGTATGGTATAAACAAGACTGTGTGATTGATAAGGGATGCTTATGATTTAATTATGTTCTATGATTGATAAGAGGTACTTGCTATTGCAGATGTTTTCATAATGGATGAAACAAGGATCCATTGAAAGATGTTTTTAACTCAGCAAGAACTGTCAGTTGTCACAGCTGTCAGTAATAATGACCGGATTAGAATTCCCTTTAGCTTATCAATCATGTAACCTAAAGATACCGTAAAAGAAATTTCAGAAATAATTAGGTAAAATGAAAATGTCAAAACCAGAATGCATAGTGAAATTAACTGGAAGGGACCTCGAGAATCATGTTTGCTTTTTTTGCAACAGCATCACACTGTTGACTCATTTAAAAATGAACAAGAGTTACATAACCAGAGAGAGACCCTGCACCATGGAGGTCAATGGGGAAAACTCAGACTGATTTCAATAGAAGCAGGATCAGGCCACTGAAGAACTAGCTTACCTTCATCTTTCCTATGTGAGACACACTGTACCTCAAAATAGCACCCCGTAACCCCCATATTCATCATTCATATGTGGTTGTGATATCTCATACAAAGCATGCCATGTAAGATATCATATGAAAGGCCATAATCTGCTGAAACCTGTTGTTCTGTCCAAATATGTATATGTGTATGGAATTATGAGATTTTGCTGTGTGGTTGTTACTGAAATATGCTGTAAGTTTGCTAATGACATACAAAGGACCCCTCCCCAGGAAGGTGTTCAAATGGCCATTCATCAGTAGGGGAGTTGTAATCCAGAAGTTACATACACCACACAATGGGGACTGCTCAACTCTGTGACTCAGTTGCACTAGACCACACCAGGGGGATTGCTCAACCCAGTGACTCATCAAAGCCCACCAGGACATGTCTGAGCAAGTGTCTTCTAGGCACATGGACTAAGGATGAAAATAGGAAACAGCGGCAGCATGTGTTTCTCCTCTCCCACCTATGCTGGAAATAACAAGAACGCTGAAAAAATGACAACTTCATCTGAGGAGACTGATCCAGGTTTAAGAGGGAAGCCTGTGTACTATGAACTGTAACATCCAGTGGGATGAGAAAATAGTGTCTAGTGTAATAAGGTTTAAGATTTAAATGGTGCATTTAGCTTTTATTTTCTTTGGTAACTATCTCTGACCTTTTTGTGCCTACCACTTAAAAATCACTTAAAATCTATCTTTCTGTCATTAATAAATCTGTTTTATACTTTACCCAAAACAGTATATTTTGGTTGAAGTGTTTTAGGAAACCTCAGCTCAGTTTACAAAAGCTGATGCATGTCCTCTCCACATTGAGGGAGGGGCAGACTGAGTAATAAACTTACTCTGGTCAGGCTTCTGACCAGGGCAAGATGGTACAGTTCTGGGTGTAAAGCTGGGGAACTGAGGGGAATTGGCTGTTACTTTTCTCTGTGTGATTTGAGAGTTGCTTAGGAGCATTAATACAATCTAGCTTCACATGCTGTTGTGCTGAATGATCACAGTACCTGGAAGGGTTTGCTGCTTGTCACTAGCAAAGCATTGTGAGAGACAGCCCAAGCTTGAGAGTTAAGGGGGCACAGTGGTACCTCAGTTCCAGGCTGCACCCAGAGGATCCTGTCACACCATGTCACCACCATCCCCTTCCATTTTTATTTTTAAATATTTGTTTCTGTATTATATTATTGTATCCAATCCTGCTCCTATATAGATAATGGCAAAGGTCCCAATTACTTCAATGTGATCAAAACTTGGAACCAAATTCTCAGGTGGAATGGCTCCAATGGGATTCCACCAGCAACAGATTTGGCCTTCTGACTGCAAGACTGTAAGGGCAGAGACCTGCCTTGCTTTTGTCTAAAGCACCTTACTATGGCACTTCAGAAATAAGTAATAATAAAAAGACTTCTAAATACTTGACATACCAGTGACCCCTAAACCAGTTCAAACTTGGCAGCAATCATCCCCGGAGGAAGGAAGAGACTACGGGTAAATACAGAATGACATGAAGTACAAGGAGAAATTTTAAACCATCTTATAGAATAGCTTGTTATTTGTGCTTGACAATATAGCATCAAAAATAAAAAATCTCACCAGGAAGTTGAGGTAATAAAGAGGATAAACAAGATCCTAGAAGAAACCAAAATGTTATAAACAGAACTGAAGTACAGTATCCAGAAAGAGGTTGAAACACATGGAGATGTTCAGAACTATCATAATAGTCTGTGTGTGTGTGTGTGTTTTATTTATATAAACATTTAAGAAAAATAGAGGAAAAGATCAGACAAAAACAACCTTAAAATAATCTAGACATCTAAAGGAAGCAAAGCGGTGCAAATGGGCAATTCTAAGACCAATCCCTTTTAAACTAGGAACAATGAAACCAGCATCACAGAAAGTAATTTAGTAGGTGTCAACAAGAATTCCACTAAGAAGTGTACAGCCCCAAACTGAAACTCCAGCCTGACAATTAAGACACAAGCAATTTTAATGATCAAGCAGGAATAATAATATCATAATTTGATGTATATGATGATTAAAAGCCTCTTGTGGTTATTAAAATGGGAAGACGATGGAATCAAAAGTAATATCTCAAAACGAATATCTTAATGAAAGATGGTAATCTAGTTTCCAAGATATTCCAAATGTGACTAAGTCAGTGGGAGCTACCAGGAATGTGCAATAATAATTCAGTGATATTTCTCGACAAGAAGAATTAAAAGACCCTCAAGAATTGTGTGACGGGTTGGATCACAGAAACCCCCTTGGGAGCTGTCACCTGATGTGCCAAGACTACCTCTGCTCCTGTTTTCCCTGCCAGTTCAGGACTCCAGCACCCTGTCTTGCTGAGCCAGACTCTCCCATCTGCTCCAACACGGACCCAGGGTCTGAATCACTTGCCCCAAAGCTGCAAGTTTACCTGAAAACAGCTCATAGAAGTGTGTTTGTCTCTAGCACTCAGATGCCCAACTCCCAATGGGGTCTAAACCCAAATAAATCCATTTTATCCTGCATAAAGCTTATGCAGGGCAAACCCAGAAATTGTTCGCCCTCTATAACACTGATAGAGAGATATGCACAGTTGTTTGCTCCCCCAGGTATTAATTCATACTCTGAGTAAATTACTAAATAAAAAGTGATTTTATTAAATACAGAAAATAGGATTTAACTGATTCCAAGTAGTAATAGACAGACCAAAGTAAGTCACCAAGCAAAATAAAATAAAATGCGCAAATCTATGTCTAATCAAACTACATACAGATAAGTTCCTCACCAGTTCCAGAATGCTCCCTTTTACAGGCTAATCTCCTTTTAGCCTGGGGCCAGCAATCCCTCACAACCCCTGTAGTTACTGTCCTTCGTTTCAGTTTCCTTCAAGTATCCTGGGGGGGTGGAGAGACTCCTTCTTTAGCCAGCTGAAGACAAAATGGAGGGGTCTCCCACAGGTTTAAATAGACTCTCTCTTGTGGGTGGAGACCCCCCTCCGCCCTCCTATGCAAAGTCCAGCTCCAAGATGGAGTTCTGGAGTCACCTGGGCAAGTCACATGTCCCTGCATGACTCAGGCTTTACAGGCCGAAGCCATTGTCCACATGGTATCTTGCATGTCTCCAGGAAGACTTAACCTGGTGAATTCCTTCCTAAAGAAGCTGACTAAATGCCTCACAAAGCTTACTTAGAAACCAAGCCAGCATACAGCCCATATTCTTAACCTCAAGTAGAAAATGATATATATGTACAAATAGGATGAATAGCTATAGTAGACCATAACCTTTACAGAGATATATTACATGGCACAGGCAGCACAAAACATATTCCAGTTATGTCATACATACATTTATAAGCACACCCCCCCCATAAAGCCTTATGGGGTACACTGTCACAAATTGTACATCAATAACTATGCTAAACTTTGTGAACTTCAAGGCACTCTGTGTGTCAATCATTATCATTGCCATCTGTGAGGATCATAGCATAGCTGGAATTTAGCTATCCACGGAAACAAGCTGGCTTTAGAATAAGAAACAGCATTACCAAATACAACTTGAATGGTACCAGTCAAATCACTGAGAAGGCAGGTCTGTGCTGTGGGGTAAATCCAGGCACAGATGAAATCAATGGGAGTTTTGCTATTGACTTCAATGGAGTCAGGATTTTATTTTGTGCAACCTACTCTGAAAGAGAAACAGATGCAAACATAGGAGGAAAATCGGGAGAGGGCTGTGTTGTAGAAAAGTTAATCACTTATCACCACCTCTCTGCTGCTTTTGGCATTGCTGATCACTACCTTCTTGATGAGTGTAGATGCAATAGAGACTTAGAGTTTTGACCAGGCAGAGTTTTTTAGAGATGCTGGTGATAACAGTTTGTGTAGTGAAGGGGGAGGAAGCCAGATTGGAGATGATCCAGGAAGGAAATGTGGGGAGAAGGAGGTGGAAAGAGGTGTGTGTGTGTGTGTGTGTGTATGTATGTATGAGAAGACCACAATATATTAAATATACTTGGCAGGCATAACCCATTTGAGCATTTTTTCCTTTAAAATCAGTGGGACTGTGATCATAGACTTCATGATTGGGAGTAAATATCAAATGTGTTACCAAAAAATGAATAATGCATCTATTTCCATGGCTCAAATTCTGTTTGCCGTGCACAATTGTTTTACTCCCCAGCAACTTAAATCAAGATCTATTTCATGGTCCTCACACAAATGGGCCAAGTTCTTTACTGAAAAACAAACTATTAATTCAAAACAAAAGTGAGTCAATCAGAGCTGTCTTGGTGTGACGTTGGCTTTGTTCTAGATATACACAAGGATTTTTACTATGGCAACTAGTCTGCTTTTTAAATTGAAAATAACTGCAGTAACAGCTCTTGCACAAGAACCTGCTCCTCTCGGAAAGCTTTTCAGAGACAAATTACTTTGCTGTGTGAATTTTTAAACAGGGATCTCACCTATTTTCTTGTTTTTATGCTATTTACTACTTTTTTTTATTGCTTGCTGCCACAACAAAGCAACTTATAGGATAGAGGGTGCAGTATTATAAATCAGAGAGAGGATGAAAATGTTCTAACACCCACCATAAGCTTTGATTTAGAACATAACGTAAGAACAGCCATACTGGGTGAGACCAAAGGTCCATCTGGCCCAGTATCCTGTCTTCTGACAGTGGCCAATGCCAGGTGCCCCAGAGGGAATGAACAGAACAGGGTATCCATCCATCCCCTGTTGCCCATTCCTAGCTTCTGGCAGAGGCTAGGGCCACCAGCCCTTCCATCCTGGCTAATAGCCATTGATGGACCTATGTTCCATGAACTTATCTAGTTTTTTTTATTTGATTTTTGTTTTGTATTAAAATGGGTCAACAGTTTTCAATAGTGTAGCTACCTTCCCATACCAAGAATCTCCCTCCCATTCAGCAATATGGGAAGGATAAGATAGTTGCAACCCGCAGGTTCAAACCCCAGGTTCTAAATGCTAAAACCTTTTCCTTTTTTGTCTTTAAACAAGAAATACACATGTCCGGGATGTCAGCTCACTGAAGTCAATGACAAAGATCTCATTAACTTTATTTGTGCAGGATTCGGGCCTGGTTCCTTATTTCTCTGTATTCTTTGAACAATGGGGAGAAACAGGTTGAACCAAGCTTGCAGCAAACCCTTGAGGGCATGCAGCCTGCTGGTTGGGAGTCCTTCCTCCCCTCTTACTTTTACAGGGCTCTGACATTTGAGCCCTTGTCCATCCAAGGTTCTTTAAACTAAGAGTGGCTCCCTCCTTTGGGACAGGTTAAGCACAGTCTTTCTTTCTTTTATGTATTCCCACAATAATTACAAACATTGGTGACCATATTTCACTACCCCTGGATTCAATACTAACATAATTTGTGACCCAACACCAGCCAAGTTGATTACAATGAGCAAAACACCGCTCCAGCAGCTGAATATCTAGCAAACGATATTTACATAAACACATGCAGGTTCTCTTCCCCTCTCCCAGCTAGCTGTTAGGGAAGCATTCATTCAGAACCTTCTTACAAATAGATAACATACAAGTGAGAGAGTGATGGAAAGAGAGCACAGGAAGTAGTGTCATTGAATGGAGAAGTAGCATGTGACTTGTTTGTTCTGTCATATTTGTATGTGCACATCCTAGTCAGTAGGTTAAGAGGTGTGGGGGAGAGCAGGATATGATGTTCAGGCCCCCTTGCAGAAGTGGGATTTCAGGTGGGAATAAAAGGAGGAGAGGGTAGAAACCAATCAGAGTGGGTCAATTACAGGGGAAGAGGGAAGTGTGGAAGAAGGCCCAGGCTCAAGACTGGAAGAAGGACACAGTGATTTGTTAATTGAGTGGAATGGATGGAAAGAGGAGTGAGGTAGGCAGGGACAATGCTGCATAGAGCATTGAAGGCCAGGATGAGGGGGTCTGATCCAAAGTCCATTAAGATCAGTGGAAACACTTCTATTGACCATACTGGACTTTGAATCAGGACTTACATGTTTAAGTTTAGTCCAAATGGTGAGGAGGAGCCTGAAGTGGCTGTGATCAGAGTGGTGGTCAGAGCGGTGAAAGAGGTAGGTGAGTCTTGAAGGAACTGTTTGAGCAGACAGAAGTGTGCAAGGTAGACTGTCTGTGAGGCTAGGGAGAAGGAAGTTGCAATGGTCAAAATGAGAAATAATCAGGGCCAGAACCAGAGTTTTAGGGGTGTGGATGGAGAGGCAAATGGAACAAATCTCAGCTCATGTTCCTACATTCTTTCTGCTTTAAACTATCCTGCACTTTCAAATGGACATGGGTGGTATGGAGTCTCAGCTTGTATAAATTGGTATAGCTCAATCCAAGCCAATAAATCTTTGCTGACTTTTACACCACCTGAGGATCTGTCCTAGCCAGTGGTGGGCAACCTGCAGCCCATGGGCCTCATGCAGCCCATCAGGGTAATCCGCTGGCAGGCCACCAGACAGTTTGTTTACATTTGCACAACCACCCGCAGCTTCCTGTGACTGCAATTTGCTGTTCCAGGCCATTGGGAGTTGCGGGAGGCATTTTTTACCTACTATCCTCCTTGCTGTACACTGATAAACAGCTGTCACATTCCACCTTAACGTGGCTACAATTTGCTGGTGAAGTGGTGGTAAAGCTTTTTGGGATCCTCTTGGATGAAAGATGCTAACTATCTATAATTTATTGCAGTGCTACTATGAAATGGGATTCAGATAAATTAAAGTTTAACTGGCATTTGTAGAATTCAAAAAATAAAAAGGTAATGGAAAAAGGAATAAATGCTTATTAATAATGAAAGTTTGATAGAAAAAAATCACTAACCTTTTGTTTTCTTTAACATTAAGCCTCAGAAGGACCCAGAGAAATTATAAGTGAACTTTGTAACCAGTGAATGCTCGCAAAATAAGAGCAATTCTGCATGCAAGGTAAAATAGTATTCTGCTAATGCTCCCTTGCATATTTCAAATGAAACTTCTCTGTTAGAGTCCACTAAACAAAACACAGATGCACCTCAGAATCCTTACTGCAGCAAAATAAAGGCTCCATTTTCACATTAAAATGCAATTCCCTGTGAACAACTTTCAGTCAAGAATTTTTAAAATATTGAAATATAATTTTCCATATTGCAAAGGTTCATTTTTATTTTTGTTATATTGGCTCCTGCTTTAACTGACTCTGCAGTCTTCTGATGTATAATGAAGGGAAATTGGTTGTCTCAAGGGACTGTAATTGAGTCATCTCTAGGGACTTGAGTTTGAATTCAAGCTGTATAAAACAGGAATAATTATATGTCTGGTGAAGGAGTAACATTGGTTTTACACCAGTGCAAGTGAAATCAGGCTAAGACCCAGATTACTGGTTTGTATTCAGTCCAGATCAGAAGCAATGTGAAAGTAAGTGTGTGTGTGTGTGTGTGTAATTTCATAGCTCATCAGTGAGATGAATTGGTGCTGTCCTGTTCCTAATTAACAGGTGTCTGCTATTACATCACAAAAACTACAAAAACCATGGGTGCAATTGTACTTTCCAGGCATTTGGCCTATGTATTTCCCCAAAGTTCCCGGAGCTCTTGTGTGTGCAGGGTGAGCACAGCCACTAGCAAGCCCCTTTCAGGGGATACAACATACTATTTCAGTCTGTTATTTTCCCTATGTTCCTATACTGCACCCATCACCACAATATCTGACAGCTCTGCAGTGAGCTCTGCCTTCTACATGTTCTCTCCTATGCATTTTGTACTCTGGAAGGCATTAAGAATGAGCCATCTCTGCACTCCTATTTGACCAACTCCATAGAAGCACAAGAGGGAGAGGAGGCAGCATCTTGCACCCTGAAGCAGGCAGGCACCATGTGTCCCACTATTAGCACTACCAGACAGCTTCAGAGCAGTCAGCATGAACTGTACACGCATTCCTCCATTCCATTCAGAACAAGGAGAAGGAGCACTTCCTGTACAGTGTAGAAAAGCTGCCAGTGCCTCTGGCTGTTAATTTATCAGTCCGTTGATTTGACTGATGGACAAATTCACGTTTCTTTCTGTTGTGACTGGAGGAGCTCAGTTTGCAGTACAGTTGCTTGAAACTTTTCCTGAGTACTCAGCTCACTTAAGGCATTTTAATCAGTGCTGTGATCCAGAGACCTCTTAGTGCCAGTGACGAGGGCACAGGGTTACTTTAAGGTTTTACAGGGCTCCCCTGGGTTGGGTAGGTGCATCATAGTTCACCAAAGGGTGTCAGGTAGGATGACCAGACAGCAAATGTGAAAAATCGGGACAGGTGGTGGGGGGTAATAGGAGCCTATATAAGAAAAAAAACCCAAAATCAGGACATCTGGTCACCCTAGTGTCAGGTGAGGTCTCTACTGACAGGGCCGGCTCAGGTTTTTTGCTGCTTCAAGCAAAAAAAAAAAAAAAAAAGGGGGGAGCGGGGGCAGAGTGCTGCTGCAGCCAAAGCAAAAAAAAAAAACCAAAAAACCACAGAGTGCCACCCCTTGAAAAGGGCCGCCCCAAGCACATGCTTGGAACGCTGGTGCCTAGAGCGGGCCCTGTCTACTGAGAGCCAGCAGCCCAATGGTCATTGAGTAATCATTGTGAAATGTATGTACAAATAATATTTAAGGACATATGTATCTATACCAGGGTTCTCAAACTGGGGGTTGGGACCTCTCAGGGGGTTGTGAGGTCATTACATGGAGGGTCGCAAGCTGTCAACCTCTATCCCAAGCCCTGCTTGCCTCCAGCATTTATAATGGTGTTAAATATATTTAAAAGGGTGTTTAATTTATTAGGGGGTCGCACTCAGAGGCTTGTGATGTGAAAGGGATCATCAGTAAAAAAGTTTGAGACCCACTGATCTATACTGAAAATTATATTCTTAAGGTCTTGGAGTGAAGTTGGTTCATCTCCTGGCAGCTGCCCCAGCAGGTGGCGTGCCTTGGATCTGTTCCTTTCAGGCAGGAGATAAAAGATGCTTTTCTCTTGTCTGGTCATATATGTATCTGCCTCACAATGGAGGCCTATTTGCATATTAAACCAGGGGCCTGTTGAAAGGTTGTAAAATACATAAGAGAAAATCTACAAGAAGAAACAAAATAACAGGGTATCTCCTATTTATGAATGAAGACAAAGAATGAGGCTTCTATATCTTGGGAGGCAAAGGAGCACACTGGGTCCTTCACTGTTTCAGGATCACAACAAAACCTGGCTGTAAAACACTGCAAGGACTTTGGGTGAGCATTGCTCCATAAGACATATGAGTATCTAGTTAATGCTAGGTTCTAGAATGCATGTTAAGATTTCATTTATATATAACCATTTGTTTCCAATATTTGCTACTACTTGAATTTCTGTGCTTTGTTAAGTAAACTTTTATACTTGTTTTCACTATAAACCTATCTAAGTGCTGTGTGTTAAGCGGAGTGGTGATCTGAGGTGGAACTGGCAAGCCAGGATATACTGCTTCTTTGGAAACAGCGAATATGTGACTACTGTAAGTGCCAGAGGAACACAATGCTCAGATGGCTCAAGGCTTGGAGTGTGCCAATTGCCAGTGGTGCAAGTAAAATCCATTTCTTACAGGGGGGGGCACATGACCTCCCTACATGACCCTCCATGTGACTCCTCTCTCTCTCTGCCTCCACCCCAGGACCGCCATGCTCTCCCTGTCCCCTCCCCACGATCCACCCACATTACCTTTGTGTGTGGGGGGGGGAAGTGCTCTGTCCTCCTCCTGCTGTGCTGGAAACTTTGGGAAAGGAGCAGAACATGGGGCCACTGGGCAGACCCATGCTGGCAGATCCTCTGGCACAGCTGTTGTACCGCCCCCAGCCCCCCCGCCCCCAGTCCTGTCCTCTGGCAGGGCTGCTGCTGTAGTACACCGACAGAGATGCAGCTCTGTGGAAGGACGGGGTGGGGCTGGGAGGGGCAGCAGGGAAAGGAGCAGAATACTAGCAGCTTCTTCAGCACCTGTACTGCCCCCAGCCCCACCCCCCAGCCCTGTCCTCCGGTGGAGCTGCTGCTGTACAGATGGAGCCGGAGGAGAGACACCTTCTGTGGAAGGGCAGGGATGGGGCTGGGGGTGGTACAGCCATGCCAAAGAGGAGGCGTGGGGCCACTGGCTCCTCCTTTGTCTTTTCAGTACGCTGTACGAGCTATAAGTATCTTGCTGGTACTGCGTACTGGAGCATATGGGCCTCCTTGCACTGCTGCCTATCGCTAACCTATAGGGTAACAGCTGAGCTGGAGAGGTCTACAGGGGAGTGTGTGTGGCCTGTGGCCAATGGAGTTGGGGAGCTGGCCCTTGACAGGCACAGACAAAGGGTACCCCTCCCACCCCTCAGGAAGCATCAGAACTGATTCTTTATTAATGGGACTGAATAACAATCCATGAAAAATATACAAAACCAAAGTGAAGTTAAAATGTAAACTAGGAAAAATGTTTGTTTCAAATAGAGCCAAAAAACCTTTTGAGCTAATTAACAAACTTATTTCTAGATTTATTTGCAGGGTGTCAACCCCAGAATTAATTACAAAATTCTACAATTTTTAAAAATAAACTGTATCTTTTGCCTAATTTATAACTAGAATCTTATACTGAGGTGCTTAAAACATATATAGTGAAGACAGGGGTTTTTTTTCAACTAAACCCAGTGAAATGACTTTAAATTTAAGATTATTTCTTCCCCAGCTCCGATGCCATATCAGAACATTGGCTGATCTTTTATTTCAAATGAGCAACAATATCTATTCTATCTAAGAACAGCTCTGTGTGAATTTCAGTCCTAATTAAGAATTCCTTGGCTTTTGTGAGTTCAGTACTGACTTTTTATATTTTTTTAATGCAGATGAATGAACTAGTGCTAAAAGCACATGTACTGTATAACATTCAGAGTTCCAATGAAAATGCAAGAACTAAAAATATGAATATCATTATTTCTTTAATACAAAAGCCAGCACTCATTTTCTGATTAAAAATTTTCATGGAACAACAAGATCATAAGATCAGGGGATTATAAAGTGCATCAAGAAAGAATGTGACTCGAATGGGTAACAAACAGATCTATGTTGGCTTCTTCAAACTGTATCTACCGCCACTAAGGCTTACTTACTGTATTGCCACCTGTCCAGAAACATTGACAGTTATGTTTATGAATAGAAAATTAATTCTGCTCTTTATTTTAGTAATTTGAACTCAAAAGTGTATTATCTCTAACATACAACAAATGTAATGGGTTACGGATAGGTAGAAATGCTAATTAATGACCCATTACCAGATTTCACAGTAATAAAACTCTAACAGAGTAATTTAAATGCATCTTCAGAGTTAAGAGCATATGTTAAAATGCAAACTACATAGCAATGTGAATGCATCCTTTGGTCCCTATTCACTAAAGAACGCTTATCCAGACGTAGCACAGAAATTCCCAATTTCATGTGGAGAAAGCATGTGCATTTATCCCACACCTTTAGGCGTGAGAATTTAAAGGACTAGCATGTGAAAGGGACTCAGAAGTGGAATGTGCGTGATTTTCCTAAAGCAAGGAATGAATGCTATTCTATCATGGCAACAGTTGGAGAGTGTTAATGGAATTCTAGTAAGCGAAATAAGGAGCCAGGCCCGAATCCTGCACAAATGAATTTAATGAGATCTTTGACATTGACTTCAGTGGGTTCAGGATTAGACCTGAACCAGAGTGAAGGAACAACACGTAAACCAGGGGTCGGCAACCTTTCAGAAGTGGTATGCCGAGTCTTCATTTATTCACTCTAATTGAAGGTTTCGCGTGCCAGCAATACATTTTAACATTTTTAGAAGGTCTCTTTCAATAAGTCTATAATATATAACTAAACTATTGTCGTATGTAAAGTAAATAAGGTTTCAAAATGTTTAAGAAGCTTCATTTAAAATTAAATTAAAATGCATAGCCCCCCGGACCAGTGGCCAGGACCAGGGCAGTGTGAGTGCCACTGAAAATCAGCTCGTGTGCCGCCTTTGGCACGCGTGCCATAGGTTGCCTACCCCTGACATAAACCCTAAGAGCAAATAAGGGTGAAGAGAATATATGTCTATACCCTATTCCATGCCAACAAAGATGCCAGTTATGTCATGGGGTTGGGAGGGAGGGAGAGTGAGGCAGGTACAGCAGAGCTGCAAAAGGTCAAGTTTCAAAATTTGGCTGTAGATCCAGATTTTGACTATGCCAACGTTTGGGAGTGTTTCTAGTTCAGCCCCTATAAAATGTTGACCTAGGTCTAGGTTATGATTCTTCACACCCTGTTACACCCACATTTATAGAAGGTATTTTGTTCAGGCCCCTCTCTCTGAATGAATTGCCTCTCTCATTCATTAAGAGTGCTGTCCTCTCTTACTTTCCCTGGGACTGTGCTTGGCACCACAGAGGCAAGCAGCACAAGGAGGAATGGTAGTGACAGTATTTTGGCAATAGATAATGAACGTACTGGAGTTACGAATACTGGATCCCCCAGATCTGTATGCAGAGGGACCCTCCATAGATTGAACTCATCTCTTCTGCATAGAACAGAGGTGAGAGGTCAGAATACCACCCTCACCTCCTCCTGAACCTTCAGATTATTGTCTCACATCATGCAGAACAGACATGACAAAAGAAACTAAACACAACTGTGTGATTCATATGATTCCTATATTTTTGCTCCTATTATAATTCTCTTTTCCCCCCTAGCTTTTTTCCCCTACTTTGGCTTAATGAAATAGTGGTCACTCATATTAGTGTACTATATAGAAAACTGTAAATCCAGGACCAGAATCCAAATTGGAAGGATTGGTGGAGGTAGCAATTTCTAACACCTAGATGACACTTCAAACTAAATCTTGAACACCAGGCCAAAAATCAGTTTTCTGAACTGAAGTCTTTGATTTATCTCAAATCATACTTGTTTTCTTTCATTTTCCACAAAAAGGAATTCCAGCTTACATGAGCAGAATCCTCCAGCTATTTTATTAAGAACTATTCTCATTGTAAAAGTAGTACAGACTTCCACTGTGGAAAAAGGTGATCACTTAGGGTACATACTAACTAAAATAAAAAAACAACTAGGAATGGTGTCTACGAGGAATTCTAATATACTTTGCTATGAAGTATGAATCTTGGGCCAGATTTTGCTCTCTGTTACCCCCAGCATCCCCAAGGAAGTTGATGGAATTGAATTTAGGTAAAATTTGACTCAGGGGACTTGATTCTCTACTGCCTTGCCCCTTATGTAGATGTTTTTTTTGTTTGTTTGCTTCATAACTAAGAAAATATAAGCAAATAGTAACTGTAAATTTAATTATAAAGTAAAAGTGGCTGAATATCATTTCATTAGAACTGTCTGAAATTTTTCATTCAAATGTCCTTTTCAATGCAAAATTGAAATTTCTCCAGGAAGTGCCCATTGTTAATGACACTTTTTTGTTTTTTAACTGGAAAAAAAATATTTGTTTGCCAAGAACTGAACATCTTCAGTCAGTCAGGTGAAAAAAAAATCAGCTGAACCATAAAATTTTGCCTCACCAGCCAAATTTACCAGTGATTTTTTTCCCCCACAGGAAGTCCCCCCCCAATCTATTCAACTTAATATCCATACAAAAAAATTACTAACATAACTTAAATGTATAAATGCCCTGCCAGACATGTAGGCAATGTGCAATCATTATAAAGTATTTAGATCCAAAAGACTATTTAAAATATGCCTTCTGTCAATGATATTTGATTCACAATGATAGCAAATATGAAAAGCATGTGTTATGCATTGAATTACATGCCATATTAGTAGCTTTTTTGACGTTTGTAATGACTTCCTGGTTTTGGAATTTGTAGGTGATTTATTTTTTTGCACAAATTCTTTTTGGGGCCGTGAGTGTGTGCGTTGTGAAGAGAAATGATGCTCATCTCCCCAGCCTTCACCTTCCTGCCCCTGCCCTGTCCTCATTTTGGATCTGAACCCTGTGAAGGGGAGATTCCAGTTCTTTGCACTGGTCACAAGATCACACTCTGTAACATGGCTGAATTTTTCCAGCTGTGGGTTAACTTTTGCTTTTCTCCTATTCCCCTTCTCCATTTAACTGAGGTTCAAAACCTAGATTTTTGGTTCATAGAATCATAGAATATCAGGGTTGGAGGGGACCTCAGGAGGTCATCTAGTTCAACCCCCTGCTCAAAGCAGGACCAATTCCCAACTAAATCATCCCAGCCAGGGCTTTGTCAAGCCGGGCCTTAAAAACCTCCAAGGAAGGAGATTTCACCACCTCCCTAGGTAATGCATTCCAGTGCTTCACCACCCTCCTAGTGAAATAGTGTTTCCAACCTAGACCTCCCCCACTGTATCTTGAGACCATTGCTCCTTGTTCTGTCATCTGCCACCACTGAGAACAGCCGAACTCCATCCTCTTTGGAACCCGCTTTAGGTAGTTGAAAGCAGCTATCAAATCCCCCCTCATTCTTCTCTTCTGGAAACTAAACAATCCCAGTTCCCTCAGCCTCTCCTCATAAGTCATGTGCTCCCAGCCCCCAATCATTTTTGTTGCCCTCTGCTGGACTCTTTCCAGTTTTTCCACATCCTTCTTGTAGTGTGGGGCCCAAAACTGGACACAGTACTCCAGATGAGGCCTCACCAATGTCGAATAAAGGGGAACGATCACGTTCCTCGATCTGCTGGCAATGCCCCTACTTATACAGCCCAAAATGCCGTTAGACTTCTTGGCAACAAGAGCACATGGTTGACTCATATCCAGCTTCTCGTCCACTGTGACCCCTAGGTCCTTTTCTGCAGAACTGCTACCTAGCCATTCAGTCCCTAGTCTGTAGCAGTGCATAGGATTCTTCCGTCCTAAGTGCAGGACTCTGCACTTGTCCTTGTTGAACCTCATCAGGTTTTTTTTGGCCCAATCCTCTAATTTGTCTAGGTCCTTCTGTATCCGATCCCTACCCTCCAGTGTATCTACCACGCCTCCCACGTACTCAGGTTCACAGGTACTCAGCCCCACCGTAAAAATGTAATTACTGTTGTGCTAAGTTGTATTATTTTAAGGTATATTTCCCAGCTGCTTTGAGTTTTATTGTCTCTCATCACTCTCTCTCTGGCAAAGAAAGAACATATTTTGATAGTTCATTTAAAAAAATACCAACACAGGCTAGCATATGCTTCTGTTACCAGGTGATTTATATTTTTCACACCATTTTATAGTGAAAGTGAGATAATGGCTTCTACTAAAACTGGGGAGAAAATGTCTGTCAACTGAATCTGCACTTTCTGGGTGGAGGGCAAAAATTTCAGTGGAAAAACTTTTTTCTCATCTCTACTGCAACATGAGTGCATCTGTAATTACACCTGTCGGTTAGTACAGAGGGAAATAAGGCTCTTTGCCCCACCTTGTCCTCATTTTTCCTGAGCCCTATTTAAGTTTTACTCCAGAGAGTGCTAAAAGGAAGCATTCCTTACACTCAGAGTGTAGTGGATAGAAATAAGGTAGTATCCCTTTAGATAGTTTGTGAGCCTTGTGGCAGTGCTCAGTATGTTCTATGTTTTAAAAACTGCCAGAAACCAGTCACAGCAGCTAGGCTTAGCATGTCTGTGTTTATCTCGCAAACACCTTACCAGTGTTTTTTTTTCCATGTTGCTTTTATTGTAAAGAGTAAGAGAAACAACAGGGAGCATAGGGTTTGTGATAACTGGCCCTTCTGTGGAAAGTGCAAGGGGGAAACGTTGCTTGTTCTTCCAATCCCTTATATGCTCATATGCAGGGAGAGCCACAATCTGCTAAACAATTTAGGGCCAGGGTCTGCCACTTTTCATTTGTCTGAACTATAATAAATGCATTCCTGGTGCAACTCCATTGACATCCACTGTATATAATCAGTCATGTTACTGTGTTTGAGCTTTTCAAAGCAACTCTTATTCAAACTTGCTATCAGTTTCTAGGGAAAATTATAGAAGCTGTTAGTTTTACCAAGCATCTGTTAATGCTGCCACACAAAAAAATAAAATCCACATTAGCAACTTGCACACTTTCTTTAGACATTTCTCCTAAAACATCTGCTGAGCTATTTTTCTCTCTCTGTCTCCTTGATCTGTTGAAGTATAGAGAGGTGAGCAAGCTGCTTGAGACTTTGGTCTTAAAGTATTAAATAGGAAATGCTCAAAGGGGAAACATCTGCTGAAGTGGAAAAAACCCCTCACAGGGCAGAAAGAGAAGAGTATAGTTGGTTTAGTGACTGAGATGTAAGAGGGCAGATTAATAGGGAAGAGGCTTTGCAATATTTTTTTCAGCATAATATCTGATTTATTTGTTCTTGTAAGTCATTTTAATTCAGTACCTGAGTCATTCAGAAATATCCATACCGGTGT